>NC_072442.2:49409375-49715000 GCF_028878055.3 Symphalangus syndactylus | reverse complement strand
GGGTTGTTACGGTGAGGGGAATAAAGACTGAGCTTCTTTCTTACTTAACATACCGTGCGTCCATGTTATGATCTGATCTTCCTGGTGGTAACTAGCAGAGTCAAGCCCTACAGCTGGGAAATTGTATTTGATTTCCAAAGTAATCTTTCCAGATAAAGCCATGCAAATCCCAGGATTTGGGACTTTCAGAGTCATCTATATTATTTAATCTGTCTAGTAATAAATCTCATTTGGCCCGAGGTTCGGGTCTGAACAGCATCGTTCTCTTTCGTCACTGCTCTGTGACTCATTACTTTCATGAGCGCAGCCAATGTTTTTCCTTCCTTAATAAAGTGTTCCAAAACAGTATGCTAGATGGAAAAATATTGGCATATGTCAGAAGGTCACACATTATCTTGTGAATTCAGCAGCAAACCTCGTTACCGTCCATAGATGATGGCAGCTGGGTTACCACAGGCCATCCTGCCCCACCTGTATGGGCCCTGCCTGGATCAGCAGGAACTTTAAACAGCGCAAAGACCAGCTCTCTCAGGAGTGTGTGGCCACAGGAAGACTGTAGAGTGTTTTATTACAGGTTCCAAGAACGTCATCTGTACTGTATCTCCATCACATTTAAGCCTTTTAATGTTTTTAAAATGAAACAGAGTCCTTCAAACTTCAGGATTTCCTATTTTGTCCAGAGATGAAAATCAACAAATCACACAAGAATTGAGAGAAACACATTGGCTGTGGAATGTTAGGGCATGTCCTTCAGCTTCATTGTTCCCAGGCAGGGCATCTTCACCCTGAGCCACTTCATTCTGCTTTGCTTTTCCCTGCGCATAATGCTTTAAGTTGATTTTTTCTAAGTCTTCATTTCTGCAAGTAATGTCATCTGTATCCAACAAAACTGTGTCCTATTACTTAGTCAAGCATAAGAATTAACCTGTTTTCTCTTCTAACTTAGAGCTGAAAGAATTTGCCTCTTTTTAACTCAATTGAATGTGTATTTAGAGAACCTAGAATGTGAGAGATACTGTATATCAGCAGTCCCCAACCTTTTTTGCACCAGGGACCAGTTTCGTGGAAGTTTTTCTGTGGACCGGGGAAGCAGGGGCAGGGAATGTTTTGAAATGACTCAAGTGCATTATGTTTATTGCGCACTTTATTTCTATAATTATTACTACATTGTGATGTAGAATGAAATAATTATACAACTCACCATGATGTAGAATCAGTAGGAGCCCTGAGCTTGTTTTCCTGCAACTAGACGGTCCCATCTGGGCACGATGGGAAACAATAACAGATCATCAGGCATTAGATTCTCATAAGAAACATGCCACACTATGCTCACATGCGTAGTACACAATAGGGTTCACACTCCTATGAAAATCTAATGCTGCCACTGATCTGACAGGAGGTGGAGCTTAGGCAGTAATGCCAGTGACAAGGAGCGGCTGTAAATACAGATGAAGCTTTGCTTGCTCACCCACTGCTCACCTCTTGCTGTGTGGCCCGGTTCCTAACAGGCCGTGGACCCGTCCACAGACCAGTATGGGT
The DNA here is from genome assembly GCF_028878055.3 of Symphalangus syndactylus. Classification (NCBI taxonomy): domain Eukaryota; kingdom Metazoa; phylum Chordata; class Mammalia; order Primates; family Hylobatidae; genus Symphalangus; species Symphalangus syndactylus. The sequence continues at coordinate 49,713,461 of NC_072442.2, read as the reverse complement.
CCACAGCCCGGGGGTTGGGGACCCCTGTTCTATAGGACACCAAAATGAAAAAGGCAGACCTTGTCCTCAAGAAGCCCATGGTGTAAACCCACGGTGAAAATATAAGAACACAGGACTTCAACACAGCCGAGTCCTGTAACCACTCATGAGAGGGACTAGTAATGTGCTGTGAGCCCACATCCATTTGGAGGGCAGGAGGCTCTGTGAAGTGGGGTGTCGGAGGTAAGCCCTGGTGGGTGAATTGAGTTCAGTCAGGAGTGAGGCCTGGAGAAGAGCAAAGGAGGCAGCAGGTCTAGGGTGCAGGAGCTGATCCTGTTTAGCAGGAGCTTAGCGTTTCCAGGTAGAGGGAGGGAGGATTACGAGGGGATGTTGAACCTTACTGGAGCACTTTGGCGTTTGTATCTGACTGAACAGGAAATTGGGAGCTGTTAATGTGATTGAACAGGTGAGTGACTCAACAGGTGCTCACTTTTCGATGACTCCAGCAGCTGTGTGTGGGATGACTGGAGGCAGGAAGCAGACCTGGAAAGGGAGGAGGGATGGGAAGGGTGAGAGGCAAGCCAGAAATAGAATCAGTAGAATCTAGTGACTGACTAGGGAGGAGGAGTTACAAGACACTTAAAGGAAGAATTAGAGAAATCCAATTAAGGTCTAATAATTTCTTTTCTTTTCTTTTTTTTTTTTTTTTTTGAGACAGAGTTTCCCTCTGTTGCCTAGGCTGGAGTGCAATGGTGCAATCTTGGCTCACTGTAACCTTTGCCTCTCAGGTTGAAGTGATTCTCATGCCTCAGCCTCCCGAGTAGCTGGGATTACAGGCATGCGCCACTATGCCTGGCTAATTTTTGTATTTTCAGTAGAGACGGAGTTTCACTATGTTGGCCAGGGTGGTCTCAAACTCCTGGCCTCAAGTGATCTGCCTCTCAAAGTGCTGAGATTAAAGATGTGAGTCACTGTGCCCAGCCTAATAATTTCCAGTAGTATTCATGATGATCTAAGTCTGTTTTTCTAAGAATAAACTGGCATGTTTTAGTTCAGACCTGGATACCAGTGGCCTTAACTTGTATTTCTGTACAAAGATTAAAGATGGCAATGTGTAGATACCCTGAGTTTTCAGTTTAACTTTAATCTTGTGGTTATAACTAAAGATTTCAACGTTTTTCTAAATTGTTAAATATAGATAAATGATAAAGGTATCCAGATGCTACTCTAGGTCCTGAGGATACAGCAAGTGAACAAAACAGGCAAACCCTTTTGTCATAGAGCTTTCATTCCAGTGGGAAAACAGGAAATCAGTTACTTATTAGTAACGAGAGGTTTGGAGAAAAAATGAAGTGGGGACATGGAATGGGCAGTGCCAGGCTGGGGTGGGAGTCTGCAGTTTTAAACAGGGAGGGCTCCACTGAGAAGGTGTCATTTGAGCAGGAGCTCAAGGAGACAAGGGAGTCAAGGGAGTCTCGTAGACAGCCGGCGTAGTGGGTCAAAGGTGGAGTGTCCTTAAAAAAAAAAAAAAAAAGAAAAAAGAAAGGGTGGGAGCGTCCCTGGCACGGTAGAGGAGGAGCACAGAGTTGTGGCGGGTGGAGATCAGCTCAGAGAGAGATGGGCCAGTCATACAGGGCAGGAGGGACCCAGCACTTCCTTTACTTCACATGTACTATAAAGATGCTTACTGAAACAAAATTTATAGTCAGTAAACTACATATACACAGTTTCAAAAAGAAATAAACATATTACCGAACTGGTAATCTAAAACAAATAATAGGAAAGTATTTTTTAATCACATAGATATAGCATGTAAATGCTTGGACACACGCTGACACTCCCCCCAGGAACAAATGCTGTGCCTGTTAATGCAGATGGAGACAAGTGCAGGATAGTTTACCACCATAGCCATGGCAACTGGATTTCCAAGATGGTGCACTGTTCTTGGTAGTGTTTCAAACAAAAGAAGTACAGCCTTACCTGCCTTACACAGTAGTTACGTTCCAAGAAAATTCTATATATTATGAAAAAGTACATTTGTGCTTATGTGTAAAACAGACTGTAGGCTCGGATAATTAATAAAGGGTTTTGGCCCGTGAGAATGTCTGGCAGGACATCAGAGTGGCGTGCAGATGCAGGGCAATCCTTGGTTGTGCAGGACCACTAGCATCCCTGGTCCCCCACACTTAGTGTCTGTAAAGTCCGCTAGTCTCTGTGACCACCAGAAAATACCTTCATCGATTTCTCAAGCATTCCCTAGGGAGCTGTGCTCTCCCTACAGATACCACTGGTGTAGGGCCTAGTGGCTGGTGTGAGGACATTAGCTTTTCTCAGCCGATAGAGGAACCTGAGGCAAGGAGCAACGTGCCCTGTTGTTCTGGACTGAATGTTTGTGTCATCCTTCCACTGCCATTCATAAGTTGAAGCACTAGCCCTCGGTGTGATGGTACTTTGAGATGGGGCCTTTGGGAGATAATCATGAAGGTGGGGCCCTTAGGATGGATGAGTGTCCTTATGAGAAGGGAGAGACCAGAGCTCACTCATTCTCTCTCCATGTGAGGACATGGTGAGAAGGTGGCGGTCTGCAAGCCAAGAAGACAGCCTTCACCAGAAACCAATCTCAGACTTCCAGCTTCCAGAACCATAAGAAATAAATTTCTGTTGTTCAATGTTGTTCAAGCCCCCTAGTCTATGGTATTTTGTTATAGTAGTCTGAGCAGAATAAAGCACATGGCCTCCACTTTACAAGATCAACAAGTGCTGTGTTGAAACTGAACAGATGGGCCCAGGAAGAAACTGGGAGGCCAGGCAGGGGTGTACTGCACTAGTCCAGACAAGAGAGGATACAAGCTTGGGTCTGAGTCTCAAAGAGGGATTCAGAGTTGAATGGAATAAACTTGCTGATGCAAACACATACCTTTAACTCACCAAACTGGGGTTCTTCAGAATAGAGGCCTGCAACTCCATTCGGCTGTTTACTTTTTTCAGGAGCCAACAAACAGGGCATTTTTTTTTTTTTTTCTTTCTGTGGTGGTTTGGCAGGTGCTTTTGTTCCTCAGCCAAACGTGTTGTAGTTCCCAGAAATGGTGGTTTCTTACACCATAGTGGCAAATTATACCTAATAGAGAAAATGCGTTTTGTTTTCTGGAACTCATTTGGGTTGTGACATTTTACTTTAGGGGCCATCCTTCTAAGCACTGATTTTGTAACTGTAGTCTGTCTTTCTCTAAAACCTCACCAGTGAATAGAGTTGAATATATTTCATCTCTGTACTTTTAGACCAAACGCAAACTGAGAATGTTGCCACCACGTTTTGTTTTAGATTAGCTTGCTTTGGCCTGATGGAGTCAAGAGGACTTTCTTTAGTATTTCCAGGGCTGGTGTAGGGCTTCTTGAGCTCACCTTAAAATACTAGTTAGTGCTGATTTTTAACACTCAAATCCCCATCAAATTACAGGTTATTCTGTAGCAACCCGGCTCCATTCTTTTCTGTCTCCTTTCCAATAATAGCAGGCATGAAGGGCTGGGTCAAATTAGAACCATTCTTTACTAATCATGAAAATCTGCTAAATATGCAATATGACTACTCTCCTAGCCAGCTGGGCCCAGACTCCTGAGATGTCCCTTGAGTGGACATTTAGATAAATTATAAAGCTATCAAGATACTACTCCAGGTTCTGAGTATACAGCAGGTGAACAAAACAGGACATAATACTGGAGATTTCTTAGGAGGGAAGAGTCAGAACAAAGTTATTTGAAATTTGAAGACAATTTTATTCTCACATGAATGTCTCTTTCTAAACATGTGCCTCTTGCCACAGTTCCTCCCTGTGCCGACAGAATCACCGCCAAGCAGTATAGAAACTAGAGAAAACAGAACTATGCTGTGCTACTTCCCCCTTGATGCCCAGTGGTCACCAAGCCCTGTCATGTAGACTGGGAAGGACCTTGCAAACCTGACTCCTCCTCTCTGGCCCCATTGCTGGTGCCTTAGCCAGGCTCTTGGCATTCATTTCCTAGATGAATGCAGCAGCCTCCTGACCACCATCCATGCCCCCCGCACCTTAGCCCTCTTGTTCACTCATCACACTGCCCTCAGATACACCCTCCAAAAAGACCAGTTGGACCTAGCTGTGCCCCTGCCTGCTGAAATGCTCTTGGTGTTGTCTGTAGTGGTGGTGTTGCGCCTGCGCCAGTGTGTGTGCTATGTTACCTGTGAATGATGAGGAAAGGACAAATAGGGAGCGTGAGCATCATCTATGATGGGTTGGCCATTTCAACAACTGGCCCTTCACCACTGCTAGTTTGAGAAGTGCTGCTCCACAGGGTCAAGTCTAAGCTCCTTAGTGCATGTGCAAGGCCATTCGTGGTCTCTCACCGCCACCCCCCGCCAACTCCCTGGGCTCCCTCCGCTGCCCAGCAGGTGCCCTACTTGCAGCCATGTAACTCCTTGCCAGGCCTTGGAGACCTCTGGCCTTTGCTCATGCTCCCTCTCCACCAGCAGCCTGCAATGTTAGACAAGCTCCTGTTCATCTGTGAAGACCCCTTCCCAGGTTACCTCTCTGGCTTCCCAAGCAGGGTGAGCCCCTTTTTTGTCTGGGTGCTGGAGGTGCTTTTCTGCACCCTCTGTTGTGGCACTTCTGGCTTGCGTTGTGAATTTTTGTTCTCATTTGCTTCCTAGTGGATTTCTACCTCCTTGCTGGGGCGCTGGGTAGCCAGGATGCTCAGTAAATGTCCGAGGCACTTGATGCTGACTCGGGTCCCAGAACTCTTCTGCCTGGACGTCTTTTGGGAGTCCTGAGAAACAGATGGGACTTGACTGCTTTCTCAGGATGAATCATTTGTTGCTTGTATCATAGTCATGACAGTTTCCGGTTCTGGTTTCTGATCTTGAGTTTTGCATGGCTTTTGGCGGTTGGTTTTTCTGTCCTGCGCTTTAGGCAGTGTGTGTGACTCTGGAAGAGTTGGAGATCCGTCTTCAGAAGTGCAATGGAAACATGAGAAGGGGAAATTGTGAAAAGTGATGATGTTTTGTTAGTAGATCTAACCTGTTTTCTCTCAAGGACTTTTCTAGGCTTACAATATGCATCATCTACCTTTTTACCCTCACTGCTTAAGTATAAGAAAGGTGTTTATTTCCTCTCCATTGTTGTGAAGGATTGAAAATTAAGTTTTATGAAAGGGGCTGTGAGAGAAACCTGTTTTTACTTTTGAGCATCTTGAAAATGTGTTGGTTCTTTCTTTTTTTGTATTTTACTTTTAAACATAGAAGGTTTAAAACGTATCCAAATGTAGAAGTATTATATAAAGAACCTCCACGTACGCATCATTCAGCTCCAACAGGGACTGGTTTGTATCTAGCCTTGTTCATCTGCACCCCCACTCACTTTCTTCCCTTGTTTTTGGGACTTGCCTCAAAGTAATGCATTTCTCATTTCGGATGGCTCCTCTTAGCAGCTGCCACACGTGCAGTAGCGTGGATCTCAGCTCTGATGGGTCGTCTTTGCAGCATTGGTTGGTGTGTGTTGGAATATGGTTGTGATTGTTGAAGTACATGGATAAAGTGCCTTATTTTGTCTGTGACTTAGTTACCTGTCCCTTTGTTCACTTTTGAGTGTCTGGTTTGATGGCACCCCATCACTCAGGAATGAATTCTGTGAAGTTATGACATCCTGAGAGGCATTTGGACACAGGCTGTAGTGTTGAATTGTCTTCAGTGCCTTCATGATGGATTATAACGTTCAGTGTGTTTTTTGGCTTGAGTTACTTCTGCCAAGGTAGAGATAAATGAGAACGCAGTAGACTTCAGCTGCTTTTAGTATGGGCAGTTTTCCGGATTACTTGGTCATTTCTACATGATCGTCTTTGCCAAAGGTGACATTTCGTGACTTAATGGAGGTTACCTCCTAAGAAAACTTGTTACATCCTTTTCCACTTCTGCTGAGATTAGAAATCGAGGAGCTTTTGATTAGATGTCTTTAAAAAAAAATGCTTTCCTCATGAAAGCTGAACTGTAAAGAATGTCTGAGACTTTCTGTCCTACAATTTGGACCTAACAGCTTTAATGGGAGTTTATGGCTTAGGTTAATGAAGTGCGTTTTCTCTGGAGGGAAGGAATGAGCTGCCATTGGGGAGAAGTACTCCCTAATTGGGCCACTCGAATGTATGAAACATATTTGGGAGACTGAAGGTTTGAGTTAAGGAAGGGTGAATGGCTTTGTTTCTGCCAGTAATTTTTTTTCAAATGAGAAAACAATATTAGAACCTTAAGCACATTCTTGAGAAAATAGCAGTTGTTTACCTCATTCAGACTACGCCTTTCTAGTTTCACTGTTATCTGTCAGCCAGGGTTAAAATCTCCATGTCACCTTTAACTCGCTCCTTTCTCCCACTGCATTTATCTAGACAGGGCTCAGTTTTGCTGACACTCTTTTCCCTCCTGTCTGTTTCTGACTCCCCTCCTCCCCGGCTCGGGTCTGTCTGTTGCAGCACCTTTGTGATTCCTTCTCCCTTTTTCCTTCATTTTGTGCCTCAATGCCCGCCTGTCTAACTTGCCTTCAGAGGACTTGTACAGGTTGAGTATCCCTTACCCGAAATACTTGAGCCCTGAAGTGTTTCTGATTTTGGATTTTTTTAGGTTTGGAATATTTGCATTATATTTACCAGTTGAACATCTCAAATCTGAAAATCTGAAACCCAAAATGTTCCAGTGAGTATTTCCTTTGCACATCACATTGGCGCTCAGGCTTCAGATTTTGGAACATTTCAGATTTTGGATTTTCGGATTTGAGATGCTCACCCTGTGTCACATTCCTGTTTTTTTTTTTTTTGAGACGGAGTCTCACTCTGTCGCCCAGGTTGGGGTGCAGTGGCGCGATCTCGGCTCACTGCAAGCTCCGCCTCCCAGGTTCACACCATTCTCCTGCCTCAGCCTCCTGAGTAGCTCGGACTACAGGTGCCCGCCACCACGCCCAGCCAGTTTTTTTTTTAGTAGAGACGAGGTTTCACCGTGTTAGCCAGGATGGTCTCGATCTCCTGACCTTGTGATCTGCCCACCTTGGCCTCCCAAAGTGCTGGAATTACAGGCCCAAGCCACCGTGCCTGGCCCACATTCCTCTTTTTCTCAGAGGCTTCCAGTTGGACTCTAGTGCCCAACATTCCACATCACAAAGTTTTCAAGGCTTTCTTCCCCATGGTGTCACTGCCTGCAGTCCAGCCTCATTTGTGTTGTTCCTCAGGAGGAACATGTCACACTTGCTGAGCCTGCGTCCTCTGTACCGCGAACACAGTGACAGTTTTTCACTCATGTTGTCTTGTCATCCCTGTGCTCGGGGCCGGCTGCCTTTATGAGGGTTTTCTGCTCCGAGTATTCCGGTCCCCACCTAAGAAAGCCTGTGGTGCATGCCCCATGTTCTAACAGTTCGTTATGTATGGTTCACGTATATTAGCTTTGTAACTCAAACCATAAGCTCCCTTCTTTATCCTGCATGGCACTTAACAAAGAACCCAGCTGAAGCAGATATCTGACAGTTGTTTCTGAGATGTGTTTGGTGCATCTCAACAGAAAGTTACTAGTAGCAGGGTTGTCAGTCCTCTTCCTCCTCGGGGGGGAATGGGGGTGTGTACATGTAGCGGATTACACAGGCTATAAAGCAGTTGAGACTTCATCTCTGCTCTCTGGGTCCTTAAATACCTTTCAAAAGGTATTTTGAATACCAACCCAGAACATTTAAAATCACTGGTAGGGGTACACTTAGAAGGGACTGGTTTGGGGACTTTCTAACCGTGTGGTGATATCTTAGCTGTACAGAAGAGAGAGCTGATTTCCATTGCTGCGTTATGGGGGTCAGAAGGGTGGTCAGATGGGGTCAGAAAGAACAAGGTGGAGGAGGGCAGTAAAGCCAGAGGTCATCTAGATTCCACCGGAAAAGCAAAAGCAGTATGTTCTGGAAATACCCGTACTCATCTGGGAAAGAGAAGAGAAGGATCTTGCAAGGCTCCTTGAGCTCCAGTCAAGTGAGCAACCTGTTCTTGTGGCTTCTATAATCAAAGGGATCTTATTTCTTCCTACGTGGAAGGAAGTCTGCCCAGAGCTACCTCCAGAGAGAGGCCGTCAATCTCGAAGTCTGGTTTGAAACAATTATTTAAATTTTGGTTGATTGCGTCAAAGACATTTTTCTGTTCAGCTGACTTATCACCCCATGTTTTCTCCAGGCCCTCACGAATTTTGCCAACCCTGCGTTTAGGGAAGGCTGAGATGGTCCTGACAGGGTCCTTCATGCTCTTAACATGGGTTTCCCTTCAGTCTCTCTGTGCCCCGTGCAATTGGAAGAGCAGGCTCTTCAGAATTATGCCACAGGTGAGAGTAGGAGGAACAGGCCATTCTTTCCAACCTATTGCAGATGTTTGCCTTAAATAGCTTCTGTTTTCAGCTTTTTTTTTCTTTTAACTTTTCATTTTATAAAAACTTTATACATACCCCAAAGTAAGGAGAGTAGTATCATGAAACCATCGACCCAGCACCCAGCTTCAATAATGATCAACGTGGGGTAATCCCCGTCCCTCTCCCTTAAATACTTTTCAAAAGGGCCAACCCAAAACATTTACAGTCACTGCTAGAGGTACACTTAAAAGGGACTGGTTTGGGGACTTTCTGAGTTTCTAGATTGTGTGACTGGGTAGAAGTGGGACCCACCAGCCAATCTGGGGAATGTGAACTGAGGAGCAGGTCCTGGGGGTGTGGCCTTGGGCTGAGACACCCATAGCAGTTGCAAGTGGGACTGGGTCAGGAGTCCAAGGGAGAACATCCTCAGATGCCATGTGGAGGATTTGCAAGTGTTGGTTTTGATCAGGGGAACTTGGCAGTGGTAGTTCTGATCTTATTCTGAGGGTAGGGACCAGAGGGCAGTGAGTGGTGGAAGATAAGAAGGCAGGAAGGTGGAACAGAGGATTCGGAGCAGTGTAATTTCCCCACATGGATCAATCACCCAGCTTGGGTTATAAAGGCAAATTCCTTGTCTCTACCTACAAAGCCAGCTTCCTGGGGGAAGAACCTAGGAATCAACATTCTAAAAATTCCATAGGAATCTCTAATACATTGCTGGTGGAAATATAAAACAGTACTACCATTTTTGCAAACTGTTTGTCAATTTTTTGTCAAATGTAAACAATATGATGCAGCCAGTCCCCCTCCTTGTTTTAAGAAATGAAAATAGGCCGGGCACGGTGGCTCACGCCTATAATCCCAGCACTTTGGGAGGCCACGGCGGGTGAATCACGACGAGGTCAGGAATTCAAGACCAGCCTGACCAGTAGGTGAAACCCCGTCTCTACTACAAGTACAACAATTAGCTGGGTGTGGTGGCACATGCCTGTAGTCCCAGCTACTCGGGAGGCTGAGGCAGGAGAGTCACTTGAACTCAGGAGGTGGAGGTTGTAGTGAGCTGAGATTGTGCCACTGCACTCCAGCCTGGGCGACAGAGCAAGACTCCATCTCAAAAAAAAAAAAAAAAGGAAAGAAAAGAAAAAAAAGAAATGAAAATAGGTCCAAATAAAGACTCGTACACAAATGTTCACAGCAGCTTTATTCACACCAGCCAAAAAAATAGAAGCAACTCAAATGTCCCTCAGCAGGTAAATAGGTAAACAGATTGTGGTAAATTCTTACAGTAGAATACTATTCAGCAATAAAAAAGAGCGAACTATGATACACACAACAATATGGATGAATTTCCAAGACATTATGTGAAATAAAGAGGCCAGGCACAAATGAGTATCTATGACGTGGTCATTTGTGAAATTTTAGAACAAACAAAATGAACTAATGAACTGGTACTTATCTGGAGCAAGATTTGGAAATACTGAATCGAAAAGGATGTGAAAAAATGTTTTAGGGTGATGGAAATGTTCTGTATCTTGATGGTGAAGATAGTTACATGGGTGTGTGTGTTTTTCAAGATTCATTGAACTGTAAACTTAAAATGGATGCATTTTGGAGGAAAAGGAGAGTGCAGAAGAGCGGGCAGAGCCAAGAGGTTTTTGTGTTTATAGGCAAAGGAGGAGTTGAAGATCCTTGGAGACAGGATCTAGATGTGAGTGTGAAAAATCTATGAGCGTGAAGATAAAAGCATTGTCCCTTTATAGAGATGTGAAGGGAAGGGTGGAGCTGGGCAAATGTAGAAGGCAAAGGGTAGGAAGTTGCAGCAAGCTCACTCAGTCTCCCTTAATTTCCCCTGTGACACAGAAGGCAGAGTCATTTGTGGAGAGATAGGGACCTTGAGGCAAGGAGTAGTTTGAAATATCGGCTACAAGGGCGAGAACAGAGTCAGCCAGGATCTCCTAGTGGCAGGGGCCTAGCTGGCCACACCATGGAGGTACCATGTATGATGGTATCTCCACAAATGATCACAGTGTTTTCTACAGCTGTGCTCAGAAGCCTGGGTGGAGGAACAGGGACTGCTATGCAGATCCTGGGTTCAGGGTGAGTAGAGCTTATCTGCTGGATTATTAAAAGTGATCAACGATGGATTTCCAGGCTGGCCAAGAGCAGAAGTAGGAAAGAAACTGCTCTAGTTTGAATATTTGACCCTCCAAACCTCATGTTGAAATTTGATTCCCAGTGATGGAGGTGGAGCCTAATGGGAAGTGTTTGGGTCTTGGGAGTGGATCCCTCATGAATGGCTTGGCGCTGTCCTCACTGTAGTGAGTGAGTCCTCACCCTATTAATTCCTGTGAGAGGTGGTTGTTAAAAAGAGCCTGGCACCTTCTCCCCTCTCACTGCTTCTCTGTGATCTCTGTACACTCTGGCTCCCCTTTGCCTTCTGCCAGTAGTGGAAGCAGCCAGAAGCCCTCATCAGAGGCAAATGCTAGTGCCATGCTTCTTGTACAGCCTGCAGAACGTGAGCCAAATAAACCTCTTTTCTTTATAAATTACCCAGCCTCAGGTATTCCTTTATAGGAACACAAACAGACTAAGACAGGTAATGACACTTAATTACTACATTCAGCAAATACGTTGGTTACCACCTGTGTGTCAGGTATTGTTTTAGATCCTTGGGAAGATGCAGACAACAAAAAATAAATCCCAATCCTCAGTGGCCAGAGTCGGGCATTAAGTAAGCAATAAAATATACAGAACTACAGAGATGGTAAGTGACATGGAGAAAAATTAAGCAGGGAAGAAGGGTTGGAAATCCTGGGCAGTAGGAGGTGATCATGGAAGACCGCTCTGAGGTGGCAACAGTTGATCAAAGACCTAGGCAGAGGAACAGCCAGTGCAAGGGTCCCGAGGCAGGGGCAGGCCTGGCAGTGCTTGTTGAATACTTGGAGGCCGGCATGGCTGGAATGGAGTGTGTGGGAAATAGTGGGAGATTGTTAAAGGGTGACAGGTTGAAAGGGAGGGACTGCTTGGGATTTATGAGCCATTGTGTAAACACTGGCCTTCACTGAGTGAGATGGGGAACCACCAAAGGATTTTGACAGAGAAGCTTAATCTGATTTATACCTTTAAAAAGATCACTCAGTGTCAAGGCACTGACTTACAGTCTTGACAAACATTTAATCCACATAGAGATGCCCCATGAGGTTGATGTTATCTCTATTTTTTTTTCCTTACTGATGAGGAAATTGAGGCTCCGCGAGCTTAAGTAACTTTGCCAAGGTCACTCAGCTGGTGATTGGCAGAGCCAGGATTTACGCCTTGGTTTGTCTGATTCCAAAGGCCACACAGATTAGGAGAGGAGGGAAGGCTTGAGAGACAAAAGGTTCCAATGGTGTTGAACAGGACACAGAACTATGATTGGCATCGAAATAGACCACAGAGTTTGGCAACTGATAGCATGTATTAGGGAGAAATAGGCGTTAACAGTGTCATTTGAGTCACGGCTCTCTTCTAGGAGAATGGTGGCACTGTTAATAAAATACGGTAGTCAGGAGTAGAAGCCAGTCTGAGGCAAAAGACAGACGGCGTGACTTGGGCAAGCAGAGGCTGAGGCGTTGGTGGGAAGTAGTGGGCGTGTCCAGTTGATCCAGAGAGAGGACCCGGGAGAGGGGAGCCTAGAACCCCACTGTGGTTAGGGTGGAAGTTATAAAGAGGCATGTGCTCTCTGAGTGAGAAGAAAGGCTGAAGGGAGAAGCTGGCAATGTTCCTCCCTGTGTGGAGGAGGGAGTGGGGACAAAAATTCACTGCTTTGGGGGACAGAAATATTTAAAACTTTACCCTTATGAACTTGGACAAAGGAAAGATGTGGATGTCTGTTTTGTCATTTGAGCTTAAAGAGGTGATTTGGATTAGCCTAGCAATGAGCATCTTGTGACCTCACCCAGGATGTCAGTTCGTGCAGGTGTAAAGCTTGTGCCATTCCAGGCCTCAGCTGGACACACGATGGGGGCCGGGGAGTGGAGTTGAGGCCAGTGGCTGCTCCCAGGGGATCAGTGAGCAGGTTTGTTTCTTTCCCGTGTTAATCCTGGGAGACCAGACCTTGATTTCAGCTATATTTTCCCATATCTCTACCTTTACCAGATAACCTTACCTTTACCTTACATAACAGCCACTTTTTATACTTGTGAAGTAACTGCCCCCCAACTTTTTTTTCTGAAAGTAAAACAACTTGGTGACACTGGCTTTTATTCTTATCGGGCCCCATATATAGTAGCTTATTTTACAGCAGTATTTGTTTACATCCCTACAGGTAGGACAGTGTTTCTTTTCACATGGCTGAAAACTTTTTTTTTAAAAGCAAGAATCTTACCTGATAGCAGTTCTCATTATTAAATCAAAACCACTTTTTCATGTTACTCTTTTATTGCACATTTTCAGATAATGCTCTTTGTTTTTATTTTTGCTGACTTTTCAAAGATAATTTTCTCTTTAAGCTTTTTTAATATGAAAAAATTTAAGCCTGTGTACAGAGAGTAGTAAAATAACACTCCAGTGTTCCCATTTCTCATCGTTAACTGTTATCAACAGCCTGCCACTTTTTGTTTTATCTGCCCTCCCCGCCCCCATATAATTATTTTCTGTAGTATTTTAAAGCAAATCTTGAATTCAGATGATTCTTAAAGAAAAACATTTACAGAATTAGGTCATTGTTACATTTCAGAAGCCAAGCAGCAGTGTGTCTGCCTCTGTCAGAACTGTCTTAATAATTGATTGTGCCTTTACCTGGCCTGCAACTTTGAAGAGGCTTATTCCAGGTGCTTATTTTACTGAGTGGATGGGAAATGCTAGGATGACCGTAAGGTCCTCCTGCTGGAGTTTGTCTTCTCCTAAGCCTAGAAAAAAAAAAATCACAGTTCTTAAACACCAATGTAGTTGTCCCAGGCATCTTCCCCTGTCTCCTGCCGATGTCCTGAATCTTAACTGGAACCTTCCTGATACAGGGCACATCTTGGGACCTGAGGCCTCAGTGTCAGGTGACCAGTGGATAAGCTGTAGAAAACCAGGAAAATCTGCATCTGAAGACGAGTCTGTGAGACTGAGCAAACACTGTACAGTAAAGATCAGGTTATGAATAGGAATTTAAATCATGTTGGTCTCCATGTCTTATTTCTGGTGAATTGCTGGAATTTGGCCATGTCCTCTTAATCTGCGTTTATCTGTAATACCTTTAAGTGGCTGAAACAAACAAAAAAGATGCCATTTTACTGCTGTGTTTTCTTCGGAATATGATATTCTTGCTCTTCTTGGCTTGCATGGCTTCAGGTCGGTGTTAAAATAACTGGGTTATTGCACCTTGACTAGCTTGTTTCAGTGGGATGAGTGTGGTGTGCCTTTATTTCCTGTCTCTTGCATCAGCCTGTTTGTGAGAGTGTACCGAGAGGTGATTAATGGGAAAGATAAACATATGCTTACTGACTGAAAGTTCTTCCTGTTTCCTAAAGTGTTTTTGGTTTAGTGAATTGTTTGTTTGCTGCCCACAGGCCACATATGGTGTGTGTACCTCTGTTGTTGTGAACACCATATGCCTTTGTATAGGAGCTGGGCTTTTAAGCAAAGTCAACGTATGATAAGACTTAAAAGATTTTCCTTCATCCAATAATTGGATGGATTGGACAGCTGTCTGTCACCATAAGCAGAGCCTACAGAGTCTGGAATTCTGCATACAAAATCATATAAGAATACTTGCTGTTCTTGCCCCCAGAGTTCAAGTTGTGTACAGCATGGCTGTGGGGTTTTGGTTGCTGGAAGTACCTCATCGCTGTGAGTCTCCTGCCTGCGGACTTTTAGATCTGTCACTACACAGTACTGCTGTGCCAGTGTTCATGCACTCTCACTGCCACCACCGTCTGCCCCTGGAATCAGGAGCTTCCTCTTGCTTTGTGCCCAGGAAAATCTAGCGAGGGAAAATTCTGCCATTAATTGCTGCAAATGTAAAATTGACTTAGAGAAAAAAACATGTTCTCAATTTAAAAAGTAATGCCTGCTCTTGCAGAAATTTTAAGATATAGAAAAGGTTGGGGGGAGTTGCATTTCCAACAAGGATAACTTACAGTTAGCATTTTTGATCTTTCCATCTAGTTAGGTACCTTGAAGCCTTTCCCCGTAGTTGCATTAATATTCTATGTACAATGTTATCTTTTCTCCTGAACATAATAGCATAGGTTTGTATATGTCTTAAAATTTTATTAGCCCTCTTAGAAGCCTTAATTTTTTGCCAAGTGGACATTCTATAACTTAACCATATTATTGGGTAGGTCATTTGTAATGCTGCTACGTACACATCTTTGTACAAAAGCCATTTTCTGTAGTTTATATTATCTTTAAATTAGATTTTATAGAAATGCAATGGGGGGGCCAAAGGGAATGAACACTTGGAGGCTCTAGAATTGCTGCTCCAAAGAGGTGTGTCCATTTACTAGCCAATTGAAGTCAGTTCTTAAACCAGTTTTACTTTTCCTAATGGGAATATGTAGAGCTACTCCAGGCATGGGACAAGGTAATGATTTCGGTTTTAGAAGTCCTTGAGGTGTCAGGTAGTGATGCTCTGACCCCTTGTCCACTGTGTGTGGTGACTGGTTCTTCCTTCTGCATCCATCCCCCAAGTTACATGCAAGTTTCTTGAAAGCAGTTCTGTTCCGGTCTCAGTTCTCTATCCAGCCTCAGTGACTATCCAAGAGCTTACATTTGCATCATTGTGGATATGTTTTCTAAAAGATATGCACGATGATGCAAAAGTGCATATAACCTTCATGTACACTAGCCCATGTAGGTTAACATGAGGGAGAAAGTTACTACTGGTACAACTTGACCTGGTCCTGGGAAGCCCCTGGGAATCTTGACATTTTGGGATGTTTCTGATGATGCCTTTGTTGTTCTTTTGCACAGATCCAGTTCTGCAGGTCCCAACACATGTGGAAGAGTAAGTTTTCTGATTTGCTCAGTACTTCCCTTTAATTCAGTCTTATTCATTCAATCAGTGTTTATGAGGCCAGTTGCTGGGAGTGCATATATGTGTAAGTTTGAGGAATAACAATGAGTGACATATAAAGTCTTGCAGGTGCTATGATGAAAGCCTGTGTTGAGGAGGAGGTGGTCAGTTTCCTGGGGGAGAAGGGTAGTGGTTTTAAAAAGGCTTATTTGAGATGAAACTCAAGTTGAGCTTTGAACTTAAACTTCCAAAGTCCTCAGGGGCACTGGACCTCTTCCTCTTTGCTGTGTCATATCATGGAGAAAAACGGTGAATGTGACCTGCTACTACAGAGTGTGTGTTGGGGTAAAAGCTGGATAGCGCCTGTAAGAGCCTTAAATGATGGCGCAACCTAAGGAACGATTCAGCCAAGGATTTCTGAGGGACTGTAGTTACAGTTCAGTCTTTAGCAGATTAACTTGACAAAAGACCACTTCACATCTGCTTCAAGGGAAGCTACTGATGGAGGGACTTTGATCTGTCCCCTTGGCGTGTTCTCTCTGATGTCAAGCTGTTAGAGTCTGCTTTTATTGCCTCCAGTTAAACAAACAATATCTCTTGAAAACTAAAAGCAGATTTGTTCTACCTGTTTGTGTACCATGCCATGCTATTAAATGTTAATGGCTGAAGTTCTATATACAATTGATGTAGAAATTGAAAAGTGGACTTGCTGGGTCCTTTTCACATATTTTGCCTTCATCCAGAGTGCTTTGACCAAATGATGATTTGTCTTCTATGGTTTTGTATGATTTTTCCTTTCAGGCCACTTTTCTCCACTCGAGGATGGTGTATACCACCATAGGGGTATTTTATTTGTCTGTGGTTGAAGTGAGAGAGAGTAGTGAGTGGAATTGTCTTATATACTCACTTACACACCTACACACAACCACCCTCCACTCTCTATTCCTCCATCATGGGTTTGCATGGCTTTGATATGTTGTTCCATGCCCTGGGCTGTAATTTATCCTTGATATTTATTATTTAATCTCTAGGCCTGCCTTTCTCCCAGATCCTAATGATGGCAGCCTGTATACGCTTGGAAGCAAGAATAATGAAGGCCTGACGGTGAGTATATTTAGCTGCTTTTGTATTCCAGGGGTTCTAGACCACCGGTCCTTAAGTGTGTCTGCACAGTGTCTTACTGTGTCTCCTGCCTGGAGCTTTTAAAAACAACCCCTGGGGATTCTGATTCATGTGGTCTAGAGAGGAGCCTGGGCATCATTCTTTTCAGAGAGCTTTCTAAATGAGCTTTTAAATGTGGTGCCAGAGTTCAGAAACACGGATGCAGACCAGCGGGTTCTCATGGCCCAGCCCATACACTGGAGGATATAATGTTAGGAACAGGGTTTGCTTTAACTGGTGACCCTCACCTTAGGAGGGAGAGATATAGTTTGAAATGCTGTCTCCACCTGCCCCACCTTCCGATGACTCCTTAGGGGAGTCATGTGATATTCTACCCTCATCTCCATTTGAGAATCTAAACCAGTGGTTTTCAGCCTTAATTATACATTGTAATAACCTGGAATTCGAAAAAACAGTATTAGGACCTAGAACATAGGGCCCAATCCCAGAAGGTCCCGATTTAATTGATCTAAGTCATCAGGACTTTTTAAAAGCTCCCCAGATAAGAGAATTTAGAAACAGGCCCACACATATCAGGTGACATCAGGTCACCTGCTTTATGACAAAGGTGACACTGCAGTGTCCTGTCTTTTCTCTTTTTTCTTTTCTTTTCTTTTCTTTTGAGACGGGGTCTCACTTTGTCACCCAGGCTGGAATGCAGTGGCACAATCTTGGCTCACTACAACCTCCGTCTCACAGGCTCAAGCCAGCCTCCCACCTCAGCCTCTTGAGTAGCTGGGACCACAAGTGCACATCTCCACACCCAGCTAATTTTTTGTATTTTTGGTAGAAATGGGGTTTCATCATATTGCCTAGGCTGGTCTCCAACTTCTGGACCCAAGCGATCCACCCACCTCGGCCTCCCAAAGTGCTGGGATTACAGGCGTGAGCCACCACCACCTAGCTTACAGTGTTTTTGCAATAAGTGGTGTAGGTCAATTGGGCTATCCATATAGGAATAAAAGTCTTGACTCCTACCCCCCACAACACATATAAAATCAGTTCCAGATAGATCACACATCTAAATGTGAAATGCAAAATAATAAAGCTTTAAGAAAAAAAGTAATGGAACCATCTTCATGATCTTAGAGTAAGTAGAGATTTATTAAGAGGATATTAAAGAACACTATAAATTTAGGAAAAAATCAATATATTGATTATATTAAAATTAAGAACTTTTCCTCATTAAGAGGCCACAAAGTATTTGTAGTATACACATCCAACAAAAGTTCATATTCAGAATATATGAAGAAATCCTATGGTACATTAAAAAAAGACAGCCCAATGGAAGAATAACAGAAGAGAATATCCAAATGGTCATAAACATATGAAAAGATGTTCCATTTTATTAGTCATTAAGAAATGCAAATTAAAGCCACAGTGCCATACTGCTACTCACCAGAATGGCCAAAACAAGGAAAGTAGAAAAAGAAAACGTGTTGGTGATGTGGAGCAACCAGGACTCTCACCTACTGCTGGCGGCAGTGCAGGGTGGCACAAGTGGCTTGGAAAACTGTTTGGTAGTAAGTGCTAAAGTCCTTAGGACCCAGTAATGCCCTTCTAGGTTACAGACCCAAGAGAAATGCACGTTTGTGGCTGGGCACGGTGGCTCACACCTGTAATCCCAGCACTTTGGGAGGCCGAAGCGGGCGGATCACGAGGTCAGGAGATCAAGACCACGGTGAAACCCCGTCTCTACTAAAAATACAAAAAATTAGCCAGGTGCAGTGGCGGGTGCCTGTAGTCCCAGCTGCTTGGGAGGCTGAGGCAGGAGAATGGCATGAACCCGGGAGGTGGGGCTTGCAGTGAGCCAAGATCGCGCCACTGCACTCCAGCCTGGGCGACAGAGCAAGACTCCGTCTCAAAAAAAAAAAAAAAAAAAGAAATGCACATTTGTTCACCAATGGACATGTGCCCAAATGTACAGCAGCACCATTTATAATAAGCAGAGGGTGGCCAAATAACATCCTCAGTGGAGTGGAAAAATAAACTCTAGAAGAGGCATGCATGGTGCTGAGGACCAACAGTCTATGACGACACACACCACGGATGACTCACAAGCGTGATGTTGAGCAAAACATGACAGACAAAAAAGGTCACACACTGCCATTCACTTATGTAAAGCCAAAAACAGGAAAAACGAGTCTCTGCTGTTTTGAAGTTAGGATAATATTTACCCTGGAGAGTTATGGTTCGAAAGGGGGGCAAGAGAGGAGGCGGGCTTCTGTTTCTTCACCTGGATGCTGGTTACGTGGGTATGTTCACTTTGTGAAAATTGACTGAGCTGTGTGATGATGAGTGCTTTTCTGTTTGCGTATAATGCATCAGCAGGAAGTTTTTAAAGCTTCCAAGTAATTCTCATGTGCAACCGAGGATGAGAACCACTGGTCTAGGCTATAAGTGGATTGTGGACTTTAACTTGGGTATTTTAAAATTATTTTGTGAATGCGTGTGACCAAAACAGAGGGGAGGAGGGCAAGCTTGTATAGAGCTGTGTGTATTTCACCTTCAACACTGCTCTCCGTTGGTTTCTCTCCACAGCTCTGTAGTCCCCATTTCTTAAGCAATTTGTTTGCCAGAAACTGGGGTGAGTGAGTTGTATAAGTTATCTCATTGGAATCTCTCAGCAGCCCTGTGGGTGATATCCCCATTTTAGAGGTGTGGAAGCAGCATGGAGAAGTGAAGGAATATGTCCAGGGCCGAGTCTTCTAGTGTTGGAGTTGGTTCTTAAAGAGGATGCCCAGCCGGGCATGGTGGCTCACACCTGTAATCCCAGCACTTTGGGAGGCCGAGGCGGGCAGATCACAAGGTCAGGAGACGGAGACCATCCTGGCTAACATGGTGAAACCCCGTCTCTACTAAAAAATACAAAAAATTAGCCGGGCGCAGTGGCAGGCGCCTGTAGTCCCAGCTACTGGGGAGGCTGAGGCAGGAGAATGGCATGAACCCAGGAGGCGGAGCTTGCAGTGAGCCAAGATTGTGCTACTGCACTCCAGCCTGGGCGAGAGCGAAACTCCGTCTCAAAAAAAAAAGAGGATGCCCTTCATCACTCCCTTGTGCTTCTTCCCGGCTTGTGGTTTAGCAGCTCCAGAAACAATGTTTCCCAAGCTCGGGCCTTGAATCAGGGCACCCGTGGCAGTGCTCAGCAGAGACCACAGGACTCCAGAAGACTGGAAGATCTGCAGTGCCTTTCTGATTCTCAGAAACACGTGGCAAAACCCAGTCATTGCAGCCTCTCTGAAGCATTTTTCCTCCTCTGAGGCTTGGTTTGAATGTTGGGATGATGGGAAAATCCAAGTTATTTAGTATGCAAAGCTCTGCTTATTAAAGCTAGAGAGAAATGTTTTCTTTCTTGGAGAAAAAGGTGACCATGCAGTAGAGGTGTTTCTATAAAAGCAGGTATCTATAGAACAATTTCAAGAACACAGAATGTTCTAAAAATAAAGTATACTGAAACAAGCATTAACCAAAAGGGCTCGTCAGATGTCAGCTGTAGACTCAGAAGAATCAGTTTTATGATGAAATGCAGTTGAAACATTTGGATTCATTTGAGTTTCTTTTCCTGGCGCCTATCTTAACTTCCTCTTTAAAACCAAAAGTCTCAATTTTTCTTGTTTTTCAATAGTGAATTATTTACTGAAGAAAACATCAAAACTCTTTTCCACCTCAGACTCTTGTGTTGCCCCTGTAATGGTGACTTCTCCTTTCCGTCGAAGCTTGAGCTTGGCACCTTGGTGCATCCCTTCAGCATCAATGTCGTGATGAGGCTCTACAAAGCACTGTCATTTTACTCCGTCTAGCCAGCTCTGGCTCCGTATTCCAAGTCAGGACAATTCTTTCTCCCACTCTTAGAATTTCAAAGAATGTATAACTCTCCATATTTGTATAAATCTTTTCAGAAAAGGTTTGTGTCACCCTTGGGAAGCACCCTGGACAGGAGACCTTGAGGGGCCTCCGCACATGGTGTCAAGTAAAGGAGTGGATGTTTACAGAGCTCAGGGACCTGGGAGCTTGTCAAAATAGACGTGGAAAATTAGCTGGGTGTAGTGGCAACATGCCTGTAATCCCAGCTACTTGGGAGGCTGAGGTGGGAGAATCACTTGAACCCAGGAGGCAGAGGTTGCAGTGAGCCAAGATGGCGCCACTGCACTCCAGCCTGGGCGACAGAATGAGACCCTGTCTCAAAAAAATAAAAATAAAAACAAAGTAGATGTGGAAGCATAGGGTGCCCCCTTCTCCTTGGTATTCAGTTAGGAAAGCTCCCATCTGCAAAGTGCTTCTCTCTTTTTAGCAGAATTAGGTAATAGAAACAGACTGCCTGGTAAAATTGTAATAATTGCACAAGACTTGGTTAACTTTTTTCTTTTTTTTTTTTTTTAAAGAAACTTCCTTTTACCATCCCAGAATTGGTGCAGGCATCCCCGTGCCGAAGTTCAGATGGAATCCTCTACATGGGTAAGAGTTCCTGTCTCCAGCTCTGAAACTTGTGTCTCTTTGATGTAAGTCCCGGAATCTGGGAAAGTGGCGTGTGGAGAGAGAGGGCGCAGTCACCGCCTTGCCAACCCTTTCTTTCCTGGGTTGTGCTTCAGGTGCTGTTCTCCCCAGGGTCAGCTGACCAGTTAAGAAAGGGCTCCCCCAACTTGGGAGAAGAATTGACATCATTAATATGGTTACTCATTTAACAAGCTTTTAGTTGCTGTGTTGACTTAGTCCTGAGATTCCAAGATTGCAACATACCCAGTGGCAAATGGATGAAATTTAAAGTGAATACAATCGTCTAAGCCAAGAAAGGAAAGCCAGGCTCTGCCTGTTAATTATAGGGCTTTCTTAGTATTTCCTGCTATCGGAATATTTGATAAAACAGCACTTATAGCTTGCCTAGATAAACTGCCTTCATACCTATGGGGTCACAGCTTTCAAAGCATCAGATCACCTGCTTTTCTTTTACCATGTTGCTGCCAAAATGTCAATAAAAAAGCATTTGCAACACAAAGGAGAGCTGTATTTATCTTGAAATCATAGTAGTAATAATAGCCCGTATTTACACAGCAGCTTTCTTTTTGAGGAACTGAAAGTGCTTATTGCCTATTCATGCCTCGAGGAGCTTTATGTGTATTTCTGGGTCTCAAGTGCAGGCCAGACTTTTAAGGTTTTGCTCAGGACACTGGGACTCTTGCTTCCTTCCACACCTTCAGAATGAGGAACTCCCAGCCTAGGAATTTGGAGGAAACGATCGGCATAGATTTTTCTCTCTGTGGGCCATGCCCTGGGAACATCTGATAATCTTCTGACCATCCATGTCACTGTGTCGTATCTGGTCTTCCAGCTTTTGCCAGCAATTCGTCACTTATAGTCTGCTTAGGGTATTGTCTTCTCATCATCTTTGTGCTGTGGCCTCTTAAGCGAGTTCATTAAACATATTTAAGAGCATGGTAGTTGCCCAATCTACCCATTAAAGTAATAGCTGAGTTATGTAAACTCTAGTGGTCCTTGAAGTAACCAGCTATGTCATGCTAGATGGAAAAGGTTCGTGGTCCTAGCTCTGTTCTCCTCTACCTTCAGATCATACCCATATTATGATTTTGTCATTGAGAACAGAGTTGCGATCCATGGGTAAGTTGCACACATGTGGAGCAGACATGTATGCAACATCTGTTAGAACTTTAGAAGTATAGCTTTAGCAAATTATAGGCCAGGCGCAGTGGCTCACAACTGTAATCCCAGTACTTTGGGAGGGTGAGGCAGGTTTGCTTGAGGTCAGGAGTTTGAAACTAGCCTGGTCAACATAGTGAGACCCTGTCTCTACAGAAGAAACATTTTTTAAAAATTAGCCAGGTGTAGGCCAGGTGCAGTGGCTCACGCCTGTAATCCCAACACTTTGGGAGGCTGAGGCGGACAGATCACGAGGTCGAAAGATCGAGACCATCCTGGCTAACACGGTGAAACCCCGTCTCTACTAAAAATACAAAAAATAAGCCAAGTGTGGTGGCACGTGCTTGTAGTCCCAGCTACTCAGGAGGCTGAGGCAGCAGTATCACTTGAACCCTGGAGGCGGAGGTTGCAGTGAGCTGAGATTGCACCACTGCACTCCAGCCTTGGCGACAGAGCAAGTCTCCGTCTCAAAAATAAATAAATAAATAAATAAATAAATAAATAAATAAAAATTAGCCAGGTGGCTGGACATGGTGGCTCACACCTGTAATCCCAGCACTTTGGGAGGCCAAGTTGGGTGGATCACGAAGTCAGGAGTTGGAGACCATCCTGACTAACACGGTGAAACCCTGTCTCTACTAAAAAAAAAAAAAAAAAAAAAATTAGCTGGATGTGGTGGCACACACCTGTAGTCCCAGCTACTCAGGAGGCTGAGGCAGGAGAATCTCTTGAACCTGGGAGGTGGAGGTTGCAGTGAGCCAAGATCACGCCACTGCACTCCAGCCTGGGTGACAGAGCGAGACTCCATCTCAAAAAAAAAAAAAAAAAAAAAGAGCCAGGCATAGTGGCACATGCCTGTAGTCTCAACTATGGGGAGGCTGAGGCAAAAGGATCACTTGAGTCCAGGAGTTCAAGGCTGCAGTGAGCCGTGACCACACCTCTGTACTCCTCCTTGGGCGACAGAGCAAGACCCTGTCTCAAAAAAAAAAAAATTTTTTTTCAAAGGCTCTGTGACCTTCTCCAGCATCTCAATATTCTGCTTCTAAGAGTCTCCAAAACAGGAGACTTTTCCAATAAGTTAGGAAGATAAAAATGACCACCAGAGATCATGCTTTACAAAATAGAAATATACACGTCACAGTGACTGTGTTGACCTTCACATTGGATGCCCTTGCTACAGACTCTCCATTGCTAGGATGCTGTTGGGTATATACCATTGATACATATGCTTTGGGTTTTCTTAATATATAGTGTTATTTACTGTGCTGTCTGTCTGTCATAATCAGCTGACCAAGATTAGGGGTATGGCCCGAGGCCAGGGAATTACTTACTGGCTGGGAACAGAGGCCGAGACAACTTTGACATCCTTAGCATTAGGTTGCAACCAACTCCACTGACTAGTCCCAGGTACTAGTTAATTATAGTCATAAACAGTAACTGTAGGTCCTTCTCACATGGGGGCTGGTCAGTAGGGAGGTTGAGAAATGTGAATGATGGTTATTAGGGAGATGAACCCCTGGGCACGTTTCTGTATTTCTATAGATCCCAGTCCATGGGAAAAGGATTTCCCTTCACAGGCAAGACTTTTCATATTTAAAGCCACTCATCAAAGCAATAAAATCTAACTCGAAAGTTTGGGGAACTTTTTGAAACTATAATTATGTTATTAGGTTTGGAGGAATTTGTATACCATGATTAGGTTATTAAATTATTATAAGACCTATGGACCTAAGAATTTTTATTATCTCTGCATTACCATTTATATCATCACCTTAGAAATGACATCCTAAGAATTTCAGGTCTATCTCTCTCAATACAGAGCATCTTGGCTGCTAGTTTGGCAGCGATACTTTTTTCCATATAGTGTAAACGGCAGTGTGTTTTTGTGTCCTTTCAGGTAAAAAGCAGGACATCTGGTATGTTATTGACCTCCTGACCGGGGAGAAGCAGCAGACTTTGTCATCGGCCTTTGCAGATAGTCTCTGCCCATCAACCTCTCTTCTGTATCTTGGGCGAACAGGTAAGAAATGAACCTTTGTCTTCTACAACCTGCCTGTTTCCAGAAGATCGGAAGAAGCTCCCCAGCCTCCTTCCCTAGAAGGTGGTCAGAGCTGCCTTTTTCCAAACACAGGTCCCATTATGTCATTTTCCTTTATAAGACCCTTCAGTGTCCCCCTACTGCACAAGGGATACAGTCCAAACTGCACCACAGCCCAGAAAAACCCCTGTGACCCAGCTGCCACCTCTCTCGCCTCATTTCTCTCATTTCAAAGTTGCCCGGCCGGGTGTGGTGGCTCACGCCTGTAATTCCAGTACTTTGGGAGGCCAAGGCAGGTGGATCACCTGAGGTCAGGAGTTCGAGACCAGCCTGACCAACATGGCGAAACCCCATCTCTACTAAAAAAATACAAAATTAGCCAGATGTGGTGGCATGCGCCTGTAATCCCAGCTAGTCAGGAGGCTGAGGCAGGAGAATCGCCTGAACTGGGGAGGTGGAGGTTGCAGTGAGCCAAGATCAAGCCACTGCACTCCAGCCTGGGCAACAAGAGTAAAACTCCATCCCAAAAAAACAAAAACAAAAGTTTCCCAATTAGGATGAACTACCTGCAGCTCCCAGAATAGCAGTGCTGTTTTTAAAGACTTGTAGTGGTGTGGTCCTCTCCACCAGGTATGCCTGTTTTTGCCTATCTGGCAAATATTCTCTCGCACAACCGTGCTCAAAAGTCACCTTCTCTGTGAAGCCTCTTCTCCAGCCTCACAGTCCGCACCCTGCTCAGGAACACCCAGCTCTCCCATTCTAGGGGCACACGTAGCAGTTAACAGGCCTGTAGTGGCAGCCATCTCACCCCTCGTCATTGTCCCTTTACAGGCATGGTTTGCACCCTCTTCACCACACCATTTTGTGTTTCCTCCCTTTTCAGCCTCTTTCTTCTTAACACTTGGCACTGCATATTTATAAATTCTATGTGCCTACTTCCTGCCTCCCTCACTAGAATATCAGTTCCCTGAGGGTGCGACTTTGTTTTGCTCAGCTGCTGTCTCTCTACACCAGGCACATTGCCTGATGTGTAGCAGGGGCTCAATGTTTGAATGTATGAATGGGTGGGCCCCATTATTGCAGAGACCTGCCTTACTCATTATCATATGCGCAGCACCTCACACATGTCGGGGATGCCATTAAAATTGTTGAACGATGCTTAAAGCTAAAAGGAGAAACAAAAAACATTTAGAAGGAAAAAATTATACCAAAAACCTAGGATGAATTCATTACAATTGAGCACTACATTTAGGTCTAAACTTTCAGGCAGCCAAGGATTTGAAAAAAGAGAACCTTCCTGAAAGTGTTGGGGAAAGCACTGCATTTCTAAAACTCAGTGAGACTAATCTTGGGCCCTGTAGAAGCTGGCTGGGCTCTCCTGGAAATGGGTGGAAGGTCTTAGACTGTAAAAATCAAGTATTCCAGCTTCTAACTGTAGTGACTGCTTAGGATTTACATGTTTACCTTTTCCATTAAGTAAATTCTTACAGTGGCCCCAGCTTCATCCAGATATAAAAATTGTGTCATTCTCAGGTGAAATTGTGGTGTTCGAAGAAGCTGGGATGTGCATGAGGTGGAATGTGTGTGCATAGGTGTGTAAATCCATTGCCTCCATTATCTATTGCTGCATGACAAACCACCCCAACTTAGTGCCTTAAAACAAGCATTTTATTGTTTATGATTCTGTAGGGAATTCAGGAAGGACTCAACAAGGACCCTTCCTCTTTACTCCACATGCTTGGTTGGCCTCACTCATGTATCTGAGACTTCAGTTCAGTTCCATGTGACGTTTCTCCATACAGATAGCCTGGACTCTTGACATGGCAGCGGACTCCCTCTTGAGTAAAAATGGGTGTTACAGTGCCTTCTAAGGTCTGGGCTCAAAAGTTCCAGAACCTTCCTTCCACTGCAGTCTGTTGGTCAAAGCAAGTCTCAAGGCCAGCTGAGAATCAAGGGTAGAGATATAGACTCGGCCTCTTGATGGGAAGAGTAACATGCATATTACAAGAATGGGAAGAATTGGTGGTAGTGACCTTTAGAGATGTTCTACTGCAGTCCTCCCTCAGGCTGCAGTAGTTTACAACCCTCCCACTCCCTCCAAAGACCCCCGAAGTCCAATCCCAGCATCAGTCCCAAAATCTCACGTCTCGTTATCTGCATGAGGTCTGGAGGTGGATGATGCTCCTCAAGTGTAGCACCTCTTGATCGGAGACCTGTGAATTAAAGAGACAGGGTCTTTCTTCCCTTCCCATCCCCTACCCAACATACAGTGGTGAGACAGAGACAGGATAGCTGCAGTAAACATGTTCACTCAAAAAAGGGCAGGAAAGAGAGACACATATCACACATTGGGTCTTAGTAATTCTGAAACCCAGCCAGGCACATGTTTTCGGGTTCCCCTCCTCCAGGGGTAGGGAATATTCCTTCATTAGGGCCCAGTTTTGCCCTCTGGGATTGGTTCCCTAATATAGTGCTCTCAGTGGCTCTTGGTTCTGCCCTCTGAGAAGTCCTTTCTTTTCCATAACAAATGGCCAGTTTTGTATCTTTCTCAATCCGTTCCTTGTCCATTGAAATTTGGGGATCTAGAAGCCTTTTTTTTTCAATTTGACTGTCTCTGATCCTTTTAGTCTATGCTGATACCACTCCTTTAAAAACTATGTGGGCTTCCCATGTGTCAAATTATAGTTTATCCCATTAGATAAAAGCCATACCCACAAGTCTCTAGATTTTGGAATGTGAGTGCAATGGGACAACACATGGTTTTTAGAACTCCCTTGATGCAGAGGGTCTGTGAGGGGCCACCTTAAAATCTTTCGGAGGTCTCAAAGAAGGATCTTACAGCTTCAACTTTGATTTGATTGATCTTTACCCTGAGCCCATTTTTTGTTGCTGGCAGTACCCTGGATTTGATCTTTTCCCTAAAGTTATTTTTTATATTGAGAATCTTTTCCAGCGGTATTCAGTCCTGGACTCTTTATAGTTCCTCTGTATTCTGCTGACTGATTTCTTCCTCAGCTCATTTGTCTCACAATATATCATAGACAGCTAAGAGAAACGATTCAACATTTTCTGCCTTCTGTCTGGAAATCTCCTTAGTTGGATCCCTGAGTTGATTAGGTACTTTTTCTGTCTTCCGAGTTACTGCAAGCAATAGTCATACTCATCATGACACCCTCCACAAGTTGGGTCACCCCTTTTCCACTTTGAATAGCAGTGCCCCCTCTGCACTAGCAAGTCTCCACCAACCTTTTTGTCAGCCTCCCAGCCTCCACCTGCCAGCTGGTCCTAAAGTCAATGCCATATGTTTTAGGTGTTTGTTATGGTGCCATCCTGCTTCAAGGTGCCAATTTTTAATTGTCAGCAATCCATTGCTATGTAATAAGGCACCCCAAAGCTTAATGGCTAACAACAACATTCTATTGCTTACACTTCTGTGAGCCATGAGTCCAAGAGCATAGCAGGGGTGGCTCGTCTCTGCTTCCACATGCTGTCGGCCAGGTTCACTCATGTGTCTGGGCCTTCAGTTCTGCTCACATTGCCTTTCTCTATTGACATGGATAGTCTGGACTTTTTGGCCTACAGTTTAGGGAGGATTTGTTTGTTGTAATTAGATAAGGACCACACCTCAGTAGATACTATGGCCCCTCCGTGGTAATGGGCTGGCTGATCTGTGTTCTTTAGAATACACCATCACCATGTATGACACCAAAACCCGAGAGCTCCGGTGGAATGCCACTTACTTTGACTATGCAGCCTCGCTGCCCGAGGACGACGTGAACTACAGTAAGTGCTCTCTGCTGGACTTCACAAGCTTGGGCCAGTACTTTTGACCTATGTGGAAACAGTTGCTCCAGAAAGTAGGATTTTCTTTTAAGATACTCTTTGTCACCAGGTTCTTTCTTTCCATGGACTTTTCATGGGCTTATCGTAAATACTTCCCACAGTCAATGTGCAGGGGCCTTGGTGAAGTCTGAAGGGAAACCGAAATAAAATGGTGACAAGCTTAGCCAGAGAGGAAGGAGGACATCCCTCGTTGAGTCTTTCTATGTCACAGAAGGAATTTACTGCAAGCCCATGGAAAGTAGAAGTAAAATCAGCGTAGGACATTAACAACCCTGTCAAGAAGGCCACTCTACAAATGTGACTCATCCCTAGTTATTTCTGCAGTTAACATTCACCCAACTCAAACGAAAACTAAAAACCAATTTGCCACCTTAACATTGGTATGAAAGTTGGACTCTGCCTTTTCTGGTCAAGGACCTAGAATATTTTCATTTTTCTCTGAGGACTCCTTTGTGAATCTGATGGGACAGTGTCAGTGGTTCAGGTCTGACTTTCAGGGTGTTTTTTTGTTTTTTGGGGGTTTTTTTGAGGCAAGTTCTCCCTCTGTTGCCCAGGATGTGTGCCAGGAGTGCAATCGTGGCTCACTGCAGCCTCAAACTCCTGGGCTCAAGCGATCTTCCCACCTCAGCCTACTGAGTAGCTGGGACCACAGGCACATACCGCCACTCCCCCACCTCCCTGACTAGTTTTTTTTTTTTTTTTTGTAGAGACGGGGGTCTCACAATGTTGCCCAGGCTGGTCTTGAACTCCTGGACTCAAGTGATCTTCCCACCTCAGCCTCCCAAATTCTTGGGCTTATAGACATGAGCCACCACAGCTGTCCCTGACTTTCAGTTTGAGCGATGGGTTTCAAGTGACTGCTATGAAATGCCAGATTAATAGGCATCTCCATTGGCTCCTTTCTCCTCAGTATTTACTCTCACATATTGAATAGAGTGGTAAAGAACATCACCAAATAAATTGCCTTTGGGAGAGTGATCTTGTCTTGTGTTTATAAGCCAGCCAGCTCTCAGCGTCTTAATATAGAGACTAAGCGAGTTCATTGGAAACAAGTGACATTGCTCAGAGGAGATCTGAGAATATTCCAGAAGTCTTGTTTCCTCTAACTGAGTGACCACAGCCTGCCACAAGAGTAGAGGATGTGGTTGCAGGATGGGGTGAGACTCAGCATGCTTTGTTTATTTGATCTGTACAGAGATGTCCCACTTTGTGTCCAATGGTGATGGGCTGGTGGTGACTGTGGACAGTGAATCTGGGGACGTCCTGTGGATCCAAAACTACGCCTCCCCTGTGGTGGCCTTTTATGTCTGGCAGCGGGAGGGTCTGAGGAAGGTGATGCACATCAATGTTGCTGTGGAGACCCTGCGCTATCTGACCTTCATGTCTGGGGAGGTGGGGCGCATCACCAAATGGAAGTACCCGTTCCCCAAGGAGACAGAGGCCAAGAGCAAGCTGACGTGAGTTGGGAGCTCGGGGAAGGAGAGGGCGGCCGTGGCCTTTGTGTTCTGGTGCTGTTGCAGTGTAGCAGGCCTTGCACGGGAGGCCAAAGACAGGGCAGTCTCTGAAGCCATGAGGAATATTTAGAGCCAAGACCGCTTCATTTGGAAACCTCAGAATACAAGAGCTGAGAGGCACCCATTGACGCTTCAGAGTTCTTAAATATTACATAAAAATCATGGGTGGGAGGTGCCGGGCACCATGGCATACACCTGTAATTCCAGCTACTCGAGAGGCTGGGGTGGGAGGATTGTTTGAGCACAGGAGTTTGAGGCCAACCTGGGCAACATGGCAAGACCCCCCTCCTGCCACCACACACACACAAATAAAGGTGGGGATAGGAAAGAGACTGCCAGTGTAAGTATAGTTTGGATCTATCTTAGGTGTTAGGGATGCAAGAGATTTATTTTTTTAACTTTCTATATTTTCTAAATTTTTAGGTTATATTCATTTTAAAAATCAGAAAAAATAGTTACAGTGTGTGTGTGTCCAAGACTCAGCAGGCTTCTGTTCTCCATCCCCCTCTTAATAGCCTATCACTGAGTCACTTAAACTCCCCAAGCCTCAGTTTCCTACCTTATATATAGAGTTGTGTGGAAGATCATATAAGGTAATATGCCGAAAAGTGTTTAGATTGTAAAACACCATTCAAATGTAAGGTATTCGTTGAGAGAGGTTTAGATAATGTAGTGGATGACCGATCCCAGGTGGGTTCTTGACAGTAAGCAGAAGGGCCCAGGGGTGTAGCTCTCACCATTTTCCATCTCCCTGATGTCCCACATGGGGACAGACTACACAGTTGGGGAACCAGAAGTCTCACCAAGTCTGGAATTTCTTATGCATCCCTTTTGCTCTCAGCATCCAGAGTGGAGCAGCTGACCATTTCTCAGAAGTTCTGTAGAACCTCCAGGATCCTTAGAAAGCACAAGGCAGAATGGGGGTAGTTCGGGTGGTCGCTGGAGTGAAAATGTGTTGTAGAGGGTCATCTGAGGGGCCTCGGCGGTGGTGGTAAGCACTCAGTCTCCTGGATGGCCACTGGACGTAGTCCTTTCTGCAGGCATCGTGGGCATCGTCTAGTCCAGCCCTGCGGTTTTGCTGAGGCTTGACGTTAGGTGGCTTGTCCATGTTTCTGCAGTGAGTGACAGCTGAGACTGAAGTCCTGTGGCCCTGTTCCCAGGGCAGTGTCCCTACCTTCACACCCCTACTGCTTTCCTCCATGTCTGGGGGGTTAATGTGATCATCCCTGTGGGTGGTATTTGGGATTATGATTCCTCCCTTCTGTGGGATCTGGAAATTAAATGACTCTGGAATGCATATATCTGTTTTTCTCCTAGGCCCACTCTGTATGTTGGGAAATACTCTACCAGCCTCTATGCCTCTCCCTCAATGGTACACGAGGGGGTTGCTGTCGTGGTAAGTCCACTATGGAGGGCTCACAGCTGCCTAACCACTTCTGTTCCATTTTAGCAAAGAGTGACTTTGCTATGCACAAGCATCCTGCAGGTTAAGAATGAAAAACACAAATCTTAAATTCTCAAAAACAGTTTCTGCACATGCCACGTTCTACTTTGAAAGAAAGATACATGACAAAACAGCCTCTTAAAGCCAAGGAATCCCTGATTATTCCCTTTTGCTTTTGTGGTCAAATCTAAACTCCCCAGGCTGGTGTTCATGGCCCTCCTTAATCCAGTCCCACAATGCCCTTCCGCCACCCTGTTAGTTTCTCTGTGTGCGTTGTGTGGCCCAACCATGTGCACCTTCTCCCTGACTTCTACAAGCTCCCTGTTCATCTTTCCCCAGGGCCTTTGTTCAGGCTTCTCCTCACCTCACACTTCAAATGCCCTTTCTTCTTCCTTTTCCCTCCTCAAACCCTTTGCATGCTTTTGCCATCTCGCCGAGCCTCCCTGGGCCTCACCAGCCTGCCTCAAGCATTCTGTCTCCGAAAGTCCAAGGCATCATAATCCTAGCTGTTTGTCCTGATCCCTACAATGCTTGGGCTGTGTGGTTGGCTCTCTTGTCTTCCCAGTGATTTGGGCGGCTGCTCCTGTGAGTAGACAGCGCCTGCCTCTGTCGTAGTTCCAGCAGCACCTGAGCCAGCACCGGGCATGTGGCTGGACTTCATTCCGCCCTGTTGGTTGCATCAATTGTGACTAACAGAGATATCCATTCGTTCTCCTTCACTTATGTCTGCTTCTCATAATAGCTTCTTGGAGTTCTATACACACACTTCTTGTTCCCTGGTACCCAGACATAAGAATCTAAAAAGACGTCCATAAAGACATCAGTGCTGCTTGTCACATCCTGAGGGAGGAGCTTCTTTGCCCAGACGTTGGACCTTTGTGTCTTGCTCTGTCCTAGACTAGCCCTGCACTAGAAATCACTCACCTTTCAGGACAGTGGCTGGGACGGTGTGCCGGTGGGACCTGCTCTCCCTCCAGGGCTCCCGACCCTCACTGCACCCTCTCCACAGCCCCGCGGCAGCACACTTCCTTTGCTGGAAGGGCCCCAGACTGATGGCGTCACCATTGGGGACAAGGGGGAGTGTGTGATCACGCCCAGCACGGACCTCAAGTTTGACCCCGGACTCAAAAGCAAGAGCAAGCTCAACTACTTGAGGAATTACTGGCTTCTGATAGGTAAGAGCGGGTCTCCCACAGTAGCCTGAGGTGACAGTGTGCTGCCTCCTGGTGGGCGACCGCCGGCCCTGGTAGTTACACCGTACTCAGCTCCGAAGGGCTTGTGCTCAGAGCCTTTCCTGGCTGGCCCCTGAGACCTTGGGACATTTTTACCCCCAAGGAAAATCAACAAGGTATCTGTGTTTCTGAGTCAGTTTTTGAAAACTGTTTAATGTTCCAAAACTCAGGTACTAAATTATGTAAACCTTGTGTGATTATCCGACATTAAGCCCTTTAGAATGCATTTCCTCATTCCTCACAGCGACCCTGTGTGAGGTAGGTACCCTCGTCATTTCCATTTTATGGTTAAGAAAACTGAGACTGTTTCTATGGAAGAATTAACTTGAAGTCCGTGTGGGCGTGAGGGTGAGGGGTTGGAGAGGTGAGGGCTGAAGACCCAGGAGGGATTAAATCCCAGGATGGGTTGAGAGCAGCAGAGTCAGGGGCTGGTCGTGGTTCTAGGGCAGTATCGTCCCAGGTGTGTGGGAAGGTCCCTTTTTCCTCTGTCTCTCGTTTTTGCTGCAATCACTAATGGCCAGGGGTTGAATAGAGGCCCTGTCCCAAGAGAGATAAGAAGTTGAGATGACACCCAAAGGCAGTGAGTGTGACAAACGAAGGCGGAGGTGGGAAGAGCTGTGTTCCTGGCGAGTGTGCCAAGTCATTAGAGCAGGAGGGAATTTTCTTGAACCCCATCTGCCCTTCCTGTGCCCCACCCCCCACTGTTCTGCCACCTCCCAGCCCAGTAGGGGCAGAGCAGGGCAGGAGGTCAGTCGGGTGCTGGAGCACCCAGGGGCCGATGCAGTTTCTTCGCTCTGTTCTCTTCCTGTCGTGCTTGCTGGTGACAGGTACTAGGGGAGAAAGAGGTCAGGGCTGGGGCTCTGGAAAAGAGATGTGGGGCAGCTGGGAGCATGTGGGGACTAGGAAACAGCAGGATCTGCCAGGCAGTGCGGTGTAGGTGGGGATGTGTGTGACCAGGTATTACGGGGGGAAACCAGGTATCCTTGAGCCCTGATCGTTTTCTTTATAGATTGTCAAGGTCCATTTCTTTTTTCATCCTGATTCCTTGTAGCCATTTTTATTTTATTTTTACCACATAACGAGTAAAGGAGATGACAAAATAATAATACGTTTTTATTAACAGAAGTAGTTGGAGGAGCACATATGAATAGGCCCATGGTGAGAAAAAAATAGCTAATGAGCAGAGGTCATTGCAATTACAAGGCTGCTCAGCATTATGTGCCAGTTAAGGGGCTCACAGACTGCCCACCAGTGATTAAGAAGTGGAATTAAGGAAATGTGTATATATGAAAATACAGAAAATATGGGGGCAGGGAGTCCTCATGGTTAACTTGTAAAATGAGATCCCTTTAAGATGGAAAGGTTGTCCAAGTAAGGAAACTACGAAAACAGCAAAGTATAAGGAGTCTGTTAAGTGTAAGGATCCCACAATTCGAAAGCCTCTTTTGAGGAGCTCCAAAGCTCGTCATCTTAAAATATGTCACTGAGACTACGGCGGTGTCTCCTGTTGACGAGGGCTACAAGTAAAAGGATATGCCCTTCTATGTCCAAATGTGTCCTTTCATTTTCTCTTTGTGGAAAACATTAAAGATATTCCAGGTTGTCATTAGTCTTGAAAATACAAGGATCCAATTAGCTTGAGAGGCATGGTCTGTGGGTTGCCCCAGAGCCATGGCCCTGACCTTGGGTGCTTTCGGCATCAGAGCTTAGTTAACTAGGCATCTATAAGCCCGGGAGAGCCTGATTCAGTAGGTCTGGGGCAGGGCCTAGCCATCTGCTTTTTGCTCTGGAGTCTGGACCTAAGAGATAATGATAGATGAATACATCAAGAAGACCAGGTAATATTTGTACAAAATGTTTAGCGGTCTCATGAGTAAGGTTGTACAGTGGTTGGTCCAGCGTGTGCAGCGTGATATGAATGAAGGCCCAGCTCCAGGAGAAGCCTGTTTACAAGAAGGTTGACAGGAGAACTAGGGGGATTCAGGCTAATGCCTTCCATAGCAGTCTCTTGGCAGGTGTCCTACCAGACAGGTAGGACCCTGAGCACTGAGTGGGTGTTGTGGGAAGGGCAGGACACTGCTGCACAGCGTGGCGTGTGGAAGAACACCTCACTTTCTTAGACCATAGGTCTCTTGTTAGTGAGCCTCAGAGTTACCCGCACATACTCACATTCAGATTCCTGGGCCCTACCAGCAAGTCTGATTCAGAGGTCTGAAGTGGGCAGACCACACATGGAGAAATCCTGCTCC
The DNA here is from genome assembly GCF_028878055.3 of Symphalangus syndactylus. NCBI lineage: Eukaryota > Metazoa > Chordata > Mammalia > Primates > Hylobatidae > Symphalangus > Symphalangus syndactylus. Next base: position 49,678,981 of record NC_072442.2, on the reverse strand, counting down.
CAAGCAAAGCATGTCTCAGAGCTCCTTGGTACACAAGAGAAACTAGTGGTGGCTCAAAACAAAAGTAGGTTTCCCTTAAAGAACGATATTATGTTGTAGATAGAGAACTGACCTAAAGATGGGGAATCAAAGAGGAATTTTCCAGATCAAGCAATGTACACAGCTTAGACTAGTTCCTATTTGTTGTCATCTTGGCATGTATGTCATGAAATCTTTGATAGGTTTAGGGGAACAATGGAAATATAAGGTGAAAGAGACATGACTGAGAGTGAGATCTGCTCACAGCCAGAGAACAGAAAGGAAAGTCAGCCAGGCTGCTGGCAGCCTAATCTGAAAAAGTGACCTGGCTCTTTGGGGCAGTATGTGGACTCATTTTTAGAGCTGAATGGATTATCAAGCCCTATCAAATCCCAGTTCCCTATTCTAGTCAGCTTTGTATCTCTTACAGCAATTTGCACACAATAGATGCTCAATAAATGCATAATGAATGCTCACTCAGTAGCCATGCGATAGTTGTGTGGAGCAAATGAACGTGGAGCGAGCTATGGCCCCATCCATCTAGCAGGTGTGTTCTACTGCTTTCTCGCAAGTAATGTACCACTTTCCCCGATGGAAGCTCACATTTAGATAATAGTAGGACTAGAACTCCAACTGAGCAATTTAAATACCAAGATGGGAATTCGGCGGCCATAGAAGAGTGACGTTACAGGAAAAAGCATTGAAAGGAGAACTCCTTGAACTTTTAATGAAGCCTCATAATACTTCCGCTGTGGATTGGGCCCACGCAGCCCCACGAGCCTTGCATCTGGTGCCTATCAAATGTCCTGATCCCTGTCATGACAAGGACACTTCTTTGCTCCTCAGTAGGAGACTTGGAATACTGTATTCTGCCATCAGGTAGTAAAGGTCCTGCTTTGATGGCATTTTCTGGTAACTGCCACTCATTTTCTCTAACTCGCAGTCCTGCTGAGAGTTTGTGTTGTGGACCCCTCAGTGGGTAGCACCTGTTGCCTAAGTTTAGCGTTGAGTGCCACCACAGCTCAGGAAACTGTTCTCACTAAAGGTTTTGTTTCCTGTCATAGGACACCATGAAACCCCACTGTCTGCATCTACCAAGATGCTGGAGAGATTTCCCAACAATCTACCCAAACATCGGGAAAATGTGATTCCTGCTGATTCGGAGAAAAAGAGCTTTGAGAAAGTGAGTGAGGAAGCGACCAGTTGGGGGTTGTTGGTGTTAGTGTTGGGAGGGTGAGGCATTAGACTTTGCCATTGCCTTCTGAGCTTGCAGCCTAGTCTGGGAGGGAAGAGGAATGCACCAGAATCCAAAGCAAAAAACATAAATGGTTAAGGGCTAGTGGAGAGAAATAGGAAGCAACTTGTGAAGGAAGGTGCAGGAAAGGCAGCAGGACCAAGCTAGGCCTGGACCTGGATGAATGGGTAGGATTTGGCCAGGTAGAGGGAGCAAGAGGGCACAGGAGGGAATGGAACAGCAAGGGCAAAGGCCTGGAGTGGGAAGAATGCTGTTGTGCCCAGCTCCCAGGCTGTGGGGAGAAAGGCCTGGCCAGACCCGAGGCTACTAAGCAGGGAGCAGTAGGAAATGGGCTCGCATGGGTAAAAAGGAACCATGTTACAGGGCCTGAAACAAGCCCTGTGGAGGAGTTAAGAGTTGTTGAAGGCTGGGTTGGGTGGCTCACACCTGTAATCCCAGTGCTTTGGGAGGCCAAGGCAGGAGGATCGCTTGAGCCCAGGGGTTTGAGACCAGCCTGGGCAACATAGCAAGACCCTATTGCTAAAAAAAAAAAAAAATTGTTGAAGAAGTGATGAGACCTGAAGTTTTATGAAGCAGACAGAGAGTGGTCTGGGACTATTTGCACAGAGTTCCAGGGGCTCTCCTAGCACACCTTGGCCTAAAGCCAGAGGAGAGGGAGTAGAAAGGACTCCAGACTGGGAGCTGAAAGCATCAGTTGAGGAATTCAGCAGCCCCACAGAAGTCAGCCTGTTTCTCCTACCTCTCTCTCATCTGCTGGTGCCCCCTGTTAGCTTTACCCAATCAGAAACCCCAGGGGGTTGGGGAGGCCATTGCTTTGGCCCATACAGGTCAGCCTTCTGGGGCACAGAGCTGGTGGAGGAGGTGGAAGGGTGGCTCTGCAGGAGGGAACCCAACATGGCCAGGGAAGGGGAAGAGGGGACATCTGAGGCTTTAGTGAGCTATTCAGGCTTGGCAGCTTCTGCAGCCCTGCCATGGGGGGCCCAGGGACAGAGACGCACCTGGGCTACCTGAGCAGGGTCAGAAGAAGAGAATGGCTGACTGATGCGGAGACCAAAAGCACAACAAACTCATTTGAGAGATTTAGATTTTATTCAGAGACAAAGGAAATTGTAGACTTTCAAGATTCCAGGGCACAGTATCTGTTTACCATCATCTACGGAAGTAGCCAGGTTGGAGAAATACGTTGATTCCTAAAACAGCAATCTTAAACAGCATTGTCCTATAATCTTATTAAAGTCCTGCATATTCATTATTGAACACTTGGAAAATAAACACATACAGAAGAAAATAAGACAGTGCCCTTAATTTAACACCCAGAGGTAGCCACATGTCAAATCTTTATATTTAACCATCTAGTCTTGGATAACGGTCTTTGAAAAAGTATGTATTAAAATACTCTCAGGTGCATCTGTATGGTGATGAGACATACAGATGTCCCTGGCCACATGCCCACATCCCTCCTATACACTCTGCAGGCCACAAACCCCCAAAAATGTGGGAGGCACTGTGGGAGTGGCATGAACAAGAGGGGTGCACCTGGAAGGGGAGAGAAGAACATTCTAGGCAGCCATCTGGGGGGAGGGGTGAAATGGTGTGAGCATGCGGGAAGTTTAGCATGTGGGAAATTCAGCATGTGCCAGGGAGGCTGTGTTCGTTTTGTTGGGCAAATGATAAGGGCATACCTAGAATACTAGACATTTGAAAAGGAATCAATGCATTTCTCTAAATGCATGTTCCATGAAGTCTTAGAGATCTGGGGAACTCTAGGGAAGCTCCATTTATATCCGATTTAATTTTGGGCTTCTAAATTTTCTTTAACGAACGCTTCTGATGCTTCTTAAAAACTTTGAAGAAATAGTGGACTACTGGAATAAATTATATTTTTGGGATTGCACTGACAGTTTACAGGCAACACAAGAAAACTGCTTTATTACTTTCTAGCCATGTGCCTCTGTATACGTGCAGATTTCCTTTTAACGTGAAATGGTGTTATTAAATCAAATACCAATTTTTCACCAGACTTTGTTACAGATGACTTCAATGTTTTCCTGGATACTGAACCTACCATCAAAGGAGGAAGTGTTTGCCTTTTTGAGGATTTTTGAAAAAAATACGTAGGGTCTGAAGACACCTGCCAAAAGTATTGCTCAAAAACTAATTTTGAATAATGATAACCTCACTGCAAAGATGCATGGCCTCTCAAAGCAATTGCTTTGAAAGAGGCAACAATTATCTGGCTACATGATCTTTGGTGAGCTTAAAACAAATACAACACCCTGCAGTACAGTCATATCCTTGTAAACAGTGATTGCTTCTCTTGATTGCTGGCCTCATCTGTATCTGGCTAGAAATTTTGCAGTGATGTCGCAACTCTCTCCCACGCAAGGTTATCAACCTGGTTGACCAGACTTCAGAAAACGCACCTACCACCGTGTCTCGGGATGTGGAGGAGAAGCCCGCCCACGCCCCTGCCCGGCCCGAGGCCCCCGTGGACTCCATGCTCAAGGACATGGCTACCATCATCCTGAGCACCTTCCTGCTGATTGGCTGGGTGGCCTTCATCATCACCTATCCCCTGGTAAAGCTCCACACTTCCCCTTTGCCATCCACCTATTTCTGGGGCTTCTCTGCCTGTCGCTTCATGTCAGTGAGATCCAGACAAAAACAGCCAGCACATTTCTTTCCCCATTTAAAAGTCAGTGTTTGTTGGCCGGGCGGGCTCGGTGGCTCACGCCTGTAATCCCAGCACTTTGGGAGGCCGAGGCAGGTGGATCACGAGGTCAGGAGGTCGAGACCATCCTGGCTAACACGGCAAAACCCTGTCTCTACTAAAAATACGAAAAATTAGCCCGGCGTGGTGGTAGGCACCTGTAGTCCCAGCTACTCGGGAGGCTGAGGCAGGAGAATGGCGTGAACCCGTGAGGCGGAGCTTATAGTGAGCCGAGGTCGCTCCACTGCACTCCAGCCAGGGCGACAGAGCAAGACTCCATCTCAAAAAAAAAAAAGTCAGTGTTTGTTTATCTTCAAAAACATAATTAAAGAGACACTAGCCTCCCAGAAAAGGACAATTTTGTTCCTAAATCTTAGTGTTTTTCAACTAAGAGCTGATTTATAAGCCTTGCTCAAAGATGATTTTGAATAGTTATCTGTATTTTTAAAGAATAAGGATAATAGATGAAGACCTTTGCTCCCTTAAAAACTGCCATTAGAACTTCTGCTGGGGAGAAGAACCAAAAAAAGAAAAAAGAAGCTGCCTATGAGATGAGCTTGTGTGAAAAAGGCAGTGTAGCCATCCCTTTACTTCCTAGTTGGAAATGAGCAAGTTCTGTAGCAGAGCAGGTCGTGGGTGGGGTGAAATATGTGAGGCGGGTGGTCCTTCAGCAGGTTGCTCAGAGCATCGAGATGCTGTTACCTGAGAGCTCAGGAAGCTAATGACCCGCCCAGGAATGGGAATGACAGACTCTTTACGGCACTCCCCACTGGCACGTCTGCACCTGATGGTTTCACTTTTCACCTCACTCAGTCCTGTGAGGTCATTATTATTGATCCCTTGTCCACAAAAGAAGCAAGTAGACCCTGAGAAGCTAAGTAACTTTCCCCACGGGTACCCAGCTAGTAGACGGCATTTCCAGGACTCCACCCCGTGGTGGAGGGAAGAAGAGACGACTCCCTGGTGGGTTGGTGGCTCACAGAAGTCCCTTCAGTCCACCTCCTGCACATGGGTAGGGATGATCACAGATTGCTGCTACTTCAGATAATGACAGAATGAATCCTTCAGAGTATTTGAGAGGCATGTGGCCTCGGGGAAGGCAGTGGGATGAAAGGGGGAAGCAGGACCTCAGCCAGGCTCACCATGTGTCAGCCCCACTGCCATCTCCTGGCTGTGGGTGTGCAGATGTACTCTGCATACCTAGAATACTAGAGCTTCCTCACCTGCCCTCTGGACTACTGAGCGTCTGTGCGCTAGCCTCTAGCCAACACACAGACGTGGTGGGTGGCGAACCTGGGGCTTGCTCTCACCCACCACTGGCTCAGCCAATGCTACCTGTGCTTCCTGTTTGGTTTCACCTTTGCAACAACTCTCAGACTTCCATGAAAATCACAGAATTTTAGAACTGAATGAAACTGGCACAGCCCTCAACCTAGGGCACAGTCCCTCCCCTGGTGGCCATCCAGCCCCTCCTAGGGTTGGGGAGTGGGCTCTACGAGCAAGGATCTAACTAGTCGGCGGAAAGACCTCCAGTCATCAAAGCAGTTCTGCCTCCAGGTGCCTTCTCACTGGTCTCTTTGTGCCCTGTGGGGTCACATAAAGTACACATGCTCCCTCCGCCACTGGGACCTGTCCCTTCCCAGCTACTTGTTTCCCTGTGGGAACAGCTGCCCTTGTCTGGATGTGGGTTTCTCTTCCCAGAGCATGCATCAGCAGCAGCAGCTCCAGCACCAGCAGTTCCAGAAGGAACTGGAGAAGATCCAGCTCCTGCAGCAGCAGCAGCAGCAGCAGCAGCTGCCCTTTCACCCACCTGGAGACACGGCTCAGGACGGCGAGCTCCTGGACACGTCCGGCCCATACTCAGAGAGCTCGGGCACCAGCAGCCCCAGCACGTCCCCCAGGGCCTCCAACCACTCGCTCTGCTCCGGCAGCTCTGCCTCCAAGGCTGGCAGCAGCCCCTCCCTGGAACAAGACGATGGAGGTAAAGCCAGTTGCCATCTTGGTGCTATTTTATGTTTTATTTGAGCACCTCCTGAGAAGTCCAACGAGTCTCCGTAAGATTGTAAAGTGCCATTCTCAGGGGTTCACTGTGTTCTCCTCTAACTTCCACTCTGGGGGTCTCTGTGGGAAGGCTTCTGCCCCATCCCTTGGCATCTCCCCCTCAGAGGGCCTTCTGGGGACCACCCTGGCCATCCTCCTGTCTTTCTCCACAAGGGCTGGGTGTTGTGGCTGACTAGGGGATGAGCTGCCCATTGGGCTGAAGAGAGTTCCCAGGGCCAGCGGGTGGCCAAGTGTGAAAGTGTCACGGTTGATCTGCTTTCTTCTGTGGAATTTGGCTCAAGCCAGTTGTCAGAGCCCCAATTCTGAGGGAATTGACACAGAGCTGGTGCAGGGAACTCAGAGTCCCCTGTCCCAGGCAGTCTCCTCGTTTTACGTGTCCACTGCCACCACCTGAATGTTTCAGTGCAGATCTTTACAGTGGCCTTTGTGGTGGTTGTTAACTATTAAACCATTCTAACTATATCACAATGAATATGTATAAGTGTATGAAACGCTATGGAGAATCCCTGCCTTCCAGAAGGTTTTAAGATATGCAGTCGCACAATAACGTAAAGGCAGAAACAGAATGCAGGGGCGGGGGAAGAAGCAGCCCTGGGTGTACATGGGGAGCGGGCCCGGCAGGCTCTTGCTGAGCAGCAGTCTGGGGTGCAGTGCCTCTTAAATCCCATCTTTTCATCTGAGGTCAGGAAGCTTGTCACTGTTAACCTCAAGGTTCTTTAGGTGATACCTGTTTGAAACAATGTCTCTTTTTCCTATTTTGTCCCAGATGAGGAAACCAGCATGGTGATAGTTGGGAAAATTTCCTTCTGTCCCAAGGATGTCCTGGGCCACGGAGCTGAGGGCACAATTGTGTACCGGTGAGTGGATTAGCCAGCCCCCCTGCCCTCACCACCTGGTGTCTTAAGTGCCTGTCAGGTTGCGAGCCTGGTGCCAGGCTCAGAGCACAGCAGGGTCAAAGCAGTGACCTAGGCGCGTAGAGTCCCGCCTCCAGGGAGCTTGCACACTGAGACAAGCGATGATTCCGGGGCCACCAGGCAGTCAGTTGGGGCCCTCTAGGCTGGGAGGCAGTAGGTGAATGCTATGGACCTAGGTTCTCACCTCGTTTACACAGCCTGACTTGTGCTTACCAGACACAACTCCCGCTCCTCATCCCGCAGGGGCATGTTTGACAACCGCGACGTGGCCGTGAAGAGGATCCTTCCCGAGTGTTTTAGCTTCGCAGACCGTGAGGTCCAGCTGTTGCGAGAATCGGATGAGCACCCGAATGTGATCCGCTACTTCTGCACGGAGAAGGACCGGCAATTCCAGTACATTGCCATCGAGCTGTGTGCAGCCACCCTGCAAGAGGTGGATTTATTTTTTTTATTTTGTTAACTTTATTAAAGTCATAGCACTTTGGGAGATCAAGGTGAGCAGATCACATGAGCTCAGGAGTTTGAGACCAGCCTGGACAACATGGTGAAACCCCATCTCTACAAAGAAACCAAAAATTAGCCAGGCCTAGCGATGTGCTCCTGTAGCCCCAGCTACTTGGGAGGCTGAGGTGGGAAGATTGCTTGAGCCTGGGAGATCGAGGCTGCAGTAAGCAGTGATTGTGCCACTGCACTCCAGCCTGGACAACAGAGTGAGACCCCATCAAATTAAAAAAAAAAAAAGTTACAGTGAATTTTACTCATTTTAAATGTACAGCTTGATGAATTTTGACAAATGTCTATACCCATTTAACCACATACACAGTCAAAATGTGGAGCATTTTTATCCCTCTAGTTGTAACAGGGTGGTCCCCCCAGCATGCCTGGGCAGTCTGCTTGCAGTTGGCATGTCTCTCCCTCTTTGCCTCCAGGAAACCTGGACAGTTGTTCTTCCCATCTTCAGTCATAGCTGGTGTGGGCTTGGAGGATGCCAGTTGGTAACTCCAGGCTTTAAGATCATCCAGCAAACTCCTTTTGCTCATTTTCCAGGCTCACCTTGAAACCATATCAGTATCATTTGGATTCCTTTGTAGGTTTACTTATATGAGGCAGTGAACTTGAGTTTCTTGCCTTCTTATTTTTCTCATTGTAAATTAGTAGATTTGGAGGTTTGCTCCTTGTGGGAAATACGGATTTAGACAGAATGTTGTCAGTAAAACTTCCCATTTCTTTCTTAAAATGAGAAAATGAGCCGAGGGGCCAAGTCCTGAGGACTGTGTGCCATGACCTTGCTGTCATGTCTTTTGCAGTATGTGGAGCAGAAGGACTTTGCGCATCTCGGCCTGGAGCCCATCACCTTGCTGCAGCAGACCACCTCGGGCCTGGCCCACCTCCACTCCCTCAACATCGGTGAGAGGCTGCGCTTTACCAGGCCAGCGGCCCGGGTGGGGGTAATGAGTGGCCCAGGTGGGGCTAACCAGTAGCTCGGGTGGGCCTTGCTTCTGTTCAGGCCCTTGGCTACATCACCAGTAGCAAAGATGAGTGGTGTAAGAATTTGAGGAGGAATCCGTCATAGTTGAAAATCAGAACCTTTGAAGGTGGCAGCAGGCATATTGGGAGTCTGACGAGGACACACTCCCCATTGGAGGAGGAGACCTGGGGTTGCTCCTGGTAAGCATTGGACTAATCTGAAGTTCTCTGTTAGTTCACCGAGACCTAAAGCCGCACAACATTCTCATATCCATGCCCAATGCACACGGCAAGATCAAGGCCATGATCTCCGACTTTGGCCTCTGCAAGAAGCTGGCAGTGGGCAGACACAGTTTCAGCCGCCGATCTGGGGTGCCTGGCACAGAAGGCTGGATCGCTCCCGAGATGCTGAGCGAAGACTGTAAGGAGAACCCCGTGAGTAATAGGCTGTGGCCCTTTGAAAACTACAGAACCAGCCCATTGCATCTTCAGGAGTAGAACCTTGAAATTCGAGGTTTGGGGGCTGGTGCCCGTGTAGCTGGAGAATGGCATTCCTTTCACCAAGAGCTTCTGTGTGAACTTTCCATGTCATCTCATGTTCAGCTGATTAAAGGGGCAAATGTGGGCAATTATCTATTTTTTTCCCCTATTCTTCCAATCACTTGTTTTTTTTTTTTTTGTTTGTTTGGTTTTTTTTTTTTTTTTTTTTTGAGACAGAGTCTTACTGTCACCCAGGCTGGAGTGTAGTGGCATGATCTCAGCTTACTGCAACCTCCACCTCCCGGGTTCAAGCGATTCTCCTGCTTCAGCCTCCTGAGCAGCTGGGATTACAGGTACCTGCTGCCACACCCAGCTAAATCAATCACTTTTTAACCCCTTTTTAATTTTGGTAAACTGGGAAGTCAGGACTTGCTTAGCATGAGCAAACTTCCAGTTTTCATTATTTTTAAAATTTTGTTTTTGTTTTCTCAACTTATTTTGATAATTTTTAGACAAAGAGAAAATTGAAAGAAAAAAATTTTTTAGAGGTGGGATCTCGCTATTTTGCCCAGGCTGGTCTTGAACTCCTGGGCTCAGGCTTAGCCTCCCAAAGTGCTGGGATTATAGACATGAGCCACAGCATCTGGCTGAAAGAATGTTAACATGAATACCTGTGTATCTCCACCTAGATTCAACATTTGTTAATACTTTTGCCACATTTGCTTTATCTTTACCTATTACTGAACCATTTGAATATAAGTAGCAGGCATCCTGACCCTTCACCCCTGAAGACCTCAGCACGTGTCTCCTCAGGAATACATTGTGTTTCCAACCACGATACCATTATCCCACCTCAACAATTAATACTGTTTCCATCCATCATCTCATATTCAATCCATATTCACATTTCCCCAATTAGTCCCCAAATGTCTTTTATAGAGTTGGTATTTTGCTACCTACTGGGTTTTGATACCTACTAGGTTTTGTATACCAGGATGGAATCAGGTGTCTTGTGTTACATTTGATTCTGTCTCTTGGAATTTACAAATCTTTCCACCTATATTTTGTTCCATGTTGAAGTTCCATTTTGAAGAGTCCAGGCAGTGGGTTATAGGATGCCCCATTCTGATTGGTTTGCTTGTTTCCTCATGACAGCGTTGAACATTTCTCTGTATTCCTCGTATTTCCTGGAAACCAGAAGTTAGGTGTAGAGGCTTGATTAGGTTCAAGTTAAATGTTTTTGGCAGGAATAGATCACAGGTCTCTACATCAGAAAGCATGTGATGGCAGATTGTATCTGTAAGATTATTATCACCTCCTCTTAGTGATGCTACAGCTGATCTCTCTACCATAAGGGTTCATTTCCTCCTCTGTTGTTAGTATTTGGGGTGATACTTCAGCTCAACATGAATATCCTGTTTACTGACAGTCACTCACCCAGTGGTTTAGCATCTGTTGATCACCCTTGCCTGAAGTACTCAGTTGAGTAGAAATTCTTCTACATTATTAGCTGACATTTTTCTGTAAAGCAGAGCTTTCTTTTCACTTTCTTCTCTCTCTCTTTTTTTTTTTTTCTTAATCACTATGGGCTCAAGGATTTTGAAACTAATGTTATAATCCATTTTAGTCCTTTTTTGTTATTTACTTCTTTTGATACACAAATTGTTCCAAATTTGGCTAACCTGGAACCCCTTCAAGCTGGATTCTGCATCCATTTGCTAGGAGTGCACTCACATTTAAGCACCTTATTCTAGCACAAGTCGCCGAGGCTCACCTTGGACACTCCCCAATGGAGACCTGGATGGGTCAGCCATCTTGAGTGGATTAGATATGGTCCCCTCTTATCCAGCTCACTGGGGACCAGCAGCTGGTCAGATCATCAAAGAAGTCAGTTACAGCGAAGGATCGTAAAAACGCACACACGCCATAACACTTAATTTTAACTTAAAGCAAGTAATATTAGCCCTTACGTCATAGAAATCTTGTGCTGTAGGCTAAGGTCTTTTCAGATTTCGGTCTGACTGACTGGAGTCCTCATTCTCCCCCTTGCATTAAGCACACTTCTGTACCACTTCCGTGACTTCTGCGTGGAGGCTTGGATACTCCAAACGCTTCCTAAGCGATTTGAGAGCAGAAGCCTGGTTGTTAACGCTTCATGACCCAGTCCCTTACAGTTGAATCCATGACACCAAATGCTGCAACAGCTCTTGTAACCATTCCCTTTCCTTTGTTGAGTCTTTCTAAAGATTCAGCTTACCTCAGACTTCGTGGCACTCATGTTTAACAGCTTATGGAATATCCAAATTACAAGGACAAGTGACAATAATAAGTTTGGGAAAGAACATAATTGGGGCCAGGCAGATAGGAAAGATGCCTCTTCACCTTAGTGTTGACTGTACTGGGGACAGCAGGCTGCAGAGAGTGTGGGGGGCGTGGAAGACCCGGAGAGCTCTGGGAGTCAAGGGCGAGCTCCAGCTGCGGTGGCCATGTTCCTCCTGTCCTGATTCCAGCACCTTCCTAAGGGAAAACCTGGTGAGGTGGAATAAAGCATGGTAGGTTTGGGGATTGGAAGACCTGAGTCTCATCCTGGTTTGTCACATCCAGCAGTGATCCTCAGCTTGTCATGCAACCTTTCTGTCCATGTTCTTATCTGGGGATGAAAGCATTTGCTCTGCTTGCCTCACAAGGTTGTTGTGAGGCTGAATGAGAGTGCTGTGTTGTTCAAGGTGTGTCTTCTCTAGCATGGGAGGCGATGAGCCCCTGCTTCCTCTCACTAGACCCTCACTTCACCTGCTGGAGAATCTCAGAGGTAGGACCTACTGACAGGGACCCCAGCTGTGCTCAGGAACCACCCTGGTGTTACACCCCAGGTAGCATGAGCTAAAAAACACAAACGTACATTTCCCTCAAAGGAAGCTCGTCTATAGACACAGAATGGTTTCATGGCATAAGTGAGAGGCTTTCTCAGATTAACATCAAAAATGACCTCCTTGGTAACTTGTCAGATAGTTTCTTTCTGGGGCTGTTTTTGAATCATAAGCTGTTTTATTCACTTATTAGCAATTTTGAGACCTACTGTGTGCAGGCACCATTCTGGGCCCTGCGGGTACAGCAGGAAAGCAATGGCACAGAGACCCTGCCTGTGAGCACTTTCATGTTGGGGGTAAGGAGTATATAACAGCCAGGAGGGCTTTTGATGGGCCAAGCACTGTCGCAAGCAACCATTTTTGCATATTAATGCATCTCTCTTGACAACAACCCCATGAGGAGCATGCTGTCAGCGTCCTCATCTCACATGAGAGGGAACCAGGGGCTTCAGGTGGCTCCAAGCCCAGGTTCTCCACTGTGACCTCTGACACCTGTGCAGTGCTGCAGGTTAGCCCTCGCTGCTCTGTGCAGCCACGTATGTCAGCTGATTCTCCCAGGACACCTTCTAGGTGGCAGAAGCAGCAGCAATGCTCCTCCCTCCCTGGCTGTGAGTGAGGATGAAAACTCTGCTCCCAGACCTCTCACGCCTCATGTCTCTTTTCAGACCTACACGGTGGACATATTTTCTGCAGGCTGCGTCTTTTACTACGTGATCTCTGAGGGCAGCCACCCTTTTGGCAAGTCCCTGCAGCGGCAGGCCAACATCCTCCTGGGGGCCTGCAGCCTCGACTGCTTGCACCCAGAGAAGCACGGTGAGTGGTCCAGGGGTTGGGGTTGGGAGCGGCTCCTCAGCTGCCTCAGGTGGCCCCACAGAGCTGGGCTGGTGCCGCCTCTGCACTCACAGAGGCCCTGGTGCCCCAGCTGCTCACCCCACAGGCCTTAGGAACCTACAGACTTGTGCCAAATCTGGTAGAGGGTTGGTAGGGTTATCCCTGGGGTGCCACCTTCTAAAGCTGAGACGCTCCAAGGTTCCTCCAGGTCACCAACTGCTTGTGTGACCTAGGCAAAGCCCCCTTTGGAGACCTTCTTTTTCTACCTGGTGACATGGGGGCTAAATAATCTGAGGTCCCTTCCTGTACTGGCATTTGGGAAGACAAATTGTCTTCTCTCTTGGGAGGGCCAGTGGTCAGCAGGTGCAGTCCGTGCTGGGCTGGGGACAGACAAGCTTTATCCTCACCCTCCTGGTCTCCTGGTATGGGTGCAACAAGTCTTTCTTCCAGACTTCAGGTTTTCCTGGGTGGTGATTGGCCCATGACACTCCAGTGCTGCCTTTTGAAAAAATTACAACTGAATTATTGTTTTGTTTATGCTTAATTTTCCTTATTATAGAAAACACAGATTAGCATAAAGGCCCATATATTCCCATTATACAGGGATGAATGATGGCTGTTGATAGCTTTGCATGTATGTTATTCCAGTCATTTATCTAGACGTGTATGGATATTTTATAAAAATATGGTTAAATCCTGCATACTGTTTTGCAGCATGCACGTTTTTCAACATCACCTTGAATCTCTCTCCACGTCAATCCATATTTAGCCACAGCCGCACTTTAACAGCTCATGGTCCAGCGTAGGGAGGCACCATAGTGTATCCACTTGGGCCTCTGATACTGGATATTTACAGTCACTCCCTTCACAGACCATGCAGTGAGGACTCACCTCATTGGCTGAGGTTTTGTGTCTTCCTAATTATTTTATTGGAATAAATTCCTGTAAATAGAATCATAAATGAGAGGGTATGCAGCTTTTTAAAGTTTTTGGTATTTCGCTGTGGCTTTGGACTGAAATCATGAGTTGCTTATTTTCCTCCTTTATAGAAGACGTTATTGCACGTGAATTGATAGAGAAGATGATTGCAATGGATCCTCAGAAACGCCCCTCAGCGAAGCACGTGCTCAAACACCCATTCTTCTGGAGCCTAGAGAAGCAGCTCCAGTTCTTCCAGGTAGAGACGTCTGTTCTCTTTATCTAGAGTCTTCATTTAATGCTTTTCAGATTTTGAAAATACAGAAAAGGACAAAGAATAAAACAAATTGCCCATTACCCTAAAACTGAAAGATAATCATTACTGATGTTTTAATGTTTTCTTCAAATATGAAAGTATAATTGGGCTCTAACCGTATATACAGTTTCAGAACCTGCTTTTTTTTTTTAACTGTACATGATATTCTAAGTATCTTTCATGTTAAAGTTCTAAAATTCCAATGACCATAGTATTCTATCATATGGATGTGCCATAATGGTTAAGCCTTATATTATGGAATTTCCAAATATATAATACATAAATGTTTAAACGCTATAACGAGCACTCCTTTATTCATCCCTCAGGTTCAATAAATATTAACCTTCACCCTGTCCCCACCCCAGGTTATTTCAAAGCAAATCTCAGGCATCATACATTCAAGTGTCATAAGTTTATTTATATATTTATTTATTTTTTGAGACAGCATTTCACTCCGTTACCCAGGCTGGAGTACAGTGGTGCAATCTTGGCTCACTGCAACCTCTGCCTCCTGGGTTCAAGTGATTCTCCTGCCTCAGCTTCCTGAGTGGCTGGGATTACAGATATGCACCACCATGCCTAGCTAACTTTTTTTGTATTTTTAGTAGAGATGGGGTTTCACCATGTTGGCCAGGCTGGTCTTGAACTCCGGACTTCAGGTGATCCGCCTGCTTCAGCCTCCCAGAGTGCTGGGATTACAGGCATGAGCCACCAGGCCCAGCCCAAGTGTCATAAATTTCAGTGCTTTCTTATATTGTATTTGTTTCTATCATCTTTTACACAGTCTTTGCCCAGATCTCATTTTGCTTAAAATAGGTTCTGCAAAGTTAGAACTCCTTTGGTGATTTGACTGTTCTAAAGCTTTGTGACAATGTCAGGTGACTTTTGAAGAGGTAATGTGTTTTTCAAAGTCTTCCACGTATGAATTGAGCATAACTCACCTGAATGCCTCCTGCCCAGCACGTGGCTCCGAAGAGCAGGCTTGTGGGGCAGTGCTTTTCCCCTTGGGTCCGGGCAGAGTGCAGCTTGGTGGGCACCATACTGAGAAGTGACCATCATGCTCTCCTGGGGTCTGACTGGGGCCTTGGCCAGAGGGAAGCCCCCAGAATGTAAGCTCCTCGAGGACAGGAGCGCTTGACTGCTGCATTCACTACTGTGTCCCTGCCTCCTAGGGAGGACGCTGCCTGGCCCAGGGTGGGGGCTTAGTAACCATTCAGATGGATCGGGCTGGGGAGAGTTCAATGCTGTCTTCCATGTTGTAGCATAAGGATTGGTCACTGTGTCCATGGACATAATGTGAAAATTCTCAAGTCCATATATCTTCCAGGGACTTGTGAAAACTAACCAGGTCATTTTGATTGCAAAATATAGAACAGGAATAAAACCCACACAAAGGGACCTTCACCCACCAAGGGACAGGATTTAAATGCTTAGTATCTCCAGGTTATATGTCTCTCGAACACACCTGGCTTCCACCCAGGTCATTTAGCCGTAACAGCTTTGCAGCTCTGACACGTGTGTTCCCAGTGTACCCAAGTCGACAGTCTAACCTCTCCACAGCTTTTCTCTGACAATTGTAAATTAGGAGTTCAGCCAGTCTGGCTTCATCTTCATCATAGAAGAGGCTGCTCTGAGAAAAGGGTCTCCTAAGGCTACTTAACATTGATGTAGACAGGGCTCACCCCTCCCTGTGTCCTCAGCTGTTGACCTGTCTTACTGGTGGGACTTCAAGAGGCCCGTACTTGGGTGCTTCCTGACCCTCTCCTTATTACCGAAGTCAAATGCAGAGCAAGGTTTGAATCCCAACAGGAGCCCCTGGAGCCCATACTCTTGCCACCAAGGTTCCTCTTTGAGAAGAAGGCCCAGCTTCACCGGTCTTTTCCACTGTTGGAGGGAAGAGTGGCGACCCTCCACCAGTTATGGGCTTGAGCATACCCTGTTTCAGTGAGTAGACAAAACACGGGATACACATCAAATCTGAGCTTTCCTTTTCTTTTTGGCTTTGGTTCATTGGATATAGATTGCACTTGAGGCTCCGTACACATGGCATGTGTGTGCACATGTGAAATTCAGGGTATGCGTTCGTGGTCTATATGCAAGTGTACTCTGTGACGCCTCTCTGACATGGAGAAGCTCTGTGTGGGCCTGTCCTTCGTGAGGAACAGAGCAGCTCACAGGGAAAGTCACGGATGAGGGAGGCGGGGGGGGCAGGGTGCCTGCTGCCCAGCTCTGGGGCAGGCTGCAGTCTGGACCTAGGGGCCGTCATCCCTTCATGGCTCATGTGCCAGTGACCATCTGTTACTCAGAGTCCCAATCGCACAGCTCTCAGCGTCTCCAGCACCGACCATCATCTGCTGCCCTTGTTTCTCTCACAGGACGTGAGCGACAGAATAGAAAAGGAATCCCTGGATGGCCCGATCGTGAAGCAGTTAGAGAGAGGCGGGAGAGCTGTGGTGAAGATGGACTGGCGGGAGAACATCACCGTCCCCCTCCAGACAGGTGATCATGCTGCAGCATGTGAGAGGGCACATTGCAAAAGCCACTGCTGCCTTTCCAAAAAGTAAACGTGGAAATGGCGGCTCCAGGCTGTTCAGGGCCCAGATCCCACCTGTCGGGTTTGAGACTTTCTTGGGTGTGTCCTCTGTGGTTTGGTTACACTGATGTGTGTTTCATTTTTGTTCCCTAGAGTGACAGGTGAGTGATGGTGTCGTGCTCTAGGTGGTCATTTCCGATCTGGGTGCGATCACCAGGTGGGGTTCAGGGGGACACCACCCTTGGGTTGGATGGGAGAATCTGCTCCCATGACTGGGTGTGGAGTGACCTCACCTTTCAGTCCAACTCCCTAATCCCCAGGACCCCATGAATTGTTTTCATTCAAAATTTATTAGTTTTAAATTTGATTACCCATTGCTTCCCTCAATGTTTTTCTAGACCTGCGTAAATTCAGGACCTATAAAGGTGGTTCTGTCAGAGATCTCCTCCGAGCCATGAGAAATAAGGTAAGCGGTTTGGAAATACTGGGGAGGAGACCCAGTGGCCGTGACATGGACACCTTCCTCATTTCATCCATTCTTTATAAATCTTTTATCCGTACTGGCATTCTCATCTCTCAGGAGCTAGGCGGCTTCAGCTGGACTTGACAAACTGCAGGCTGTTGCTTCTCTTACGCTGATATTCCCTTCAGGGACGTAGGTGCAGGTGAAGCTCTGGGAAGCAGTGCTCTGCGGCCCGTGTCCCTCATGGTCTCTGGTTGCTGACTTTTGTGGGGCCCTCTCCCTGTCTGATGCAGCCACTGTATATAAACATGTATAAACATGCCTCGAATGTGGGGACCCCGCTGGGACAGACACTCCAATCTCAGGCGACTTCTCCTGAGGTGGCCAGGAGTGTCTCCAGGTCCTGACTGTCACAGAAGGCCTGAGCACCCCCTGGACCGGCTGGGCCTTGCTCACTTCGAGGCCTCCTCCTGAGTGAGGGAAGCAGGCGAGATGACGGGGCTGCATTCTTGGATACATAAGCCTTTTTCCTTTTTCTTTACCAAAAACCAACCAACACTCACATTCTGTCTCTTCCTTGCATGATGAAAGGGTGTTTTGCCAACATTTCCCGAGCTTTCTAAACCCTTTCTAACCTCCTGAGCTTTCTAACTCTCTTTGCAGAAGCACCACTACCGGGAGCTGCCTGCGGAGGTGCAGGAGACGCTGGGGTCCCTCCCCGACGATTTCGTGTGCTACTTCACGTCTCGCTTCCCCCACCTCCTCGCACACACCTACCAGGCCATGGAGCTGTGCAGCTACGAGAGACTCTTCCAGCCCTACTACTTCCACGAGCCCCCAGAGCCGCAGCCCCCAGTGACTCCAGACGCCCTCTGAGTGAGGGCGGCCCCTCTATTCTGGTGGCCCCAGCTGTGACTGAGGGCCTGGTCACCACAATTAGAGCTTGATGCCTCCCGGCTTTGCAGGGAGACCAGGCTTCCCAAACCAAGTGCCTTGAGCTGCCTGCTCTGCAGCCCACAGAGGACAGTGCTGACCCCAGGAAGTGGGAGAAGTGGCCCCTCGTGACCTACAGGGAACTGGGAAGATGTTGGCCCCAAAAGCCTTACAGTCATGATGTCTGCAAAGGAGGGCCTCAGAGACAGCGCGAGTAGCACCCCCAGCCATCTACTGGATAAACTTGCTTCAGACTTTTTAAATTCCTGCTTAATGTCAGTCTACGGGCCTTTCAGGAAGGGAGAGGAGGGAATCCTACATTTTGCTTGTGTGCTGGGACAGCTAGGCTGAGACGCACCAAGTGCAGCCTTCACTGGAGACCAGACTTGAGAGGTGGGGGATGCTGAGGAGGGGGAGGACGGAGTTCAGAGGGTGTCATCCTGCAGTATGAGATGCCTCATTGATCGCAGATGTGCCCAGAGTAGCCCAGGTCACTGTTAACTAGTGTTTCTGCAGAGGCAGCAGGAGCCATGAGCATGAGGCGTGGCATTAGGGACCGGTCAGCTATGCATGCTGGTAGGTGGGGTCGTGTCTGCAGGTCTCAGAAATGAAGAGGCTGCTCTGTTTTGGAGGCAGCTGTGGCCCAGTGCCAGGGGGCAGAACAGTGGCCTTTGGTGGGTGTGTCCTGGGCCATCTGGGGGTGGTGCTCAGGAGCGCCTGGGGCAAGAGGTAAAGAGTTCCCTGGCCTTCAGGGAGAGCAGCTAAGACCCAGACAGGGGCTAGCCTTCAGGACCAGAGGGAGGCCGCCGAATGGGACCCTCCTGGTCACCAGGAGAAAGCCCTGGGCCAGCGAGTAGGCAGTCAACCTCCTTCGTCCCCAAGGCCGGTGGAACAAGAGGCTCGTGGTGAGTCAGGGCCAGGGTGGGCGGCCAAGGCCAGGGTCACCGTGTGCTTCATGGGCCAGCTTTTTTGTCTTGCTTGGCAAATTTTAATAACTGTATTTTGATTATACTGTAGAATGCTGTGTCAGCATAAGTGAGCTAAACTTGAAGCTTACTTGTGAAGAGTAAATGCAAGATAGAATACATTTTCTATTTTTTGTGGTACCAAAAATCACCATCTCCTCAAGAAAGAGTGTTCATATATAGAACATTCTCTAATGCTGAAGAGTAAAACATTATAGCAACACTATGTAAATGTATTGAACAGTATCAAAGAAATAGTCTCTAAATTGTTTGTACCATATTTTTTTTTCTAAACTTAACATAATTTTTAGCTTTAGTTTCAGTCAAAACTTTGTCTTTTCTCTCCCGAGAGCCTTAGAGGTTAAAATGCAGTCAGCCTACCGTGTTAGGAGCTGTTGTCTGTGTACTTTCTCCAGCCAGTTGGGGGATCATTGCAGCTCAGGCCTGGTGAACTCAGAGATTCCATTCAATATTAAGAATGGGATTGTTGAATTTTACTCACAGAGAAATCACTGTTTCTTCATGTTGTAAGATGTTTTCTGTTTGTGTATTTGTATCATGGTTTCTCATCAAAAGCTCTTATTCTGCCTTTGTAGAATTCAGTTCCCTTCCTTTCATCATATCTAAAGTGGCTTTTTTCCCTACTATTAACGTGATCCTACATCCTTAAATGTCATCGATTACCTCACTTAGGCCTTGGAAGCTTGGCCCTTGGTCGGTGTCCTTGGCGTCTTCTAAGCAAGGCTGTGCGTTGGTCAGAAACGTGTCCAGACTGCGTTTCCTGCTGCTCCCATGCCGCGTGCCAGGTGGCCTGAGACAGAGCTCCCCATACGGCTGCAAGGCACTTTACCTGTTTTGGCAGTAACCCAAGAGGATCAGAAGGTGGAGAAGGTGCCATGAGTGATTTAACAGGACTGCCACAGGGAGTGCCCCCACCTCGTTCTCAGCACAGGTTTTCTCTTTGAGAGTACCCAGGTGATTTCTAGTGGCCCAATTTTGTGTCATCTCCCTGTTTTAGCCCCACTTGCCTAGAGACAACTGTTTCCGATGCCTTTTCTGCTTATCATACTAGTTTGTAACCACCCAGATTTCTCAAAATCATTTATTCAGTGTATTTTATCTGAGCACTTACTGTATTGAGCTAGG
Source organism: Symphalangus syndactylus (assembly GCF_028878055.3). Lineage (NCBI taxonomy): Eukaryota > Metazoa > Chordata > Mammalia > Primates > Hylobatidae > Symphalangus > Symphalangus syndactylus. Next base: position 49,659,104 of record NC_072442.2, on the reverse strand, counting down.
CAGGATATAGGGTGCTGGAGATACGGCGATGAACAAGACAGGCAAAACTTCTGCTTTCCTAAAACTTGTGATGAGAGAGAACAATAAAAAAGTGTTGCTGCCACAAAGAAACCAAAGTGTGTGGCGAAGGGCGCGTGTTTGTGGTTTGCGTCTCTTCTGTCCCAGAATCACAGGGATCTGGTCCAGTCACCTCTGGTCTTTCCTCTTAGTCGCCTTTAGGAGCCCAGGTTCCCGTCCATCCTCTGGGGGATTTGTTTGAAGAGATCTCCCGTGGGGACTTGTCATGAAAACACCTTGGGCATCATCTGGTGTATCTAGTCTCGAGAATTCTGGTTTCCCACTGTGCTCAGCAAGTGGAAAGTTCTTTTCAAGCCAGAACAGCTCTGCACCATCACATATCGTGTTGCAGCTTAGCTGTTTGGTCTGTAGTTCAGGTTATGGGACTTCTCCAATCCTGGAAGGCTGTTGAACTTTTTAGAAGTACTGTACGCTATCTTCATCTTTAAGATGGAACTTGGTCACATCTGTTAGGAATCCAAAAGGAACTATGACTTATTTAAATCTTGTCTTACTAAACTTCTCTTGGGCACGTGTGCCAGAATTTCTCTTGTTGCTTCTTGAGTCTTTTTAATTTCAGTGTTTTCGTTTGTTTTTTTGAGACAGAGTCTCGCTCTGTCACCGAGGCTGGAGTGCAGTGGCACAATCACAGCTCACTGCAACCTCCGCCTCCCGGGTTCAAGCAACTCTCCTGCCTTCTCCTGCCTCAGCCTCCCGAGTAGCTGGGAGTACAGGTGCGTGCCACCATGCTCGGCTAATTTTTTGTATTTTTTTTTTAGTAGAGATGGGGTTTCCTCATGTTAGCCAGGATGGTCTCGATCTCCTAACCTCGTGATCCGCCTGCCTCGGCCTCCCAAAGTGCTGGGATTACAGGCCTGAGCCACCGCACCCAGCCTAATTTCAGTTTTTGAAGTGCTCCACAAGTCATTAGGCACCAAAGCATTTTCACCTGGGGAACATTGGTATTCCCTGATTAGCTGTGAAGCAATCTAGCGGCTAAAGTGTGAAATCCTGGGTGCGCAGGTGTTCTCACTCCCGCCGTGTTCTCAGTGCAGTGGTGGTCAGAGGCCCTTCCAAGGAGACATCACTCTGATCAGTTACAGCTAGATGTTCGGGAAGATCTGCAGGTGAGTAGATCCAGCAGAATTTCTTCCCACCAACTCGAGAAGAAAGGGCCTTATCAGAGTTGACCCTGAGCCTTAGGTAAGGTTTTGTGTGCATGCGATTCAGTTACCTTCGGCAATTCTTTCTCGCTGCAGTGAGAGAGATTAACTGGTTGCTGATCAAACCGTTCATGCAGATGGGGGGACCTTTGGATTGTACAGCTTTCTCCTCTTGGCTGCTTTCTTTTCAGGAAGTTGGACTTTGGCCAGGTTTGGCTTTCCCGGAGCCGTTCCTTTCTCTGTCCTTTCCTTAGATCCTCATGGTGTGCCCATTGGATCCTCGGCCTTGTGATCCTCTGGGAACTGGGGGGCCAGTTCCACTTTTGCAGCCTTCTGTGCTGGAAGAGAGGCCCAGTGCCCTGGAAGGAGCCTCTTTAAGTTCCCTGTGTCGCTTTCCCTCTCTGCTCTTTTAGTGTCTGAGATTTTCTTTCTTTGAATTTCCCAGCGTTTCTTTTCCTTGTCCCTTCCCTCACCATCCTGGAGTCATTTTGGTTGACTGTGTCCTGGCTTTGGCTTCTCCTGGCTGGAAGTCATCAGGCATCCTCGCCAGGTGAGCCGAAATTCCACCCTCTCAGGTTGGACATCATCTTTTAAATCCAGTGGTCTACTCCCCTCCTCTACTTTGTTTTCGTTATGAAACAGTGATTTCCCATGAGTAACCCTAGTTCTGATTTTTTGTACCGGCGCTTAAATCCTTTCTGTAGACGTTGGAAAACCACAAAGAACATGACTGCAGTGAGCCTCCCACTGGAGCAGCCTTAACCAACACTTTGGCCAAAGCCCCCCACCTCCCCTGTGTACTGTGTGTGTGTGTGTGGTGGATACAGTATTCCTTTTCAGTGTCCCTAAAGCTGTGACGGGGAGTCCCCACTTACCTAGAAAGCATTACCAGCCACCTACTCTGCATTCTCAGATGCAAACCTTGTGTAGTGTTCTTTTTGCAATGACCTATTTATTTAACCTATTTATATTTATTTAATTTTTACTCTGAAATGTATCCAGTTACAATTGTACTTGCTTAAAGCACATCAGATTTGTTTTGGACAACACCCCTGACCATTTTAAAACTGGAAAAGTGATACTGTATCCTTCCATGGGATGGATGCTTTACAGTAGTCTTATTATTAAAGGGTGATTAATTTGGTCGGGGTAAAATGTTAACTTTTAGGTGATTTTTAAGAATTCTGTGCCATTGTGTCTTCTATGTGGATGGTTAATTGTTTAATTAGTATGTGTTAATTGTGTGATACAGTCTTCTTTGTGGAACCTAAAATCCTCTTTTTAGCTTTATATTTTATAAACTGCCAGATTGTACAACTTTTATGTGTATTTTTAAAGCTCGAAGACATGAGGGTCATTATCTAAGTTAAACAGCATATTTTTGTACCTCCTGTACAGTTTTATAATTCTGCTGATTGATGGCAGCATCTTATGTCAAACCAACCACAATAAAGGTAGTTTTAGATTTTGGAGTCAGTCTCATTTTCTTAAAGATTTAAATACTATTCTCAGACAGGCTGTGCTCACTGTCCTCCTGGGTGTCCGGGGCTGGACTATGAGGCCCTTGCAGCTGGCTCGGCCAGTGGGGGATGGGTGTCCTCATGTCCACAGCAGGGTCCAGGGACTGGAACACCCTCCATGGTGGCTGTGTGTCAGAAAAGCTTCTTTGAAACCTTGCAGGAAGTTCCCAAAAGTACTGATTCGGGCTGAATTCCAGGAAGGTGTCCAGCTGGGACAGTCATGCCACATGGTGAGAACTGGGCTTCAAAGCAGAGTTTGGGGCATGTGTACAGTAGGTAGGATACTGGACCAGGAAACCCAGGAGGGGAGAAATGCCATTGAGGCCAACAAGGGCTGGGAGTGCCCCAAAGAGTGGGTCAGCAGTGTGTGGAATGAGCTCAGCTGACGTCTGCTTGGACTGCAATCCTCCCAACACACCTGCTCCTTGCCCTACACCCTCTCTATGGAGAAGTCAGGTGAGGCTCCACTTGCTCTTGCAGTGCCAGGCCCGGGGCAGCTTACAAGGGAGGACCCCAAGGACCCACCTGCCTGGGGACAGCTTAGCGGGGGCTGCATCCAGGCTGGCTCCTGCCCTCCCGCAAGCTCCACCTACCACCATCCCATCCTGCTCCCCTCACGCCTCGCAGGGCACCAGGAGTGACCCTGAGGCTTCTGGACACACACCTCCTCTGAGATGCAGTCTTGGACACAGCCAACTCCAAGGGCGAATGAAGGGCAGTGAGGTGTCGTCGTGTCACCGGTAGAGGGTTGTGACTGCAAGTTGCCCAGTTTCTTGGTGTTTTGAGCAAATAATTGGACAAAACGCCCAGAAAAGCACAGAAAGAATGAAGCAACAAAAGAACGAAAGGGATTTATTGAAAACAAAAGTACGCTCCACAGTGTGGGAGCAGACCTGAGCAGTGGCTCAAGGGCCCGGATACAGAATCCTCTTGGGTCCAAATACCCCCTTAGAAGTTTCCCATTGGCCACTTCATGCTCGCCTCAGGTAAATGAAGTGGTAGCCTGCAATCAGTTGGTTGCAGACAGCAGCCAACCAGAGGCTTAAGTGAAGTTACAAAGGTCACACCCCTGTGCAAAACATCTGATTGGTTGCCAAAAGCAACCAATCAGAGGCTAGGATGAAGTTACAAAGTTATACTTCTATGCAAATGAAGACTCAGTCTGCAATCAGTCTGATTTGTTGTGGACAGAGAAGATCAACGGGAGTAGCCTCTGGTCCTTTTGTTACTTAGGCGTGGAAAGTTAGGGTTTTCCTTTCGATTTAGTTCTAGGAAGTTGGTGTGAAACAGCCTTAGGTTCCCTGCCTCCAGACCCTATTCTCCTGCCTCAGTTGGCTGCATTGTCTCACTTCATGTGGCAGCAGAGACAGCTTTTAGATTCTCACCAGGGCTGGGATTGAGTCTTGAAATGGTTCAGGCCTGGGAGGAGGGCAGGCATGACCTGGATATACTTCTGGGACCTGGGGACAATTGTCAAAGATGGGGCACAGAGGCAGGGTCTGCAGCTTTGCATGCCAAGTCCATACTGGACTGCAAAGATGTTCTTTTCCAGATGTTTGATCCATTTCATAAAATATAGCCGGATCAGTGTGCACACATCTGTATTCCATCGGTGAGTGTCCTTATTCATACTACCTCAGTATCTGTTCCAGTAGTCACTTCCATGTGTCATTCCCAGATCCTCGTGACAGTTACCTCCCCTGTCTGCCTTTCTGTGGTGGGCCAGGCACCCATGCTGGAGCGTCCTGTGCCTTGGGGAAGTCCCCTGATGACCTTATTCCTCTCTCCACAGACCAGTGTTTCCTTCGCTATTGAAAACATTTAACATCTTTCACTTTAGCAAGAGACTGACCAGACCCTGTGCCAAGGCCAAAAATCAGATCATGAGCCCACCTATCTCCAGGCCAGTTGCTGTGGGCCGAAGGTCAGGGCTGGTTAGAACATGGCAGCCCTGGAAAACCTACCCTTGAAGGCTGAGGGAGCTGAGAGGCTGAAAAAAGAGATTGACAAATCGTTTTCTCAGAAACATTTAATAAGGACATAGAGATAGAAGCCATGTCTCAGGCAGCCATAAGATGAGAGGGTGGATCCCTGCACTGCTACCCTCCAGACTCAAGGCTTATATACCACTGAGGATTTGCCTAAGGACCAGGATTTAGGGTAAGTGTGCATTGGCAATAACATCAACCTTTTTTGACCTAAGGGTAAGTACATGAAAGTAGAAATCTTAGAACCTTTCCCGGAACTAGGGTTAATCGAGGTCAACATGTCAGATCAGCATCCAAGCTGGAGTAGATTTAGCCCCCACAGTGGGGGTTGAGGGGTAGGACTGGCCAGACAGTAACTGAGTAGACTTGGCCTCTGAGCGAGTTTTGGCCAGTCAGTCCCGGAAGTGGCGACTGTTGTGTTCTTCCCTTTCCTCTCATCCCTGTGCCTCTTGAAACTGCCCTTTCTCTTCCCAGCCCAGCTCCCGTACTGGTTGAAGTCACAGAGGTGCTCCTGGAGTTTGCTTCCAGGTGACACAGAGCTGGAAAGAGTAATCACCACCAGGACTATGGCCCAGTGAAGTTTCTAGAGGATAAGCAGAAGCTGGAATGCTGACCCAAGACGCAGAGGATGACAGGGAAGCCTGCTTCCGTGTTAAAGAGAAAGTGATTGGGTGAGGGCGGGCCAGGGGAGCCTGTCACTGACCAACAGTGACCAGAGAGGCCTGGCGCTCCAGTCCCATGTCCATACTGGGCCTGATGTCCCCTAACGATGGGGCTGGGGACCGAGACAGGGCCATGAGAAGTGATGTGACAGTGGAGGAGAAGACGGTGACAGGGTCAGGGGTTGGAGGGATGTATGTTGATGGAAGAAAAGGCTATGGAACTGGAAAAGGCCAGGAAGTGGACACTTTCCAAGACCCTGGGCTTAAGCAACCCTCCTGCTTCAGCCTCCCGAGCAGCTGGGACTGTAGATGAGTGCCACCATGCCCGGCTAATTTTAAATTTTTTTTTGCGGAGACAGGGGTCTCACTTATGTTGCCCAGGCTGGTCTCAAACTCCTGAGCACAAGCGATCCTCCCACCTTGGACTCCCAAAGTGCTGGAATTAGAGGTGTAAGCCACCATGCCTGGCCGACATTTTCTTTTCTTTTTTTTTGAGACGGCGTCTCGCTCTGTCTCCCAGGCTGGAGTGAGTGCAATGGCGTGATCTCGGCTCACTGCAACCTCCACCTCCCGGGTTCAAGCGATTCTCCTGCCTCAGCCTCCTGAGTAGCTGGGACCACAGGCACCCGCTACCATGCCCAGCTAATTTTTATACTTTTAATAGAGAGGGGATTTCACCATGTTGGCCAGGATGGTCTCGATCTCTTGACCTTGTGATCCGCCCGCCTCGGCCTCCCAAAGTGCTGGGATTACAGGCGTGAGCCACCACGCCTGGGTCAAATACAGTATAAAAGAATTTAAAGATTATCACCTACAAACCCACAACAAAGGAATTACTGGCAGATACATAGTAACAAAAAGGAATTCAGGAGAAGGTAGTGGGATACTAAGACCCATGATGGTAAATATAGAAGTTTGTTTGTTTATTTTAGAGACGATCTCACTATGTCATCCAGGCTGGAGTACAGTGGCCCAATCATAGCTCACTGCAGCCTCAAACTCCTGGGCTCAAGTGATCCTCCTGCCTCAGCCTCCCAAGTAGTTGGGATTACAGATGTATGCAACCCACCTGGCTAATTTTTTTTTTTTATTGTTTGTAGAGATACGGTCTAAAACTCCTGGGCTTGAGTGATCCTCCCACCTTGTCTCCTGAAGCTCTGAGATTAGATGCGTGAGCCACTGTGCCTAGTAAAATTATTTAAAATTAAATATTTCCATTAATTTCTCTTTGAAACTTCCCCCTCCCAAATTTGAGTCTAAAATTCCCAAATACATAGGGAGAGGGGTGCCAAGGTTTGGCAGATGTCTGCAAAGGCTCTTGACCTGCTTGGTGGGAGGTTATAGATAATGGTCAACTCTAGACCTGGTAAAACAATGAGCTTTAAGTAGGCGGGTTAAGTGGGGGGTGACTGCAGGACAGACAGAACCTTTCAAATTACTGGGGCCAGGTGAGGAATGGAACAACAAAATTCAACCCACTGACTATGTGAAAGAGGTAAAAACCTGGTAAACAAGAAAAGTACAAACGTAGGATAGAGGAAAATTTCAAATGACAGAAGTCAATGGCATAAACTCACTTACTGAAGTGCAGCAATTCTCAGGCTGGACTCTTTTTAAATTTAAACTTCTAAAATTGTTTGAATGAGTAATTTATGCTTGGGATTCAAAAGTCCAAAACGGGGCCGGGTATGGTGGCTCATGCCTGTAATCCCAGCACTTTGGGAGGCCAAGGCCGGCAGATCATGAGGTCAGGAGATTGAGACCATCCTGGCCAACACGGTGAAAACCCGTCTCTACTAAAAATATACAAAAAATTAGCCAGGTGTGGTGGTGGGCGCCTGCAGTCCCAGCTACTCGGGAGGCTGAGGCAGGAGAATGGCGTGAACCCAGGAGGCGGAGCTTGCAGTGAGCCGAGATCGCGCCACTTCACTCCAGCCTGGGCAACAAAGCCAAACCCTGTCTCCAAAAAGAAAAGAAAAATTAAGATATAATTTACACATAGTAAAATGCATAGATTTTAAATGTGCAACTTGGTGATTTTTACATACATTACAAGAACCAGTTTAACCACCTCCCAGATCTGAACATGGAGCATTTCCACCTCCCTGGAAGGTCCTCTTTTGCCCCTTTCAGTCCAAACACCCTCTCCATTCCCCAGGGGGTTACCACCCCTCTGGCTTCCATCACCATAGATTAGATCCATCTCCTCTTACTATTCATAGAAATGGAAGCATGCAATATGTTCTCTTTGTGTCTGACTTCTTTGACTCAATATTGTTTGAGATCATCCATGTTGTTGGGTATATTAGTTATTTGTTCTTTGTTGTGTAGCATTTCATTGTATGAATACACCACAGTTTACCTGTTGGTGGACATTTGAATGAATCAGTTTTAGCTATTATGAATAAGGTAATTATGAACATTCTTGCATATACTTTTTTTTTTTTTGAGACAGAGTCTTGCTCTGTCACCCGGGCTGGAATGCAGTGGCTCGATCTCAGCTCACTGCAACCTCTACCTCCTGGGTTCAAGCGATTCTCCTGCCTCAGCCTCCTAAGTAGCTTGGATTACAGGCGCATGCCACCACACCTGGCTAATTTTTTGTATTAGTAGAGACAGGATTTCACCATGTTGGTCAGGCTGGTCTCAAACCCCTGACCTTGTGACCTTCCTGCCTTGGCCTTCCAAAGTGCTGGGATTACAGCGTAAGCCACCACGCCTGGCCGTATGTATCTTTTTATTGTATACCTTAGCAATATTCTTGAAGATCCTTCCATATCAGCACATAGGTGCTAAAATTTTTTCATTGTCTAGTATCCCTTTGTATGAATATATAATAATTTACTCATCCATCCTTTAGTGATAGAGGTTTAGGTTGTTTTCAGTCTTTAGATATTACAAACGATGGGTCAATAGGCTGGGTCCAGTGGCTCATGCCTGTAATCCTAGTACTTTGGGAGGCTGAGGCAGGTGAATCGCTTGAGCCTAGGAGTTTGAGACCAGCCAGGGCAACATGGCAAAACCTTGTCTTTACAAAAAATAAAAAAATTAGCCAGGCATGGTGGCAGGTGCCTATGGTCCCAACTACTCTGGAGGCTGAGGTGGGAGGATCACCTGAGCTCGGGAGGTCAAGGCTGTGGTGAGCCATGATCATGCCACTGCACTCCAGCCTGGGTGACAGACTGAGACCCTGTCATCCCCCTTTCTGCCCCCCAAAAAGATTTTACAGACAATGGGGCAATGCATGGTCTGGACGTAATGTCTGCCATTTTGCACATGTTGCAAATCTATCTGCAGGATAAATTTTTAGAAGTGAAGTTACAGTTATCTTTTGTTGCAAAGCAATAAATTACTCCAGTATGTAGTAAAACAAACAAACAAACAAAACAGCTTGAAATAGCAACCATTTGTTTGCCTACAACTCTGTAGGTGGCTGGGTGGCTCTTTTGGTCAGGGCCAGCTCAGCTGGGGGTGGATGGCCCAGGATGGCCTTGCTCACCTATCTGAGTTGTGACTTGTCTCTGCCCCGCGCGGTCACTCATCCTTTCGTGGGCTTCCCTGGGCTTCTTCACAGACCACAGCATTCCAAGAGAACACAGTCAAAGGCTCAGGGCCTTTGGAGGCCTACGCTCTGGAACTTGTCAGTGGCATTTCTGATGACTTTGTTGATCTACACAAGTCACAAGCCCAGACCAGATTCAAGGAGTAGAGAAATAGACTCTATCTCTTGATGGAAAAGAGTTTCAAAGAATTTGTGGTCATTTGCGGTCTATCACACTCACTTTGAAATATGGATTATGTTATAAAACAGTTATTCCAGGTTTTCTTACAGATTTCTAAGGTTTCTTTTTTTTTTTTTTTTTTTTTTGCATTTTGGCGTTTGGTCCTTTTAGAATCTATCCTGGTATATGGTGTGAAGTATAAGTCTAACCTTATTTTTTTCTACATAATTTACTGAATAGTCCATGACTTCCCCCATGTATTTTGAGATGTCACCCCTATTACATTATTAAACTATGATGTGTATTTAGGCCTATTACTGAAAGTTATATTCTGTTCTAATTATCCCTGTCTATTCATGCACTGGTCTCTTACTATTTTATTATTGAAGGTTTATAAATTCATATTGGGTTTTTAAAAGAACTCATTTCTATGCTGTTTATAAGAGATAGCAAAGGCAAAATACTGTGGCGAAGCAGACAGTGCCAGTTAGTCACCCAAGATTCATCCTCCCCTCTTACTAGTGGAGACTCTATTTTTTTTAGGGAAGCAATGTGCTCATTTTAAAAGGCTGAACTCCCCAGACTCTCTTGCAGCTGGTGGTGTCCATGGAACCCAGTTCCGGGCACTAAGATGTGAGTGGAATTCTGCTGGGTGCAGCTTCGTAGCAAGCTCTCGCTTTTCTGCTAGAAAGTACTGTTCCATCTGCATGTCCCTGTGTCCTTTACCCTTGTTACCTTTTCCTGTCTGGAATGCTGTCACCTACATAGAGGTACAGTAGCTTTCTCTCAACCAGGAGGTCGAAATTATACACTACATACAGAGGAGCATTGGCCGGGCACCGTGGTTTATGCCTGTAATCCCAGCACTTTGGGAGGCCAAGGTGGGTGGATTTGCTTGAGCCCAGGAGTTCAAGACCAGCCTGGGCAACAAAGGGAGAGCTTGTCTCTTGGATTTTTTTTGTCTCTACAAAAAAATACAAAAATTAGCCGGTGTGGTGGTGTGCATCTGTAGTCTCAGCTGCTTGGGAGGTTGAGGTTGAGGTTACGTGAGCCCGGGGAGGCCTAGGCTGCTGTGAGCCATGATGGTGCCACTGCATTCCAGCCTGGGCAACAGAGTGAGACCCTATCTCAAAACTTTTTTAAAAAAATAAATACATAGAAAAAGATATATCAGACAAATGTTAACAAAATGCTGGTTTAGCAATACCAATCAGATTCTATAGAATTCAGACAAGATCAGGCATGTTCAGAGTGCTATAGCTATAGACAGAATTCAAAAAGAAAAGGATTGAATGGGACAGAAAAAGATATATCATTTTTATCAAAAAAATAACTGAATAGAACATATCAGGCATGAACCCTTACACATCTAACAACATACCTTCAAAATATACAAGGCAAAAACTGAACTACAAGGAAAAATTGTCAACAATGGATATTTTAACCATCTTTCTCACTGATCAAATAGACCCCCAAAAATTTAAGATGTGGAAGATTTGTACAGCACAATTAGCAAGACTGATCAAATAAATGGTAAAAATCTTTTCATAACCAGTAAGTGGGGTCCAGAAATACAACCGTATGACTTGCGGAGCTGCCTTATTTTGAGGTTAATGAGTGGCCTTGGAAAGCCTGCACAGCTGGGGTTCCCCATCAGCCCAGGCCAGCTAGGTTTGGTGCCACCTGGTGGCAGTTGTCTCCTCCAGAATAAAACACTTACCTTTACAAGGTGGAATACGTTTTTATTTATATTTATATATTTTTTGAGACAAGGTCTTGCTCTGTTGCCCCCCTAGGCTGGAGTGCAGTGGTGGGATCACAGCTTACTATAGCCTCAACCTCCTGGGTTCGGGTGATCCTCCCACCTCAGCCTTCTGAGTAGCTGGGACTACAGGCAAGGGCCACTATGCCCGGCTAATTTATAAATTCTTTTTTAGAGATGGAGCCTCATTCTGTTGACCAGGCTGGTCTCAAACTTCTGGGCTCAAGCAATCTACCTGTGTCGGCCTCCCAAAGTGCTGGAATTACAGGCATGAACCATCCCACCTGACCAGAATATGGTGGTTTTTTTTTTTTTTAATCTTCTTTGTGCTTGGTTCAGATTGTCTTTCATGAATATGAATTACTTTAAGAACGAAAAACTACATTTTTCTAAGCCTCTACCCTTCTTGTCTATAACATGAAGAAGGTAGTTTGAATGAGCCCTAAGATTCCTCTAGCTACGCTGGGCTACAGTTGGCACCAAAAGAGCCTCCCAGCTCTTGACATTGGCTGCACCGACTCTCCTGGTTTATAGCTGCATCTGCTCCAGGGCCCTCAAGCTTGTGGCCTGGGCTGAATCACCCTCTACTCTGGGCCTGTCATTGCTTCCCAGGCCTTTCCCATCTCAGGAAAATTTTCCCCAGTGTTATCCTCTCCCTCTCTCGGCCCCAGGTCTAATTCATTCCTTACTTTTTTTTTTTTTTTTTTGAGACAGAGTCTTGCTCTGTTGCCCAGGCTGGAGTGCAGTGGCACAATCTCTGCTCACTGCAACCTCCACCTCCCGGCTTCAAGTGATTCCCCTGCCTCAGCCTCCCTAGTAGCTGGGATTGTAGGTTCCTGCCACCACCCCCGGCTAACTTTTGTATTTTTAGTAGAAACATGGTTTCACCATGTTGGCCAGGCTAGTCTTGAACTCCTAACAGGTGATCTGCCCACCTCAGCCTCCCAAAGTGCTGAGATTACAGGCCTGAGCCACTGCACCTGACTGTCCTCTGCTTTTGTAGAACAAATTACTCATCTCTTTGCTCATCATTTTCCCCCCAAAGATTTGGACTCACCAGTTGACTCATTTAGGGCAATTTCCCAAAGTTTATACCCCCAAATATTAATTCCAAGAGCTATTAAATTATTTAAACGGCCTCAATCACCAAATCTGGGAAATGCTGGATTAAATAAAAGTTCCATATTTACTGCAAGACTTTTCAGAGGCTTTTAACATGACAACAAAATATTCTCCAAGAGGAGATATAACACATTTATCTCCAATTATTGCCTTTGATTTAAAAAAATCAACAAAGGAAGGATGCTTGTTATGGCAAAGATAATGCTATATTTTCACCAAATCTTTTTGCATTTTCCTCTTTCTGGGTACTCAGGAAGACAACATTCCCAGCCACCACTGCAGTTAGGTTGGGGCCATGTGACTAATTCTGGCCAATGGGAGTAGAAGAGACATGTGTTGCTTCTGAGCCACGGTCTTGAGGAGCAGAACACGCTCCTCCAGCACCTTCTCCCTTGGACACAGTGATCGGTGATTGTGGAGGCCTTCCAGCTACTCGGGAGGATGAGGCACGAGAATCGCTTGAACCCAGGCGGCAGAGGTTACAGTGAGCCAAGATCGCGCCACTTCACTCCAGCCTGGGCGACAGAGCGAGACTCCATCTCAAGAAAAAAAAAAAAAAAGTGTGTGGCACCTCCTGCTCCTCTTGCTCCTGCTTTCGCCGTGTGATGCATCTGCTCCCCCTTTGCCTTCTGCCATGATCAGGAGCTTCCTGAGGCCTTCCCAGAAGCAGATGCTGCTACGCTTCCTGTACAGCCTGCAGAACTGTGAGCCAATGAATCCTCTTTCTTTATAAATTACCCAGTCTGAGGTATTCCTTTACAGCAATGCGAGAACGGCCCACCTCCTTCATCTGGGGCTACAGAGGGATGAAACTGAGGGATAAAGAAGGATGATGGTGAAAAGAAAAACATTTTAAAACCACAGCTACTGCTTAGCACACCTGCTCCTCCCCTCCCACGGGTGAACCATGCCGGCCTCTCGATGTGGCAGAGTGTGGAAATATTTATTTTTTATTTAATTTTTTAGACGGAGTCCCGTTCTGTGGCTCGGGCTGGAGTGCCGCGGGGCGATCTCGGCTCACTGCATCCTCCGCCTCCTGGGTTCAAGTGATTCTTCTGCCTCAGCCTCCTGAGTAGCTGGGACTACAGGTGCGTGCCACCACGCCCGGCTAATATATGTGCATATATATATATATATATATATATATATATATATATTTGTATTTTTAGTAGAGACAGGGTTTCACCATATTGGTCAAGCTGATCTCGAACTCCTGACCTTGTGATCTGTCCGCCTCGGCCTCCCAAAGTGCTGGGATTACAGGCGTGAGCCACCGCGCCTGGCCAAAATTGATTTAAAACAAACAAAAACAACAACAACAAAACAACCTCATCTCTCTCTTGGATTTTGCCTCTGCTCGCTGCCTCTGGCGTCTTTCCTAAGGAAACCGTTTATTTGCCCACCTGAGTTCCTAGTAAAGCATCTCAGTTTTATTCTCTCCTTTGCAGAAAAGCTTAGAGCAAGAAAAATGGCAGCTGGCAGGTGCCTTCACGTCCAGGGTTTCCAGAGAGAAGGCATCTCTCCTCCGCAGAGACCCTCCCACGCTCTCCTTCCCTCAAATTAGTGCATCTACATAGACCGTCCTCCTTATAAACAGTCTCTCAGGGGATCCTAGCCCATTCCAAATCTACTTGTGATTGCAGAATCGCAAGGAATGTGATTTACCGCAGATTGCGCGGCGTCGCGTCTTTTAGGGGACCTGCTCACTTTGGCCACTAGGTAGCGCGCGGTGCAGCCCCTGCTCCTCCCGACCCTGAGCGTTCAGCGTGTCCGCCGCCTCCGCCCCACTCCGCCCCACTCCGCAGGGGGAGCTGATGAGATGAGGCTGAGGTCCAGGAAGACGTCAAGGGCTTGGTTTTGTAAACAACTCCATTCCTCACTCGCTGATAAGTTTTCTAAGTGATGCATATTCACAACCTTGTCCCATCCAAGGACCCAAGAATTAACACATTACATAATATGGACAGCCCCCTTCTGTCCAACGGGCATGATTTTGGGGTCTGATATTCTGTGGATCTGTGCAATAGTCAACACACGTGCTGGGGTGTCCTTGGGCACAGCCTACAAGGACACAGATAGGTGCACGTCCAGGCATCAACTCACAATAACCACAAACTTTGTTGAGTGCTTCCGTGTACCAGGCTATCAGCCAGCGTTTTACAAATCATCACACTTTCCTGCCAGAAGCCCTTGGAGGGGGGATCTGAAGGGGGCGAGAGGGGCTCCCTAGTATGAGCCTCCCTAGTATGAAAGCTCAGACATTGAGTCCCAACTGCCCGGATTTGAATCTTGGTTCAGCCTCTTGCTGGCTGTGTGCCAGCTACTGCCCACCAGCTACTGCTTGCCAGCTACTGCCTGCCAGCTACTCTACCATGTCTCAGTTTCTTCATCTGTAAGAGGCATAACAACAGTATCGACTCACAGGCTTGTTAGGAGGATGAAATGTGATGATACTTACTGTAGAGTGCTTAGAACAGTGTGTGGCATATGTAGTAAGCACATCACAAACATTGGCTATTATTATTATCCCATTTTGTGGATAAGCAAACTGAAGGTCAGAGATGTTACATAACTTGCTCAAGGTCACACAGCCTTATAATTCCACTCTGCCAGACTGAGCTCACAGTCTCTGTTAGTCAGTCTATAGGCTGGTGATACCTCTAGTTTCTACTTGCGGTTTTGATTAGCTGGACGCTATGTGAATTGAGAACACGTTCTTATTCCACTAAAACAGTGTGGTCCTCATTTCTAAGACGTTCCCAGGTGATACTGGTGCCAGCAGCAGTAGCATTACCTGGGAACCTGTTAGAAATGCAAAAAATTCTCAGGCCTCCCTCCAGACCTACTACTCAGGAACTCTAGGGATGGGGCCCGATGGGCTGTTGCAGCAAACCCCCAGTGATCCTGACACACGTTCAAGTTTGAAACCCCTTGCTATAAAATATGTGTCTCATAAAACCAAGCTGCTAGCTTACATTCAATAAACATTTACCTAGCATGATCTTGGCAGTTCAAAGAGGAGTGTGCCAGAAACCAAGCAAAGAAGAAAAAGAAATAAATGGAAATGGAAAGTGATCTGCTCAGAAGCCACAGAGTTGAGGGAGGAGGTTTACAGAGTGGGGTTTGGCCCAAATGTTGCCTGAGGAAGTATGTAAAGGGGTCTCAACTCTGGCTACACAACAGAACAGCAGGACTGTGTGTGCAGCTCACAAAGTGGGTACACAGGGTAATCTGCAAGTTCTGGGAGGATCTAGCACCTGGATTGTTAAAACTTGCATACATGGCCAGCGTTCATACTTTCTGCTTGTTTGTACAAAGTCATTCTTCTAGAGTAATTGTTGTAAAATTGCTAGGCAAGGTGGCAGGTCTGATAAGATTTGATGAAGTAATGGCTCTTAGTCGCTAATAAGAGGCTTTTGTGGAGTGGCGTGTCACAGCCAGGGAAGGCTCAGCTCTGTGATCTTCACCTGCCTCACTTGGGGGACCAGGAGGCAGCTTGTCCTGGAACTGCCTCATTCACAGAAGGCCCCAGTGAGTACAGAAACTTCACACCAAAGGGAGGAGTAAGGAAAACAAGATGGTGAATCCTCAAAAATTAAACAAAATGACCTTTTTATTTTATTTTATTTTTTTTTTAGAAATGGGGCCTCACTTTGTCACCCAGGCTGGTCTTGAAGTCCTAGACTCAAGCAATTCTCCCATCTCAGCCTCCCAAAGTGCTGGATTTACAGGTGTGAGCCACCCACCTCAGCCAGAATTACCACTGAAAAAAAGGAAAAAGGTTAAGATGGTAAATTTTGTTGTGTATATTTTACCATTATGATCCAGCATTTCCACTTCTGGGTACATACCCCAGAGAATTGAAAGCAGAGTCTTGAGCAGGTATTTGTACAACCCTATTGATAGCAGCACTATTCACAATAGCCAAAGGTGGAAGCAATACAGGTGTCCCTCAATATATGAATGGATGAACAGAATGCGGCACACACACACAATAAAATATTACTCAGCCTTCAAAAGGAAGGCAGTTCTGGCCAGGTCCGGTGGCTCACTCCTGTAATCCCAGCACTGTGGAAGCCCGAGGCAGGCAGATCGCTTGAGGTCAGGAGTTCAAGACCAGCCTGGCCAATATGGTGAAACCCCGTCTCTACTAAAAATACAAAAATTAGGTGGGCATGGTGGCAGGCGCCTGTAATCCCATCTACTCAGGAGGTTGAGGCAGGAGAATCCCTTGAACCTGGGAGGCAGAGGTTGCAGTGAGCTGAGATCGCACCATCACCGTCCTCCAGCCTGGGCGATAGAGCAAGACTCTGTCTCAAAAAAGAGGAAAAAAAAAAAAAAGAATAAAAGAAAACAAAGAGCCAGAAGGTGAGGTACCATGATGCCAACCTTGGACCAATCATTTGACCAGGAAGGTGGAGTTGAGTAGGAAGATGGAAGCTTCCCAAAAAGCTTGTCTAAAGTAGAAAAAGGAGGGGTTATCTTTAAAAAAGGGTGAGTCCAAATATGGCTCCCGGAGAAAATGTCCCGAATGGGACATCCACCCCAATTTGTGCCTATGACAGATGCCACCAAAGCATTAAAGTCACGTGGGCCCCTCAAAGCTCTGGGCCCTGCTGCCTCCTTCCCACCATAGTACTCTTATGTTGGCTCTGTTTTGCCAGCAGTATGACAAGGAGATTCCAAAAAGAACTGAGCTGAAGAAACTGACGCACACAAGCACCAAGAGAAATTGTGCCAGAGCAATGTGTGGCCTTGACTGTCCTCCTGGCCTCTGAATGTTCTAATTTGTGACTTTGCTAAGCCAGAAGTTTCAATGTGCTGTGAGGCTGGCCCATGGGAGCAAGATCCTCTGCTCGTGGGTGAGCCTAGCTGGCCGCCCGCCACCCACCTCTGCACCCAGTGTTCATACTTTCTGATTGTTTGTACAAAGTCACTCTTCCAGAGTAATTGTTGTAAAATTGCTAGGCAAGGTGGCAGGTCTGATAAAATTTGAGGAAGTGATAGCTCTTAGTCGCTAGTAAGAGACTTTTGTGGAGTGGCGTGTCACAGCCAGGGAAGGCTCAGCTCTGTGATCTTCGCCTGCCTCACTTGGGGGACCAGGAGGCAGCTTGTCCTGGAACTGCCTCATTCACAGAAGGCCCCAGTGAGTACAGAAACTTCACACCAAAGGGAGGAGTAAGGAAAACAGGATGGCGAATCTTCAAAAATTAAACAAAATTACTTTTTTTTTCTTTTTTTTGTAGAGATGGAGTCTCACTTTGTCTGTCACCCAGGCTGGTCTTGAATTCCTAGACTCAAGCAATCCTCCCACCTCAGCCTCCCAAAGTGCCGGATTTACAGTTGTGAGCCACTAAGCCCAGTCAGAATTACCACTAAAAAAAAAGAAGAAAGGTTAAGATGGTAAATTTTGTTGTGTATATTTTACCATTATGATCCAGCATTTCCACTTCTGGGTACATACCCCAGAGAACTGAAAGCAGAGTCTTGAGCAGGTATTTGTACAACCCTGTTGATAGCAGCACTATTCACAATAGCCAAAGGTGGAAGCAATACAGGTGTCCTTCAATATATGAATGGATGAACAGAATGAGGCACACACGCACAATAGGGTATTACTCGGCCTTCAAAAGGAAGGCAGTTCTGGGCAAGCATGGTGGTTTATGCCTGTAATCCCAGCACTTTGGGAGGCCGAGGCAGGCGGATCATTTGAGGTCAGGAGTTTGAGACCAGCCTGGCCAACATGATGAAACCCCGTCTCTACTAAAAATACAAAAATTAGTCAGGCGGCACGTGCCTGTAATGCCAGCTACTCAAGAGGCTGAGGCAAGGCCAGGCACGGTGGCTCACGCCTGTAATCCCAACACTTTGGGAGGCCAAGGCGGGTGGATTGCCTGAGCTCAAGAGTTTGAGACCAGCCTAGGCAACATGGTGAAACCCTGTCTCTGCTAAAATACAAAAGAAATTAGCTGGGCATGGTGGTGTGCACCTGTAGTCCCAGCTACTCAGGAGGCTGAGGCAGAAGAATTGCTTGAACTCGGGAGGTGGAGGTTGCAGTGAGCCAAGATCACAACACTGCACTCCAGCACTCCAGCCTGGACGACAGAGCGAGGCTCCGTCTCCACAAAAAAAAAAAAAAAAAAAAAAAAAAAATGGCTGAGACAGGAGATTCACTTGAACCTGGGAGGCAAAGGTTACAGTGAGCCAAGATCACACCACTGCACTCCAGCCTGGGCAACAGAGCGAAACTCCATCTCAAAAAAAAAAAAAAAAAAAAAAAAAAAAGAAAGAAAAGAGAAAGAGAGAGCTCCAGAGATGGATGGTGGTGATGGTTGCAGAACAATGTGAATATACTTAGTGCCCCAAACTGTACACTTAAAAATAATTACAATGGGCCTAGCACAGTGGCTCATTCCCAGCATTTGGGAGGCTGAGGTGGGAGGATTGCTTGAGCTCAAGAGTTTGAGACCAGGCTGGGCAACATAAGCAAGACTCTGTCTCTACAAAAGCTACAGAAATTAGCCAAGCCTGGTGGCTGCACACTTGTAGTCCCAGTCACTTGGGAGGTTGAGGAGGGAGGGTCACTTGAGCTCAGGGGTAGGAGGCTGCCGTGAACTGTGATTGCGCCACTTGCACAAAAGCAAGATGCTGTCTTAAAAACAACAACGACAAAAGATTGGCTGGGTGCAGTGGCTCTTGCCTGTAATCCCAGCACTTTGGGAGGCCGAGGAAGGCAGATCACTTGAGGTCAGGAGTCCGAGACCAGCCTGGCCAACATGGTAAAACCCTGTCTCTACTAAAAATACAAAAATTAGCCAGGTGTGGTGGCAGATGCCTGTGGTCCCAGTTACTCCGTGGGCTGAGGCACAAGAACCACATGAACTCGGGAGTCAGAGGTTGCAGTGAGCCAAGATCACGCCACTGCACTCCAGCCTGGGTGACTGAGACTCAGTCTAAAAAAAAAAAAAAAAAAAAAAAAATTAAGATGGTAAATTCTGTTGTTTACGTTTTACCACAATTAAAAAAAAAAAAGGCGGGATGGGAGTGGAGCTAAATGAGGCTAGTTTAGGGTGGGAACCAGGGCACAGGAAGCACGTCACTTCTGGTGGGGGGTGGGGGGAGGCAGAAGACTGAATAACGAGCCGTGAACTGGGCAGCTGTGACACGCACACCTTGTCACCTTGTCACCAATTTCCTGCCCGGGGTCCCAGAGCCGCCCTTGTTGGAGCCCACAGGGGTAAGGTTGGGCTTCTCACTTTGCCTCCAATGAAGCTTGGTGGCATGGGAAGAATTTTGGCAGTGTCGAGGTCTGAGTTTTAGTCCGTTCCCCGTCTGGGCCTGAGTTTCTCCCTGGTAAGTGCAGGAGTTGGGGAACCCCCAGCGCTCCTGTGGCTCGACATCCTGCACTCTGTGAAGCTCCTGCCCTGCCGGGTCTCCGAGCTCACGCACTTGCCCTGGCGCTCCTTTCCTGATTTGTCTCCCCTCTCTCCTTCCTCTGCTGTGCCATCTCGGTGGCCGATGTAGAAATGTGGGGCTGCCTCCTTATATAGGGGCCCACGTGGGCTATGATCTGGACCATCTGAGCTGATGCAGAGGGGAAGGGACAGTCCCTGTTCTCCCCAGCAGGCGTGGTGGGTTCATAATGAATCTCAGTCACTCACATCCTACCTGCCTCAGTTCGAGAGGGTCTTTCCTAACCCGTGGCTCACATTCCCATGAAGCGTCTTCTTTCTAGGCATGTAGAAAGGCCCTTTTTCCCTTTTATTATTTTTGTAAAATTTACTAGGTAACACATAAAAAGCATATGTAACATACATATACATCATACTGCACAGTAATGTACCAAACACGCCCGAAGCTGCCACTCAGCACAAGGATGGAATATCACCAAACTGCAAATACCACTTATCTGCTTTTTTTTTTTTTTTTTTTTTTTTTTTTGAGACAGAGTTTTCATTTTTGTCGCCCAGGCTGGAGTGCAATGGCGCAATCTTGGCTCACCACAACCTTCGCCTGCTGGGTTCAAGCGATTCTCCTGTGTCGGCCTCCCAAGTAGCTGGGACTACAGGTGCGCATGCCACCATGCCCAGCTAATTTTTGTGTTTTTAGTAGCGACAGGGTTTCACCATGTTGGCCAGGATAGTCTCGATCTATTGACCTCATGATCCACCCACCTCGGCCTCCCAAAATGCTGGGATTACAGGCGTGAACCACCGCGCCTGGCCACCACTTGTCCACTTTTATGCTACTTGCCTCCCACCCACAGGTAGCCACCCTCTGGAATTTTGTGTTTATTGTTCTCTTATTTTTAAGTGCTTTATTACATATGCATATCTATTTATTTATTTATTTACTGAGATGGGGTCACACTATATTGCCCAGGCTGGAGTGCAGTGGCTATTCACAGGCATGATCATAGCACACTACAACCTCGAACTCCTGGGATCCAGTCATCTTCCCACCTGAGCCCCCTGATTAGTTGGGACTACAGTCTTGAACTGCTGCGCCCAGCTATGCCTATTTATTTTTATTTTATGAAACAGTTATATAGCATTACTGTGTGCTAGGCACTGTTCTAAATGCTTTAAAATATTTACTTATTTTATTTGTTTAATCTGCACAAAAACCCTATGAGGAAGATACTATTATTGATTCCTTTTTGCAGATGAGGAAATGGAAGCACAGAAAGATTAAGTAATTTGCGCAAGGTCACACAGATAGTAAGAAGTAAGGCCGGGAGTGGTGGCTCACGCCTGTAATCCCAGCACTTTGGGAGGCCAAGGCAGGAGGATCATGAGGTCAAGAGATGGAGACCGTCCTGGCCAACATGGTGAAACCCCATCTCTACTAAAAATACAAAAATTAGCTGGGTGTGGTGGCGTGTGCCTGTAGTTTCAGCTATCTGGGAGTCTGAGGCAGGAGAATAGCTCGCACCCGGGAAGTGGAGGTTGCAGTAAGCCAAGATCGCACCACTGCACTCTAGCCTGGCGACAGAACGAGACCCCATCTCAAAAAAAAAAAGAGAAGAAAACACAAGGACATGTCTGGTTCTTAGTGTGACAGCTTTTCTAGGGCATACATCTAAGAATGGAATTGTGAGTTACAGGGTATAAGAATATTCAGTTTACAAGATAATGCCTAATTATCTCCGAGAGCACCAATATACACTCTCATCAGCGGTTAGAAGGGTGCCTATTAACCTGTGGCCTCTCCAACAATTGGTCTTGTCATATTTCTTAACTTTTGCCAACCTAATACATATAAAATAGTATCTGTCCCATTGTAATTTTAATTTTAATTTCCCTGGCTACTCGAGCTAAATAATCTTTTCACTTGTTTAGACATGTTTCCTTTTCTTTGAAATGTTTCTTTCTGTCTTTTTTTTTTTGAGACAGAGTCTCACTCTGTCACCCAGGCTGGAGTGCAGTGTCCCGATCTCAGCTCACTGCAAGCTCTGCCTCCTAGGTTCACGCCATTCTCCTGCCTCAGCCTCCCGAGTAGCTGGGACTACAGGTGCCCGCCACCATGCCCGGCTAATTTTTTAGTAGCGACGGGGTTTCACCATGTTGGCCAAGATGGTCTCGATTTTCTGACCTTGTGATAAGCCCACCTCAGCCTCCCAAAGTGCTGGGGTCACAGCCACGCCCGGCTTGTTTCTCTGTATCTTAGTCAAAGTTACCAATTGTTGATTTTATGATTGACAATTTTGAGGTCTTGCCCCAAGGATATGGAAATACTCTCCTATATTTTCTTATAAAGATTTTCTTTCACATATAAATCCTTAATCTGAATGGAAATGATTTCTAGATTTGGTGTGAGATAGGGATACATTTTCCCCTTTTTTTCTCCGTATGGTTAATCAACTGATCCTGTGTCATTTAATAGATACTTCTTTACCCAGTGATCTTCTACGTTATCTTTGTCATGCATCAAAGTTTCAAACAAGCATAGGTGTATTTCTGGGCTCTTTATTCTGTTTCATCAGTTAATTTGCCTATACCTACACTAACACCATATTTTACAGAAAGTCTTAATATCTAGCAGAGCAAATCCCTCACCTTATTCATTTCCTTTAGGGGCGTCTTGGTTCTTTTGTTCTTCCACATAAACCTTAAAATCAGCTTTCAGTTTCCATGAAAAACCCTATTGGGGTTAACTGGAATTGCACTGACCCTGTAGATCAGTTACAGAATAATTTACATCTTTATAATACTGAATTTCCTATCCATGAACATGTTATCTCTCCATTTATTTAGATTGTCTTTAATATTTTTCAATAAAGTATTATAATTTTCTTACTATAGGTCTTACAGTTCTAGGTTTTGTTAGTTTTCTTGCTCTACTTTTTTGACTGTTGTAAATGATGTATTTTTTAAATTATGTTTTCGTATGTTACTGATATACACAAGAGCAACCAATTTTTGAATATTATCTTTTAGCTAGTTGCCTTGCTAAAATCTCTTATTACTTTGAATCACTTGCCTGATGATTCTTTTGGATTTTCTACCTAGGTCGTCACGCCATATACAAATACTGACGGTTTTGATCGCCCTTCCTTCCTTTCTTGTTACTTTTTTCCTTTTTTCCTTCCTTCCTGCTTTCCTTCCTTTCCTTTTACTGCAGTGTGTAAGACCTTTGGTACAATATTAAACAGAGGCAGAAATCATAGGCACCTTTGTCTGTTCCTGATTTTAAAGGAAATTCTCCTAAGATTTACTCATTAAAAACAATATAGAAGTTTTATGTAAGTTTTCTTTATCAGGTTAAGGACATTTCCTTCTAATTTGCTAAGAGCTTGTGTCATAAAAGGGTGTTGAATGTTGTCAATTTTTTTAATCTGTTGATATTATCATATGTTTTTTCTTTTTAAATCTGTTAATGTAAGTTTTAGTTTGGGCTCCTTTTGCTCTAAAGCAGAATCTTTTGTTCCAAAGCAGAGGCTGGAGCAAGGACTTAGATTCAGATAGGTTATTTGAGAGGTGATTCCAGGAAGCAGGGGGTGAAGGAGCAGGGAAAACAGACAGGAAGGAAGGAAAAGCCCTTTTAAAGGAGGGTGACTGATGTTGCAGCTGTAGGCGACAGAAGCTTATTCTGCTGAGACCTCTGATAAAACTACAGGACGTCTCCCAGAATCGCCCACTGGCAAGAAGGTGGCTGGAAAGTGTATCCACTGGCTCCTGTTTCCCCACCGGGTGAGGATTGCATTCTAGGGACCTTAACTCTCCCACACTTCTGGGAATCACTAGCTGGCAAGTAAATTGTTCCTAAAGCATTGAAGAAGACCCTGAGGCTAAAAGCAAAAAGAAGCATAGTATAAGTTTGGGGGTAGATGGAGGGGCACTGGCAGCTTAAAAGGGAGTCTAGGCTTGCACAAAATTATCCACTGTAGGGACAGCTGAAATCAGCAGAGGGCAGAAGTGATATGACACAGAGCACCAAAGTCTACTATTACCAACATAATAAATAATGTTTATAGACATTTCTTCTGTTGTTAAACCATCCTTGCATACCTGAGATAAACCCAACTAGAACATGATGTCTTTTTTTTTTTTTTACACTGCCAGAATTGATTTACCAGTATTTTTCTTATAACTGTTGCATTTATAGTAATGAGTGAAACTGGCTTCTAATGTTGCTTTCTCTTCCTGTACTTGTCTTATTTAGATATTAAGGTTACACTGGCCTCATGGAAAGAGTTAATGTTTTCATTTTTTCCATTCTCAGAAAGAGTTTTTATAAAATTAGAATTACTAACCAGGCAGAGTGCTGTGTGCCTATAGTCCCAGCTACTCGAGAGACTAAGGCAGGAAGATCTCTTGAGCCCAGGAGTTTGAGACTAGCCTGGGCAATATAGCAAAACTCCATTTCTAAAAAAAATAAATAAATAATAATAATTTTTTTTTAAAGAGTTACCCTTACTTGAACTTCTGCAAAATCATCTAGACCTGGTATTTTCTTCAGGAGAAGATCTTTAAATTGCTGATTCAAGTTTTTCTGTTTTCTTTTATTTTTTTCTTGGAGACATGGTCTCACTTTTTTACCTAGGCTAGAGTACAGTGGCGTAATCTCAGTTTACTGCAGCCTCAACCTCCCAGGCTCAAGCCATCCCCCTAACTCCACCTCCCAAGTAGTTGTGACCACAGGCGTGTGCCACCACACCTGGCTAATTTTTGTATTTTTTGTGGAGACGGGGTTTTGTCATGTTGCCCAGGCTGGTCTCGAACTCTTGGGCTTAAGGGATCTTCCCACCTCAGCCTTCCAAAGTGCTGGGATTAGCCGTGAGCACTTTCATGGGATTACTCGTGAGCCACTACGCCCGGCCCTGGTTCAATTTCTTTAATAGTTATAGAACAATTTAGGCTTTTTATTTCTTCTTAAATAAGTTTGGTAAGTTACATTTTTCTGAGACTTGATCTACTTCGATTCCTATGTTGTAGCGTAACTTTTTTATAGTCTTCTTTATTTTTCATTGTGGTAAAATACACATAACATAAAATGTACCAAATTAACCATTTTTAAGTGTACACTTCAGCAATTAATGCTAAGTACATTCTCATTGTTTTGCAACCCATCTCCAGAAATTTTTCCATCTTGCAAAACTAGAATTAAACCCATTTAAAGGACTCTCATTTCCCCTCTCCCACAGCTCCTGGCAGCTACTGTTTCACTTTCTGTTTCTATAAATTTGTATAGTTTTCTTTCTTCTCATGTTTATGTTTCCATTTGCATTCCTAATCATGTTTACGTTTGCCTTCTTTTTCTTTATATATCGATTTCACTGGAGACTTGCCTATCCTATTGAGTTTTGTAGGGAAGGTTTTTAAAATATTTTTTATTTTAATAGAGAGATAATATCTCACTATGTTGCCTAGGCTGGTCTCAAACCCCTGAGCTCAGGTGATCCTTCCGCCTTGGCCTCCTAAAGTGCTAGGATTATAGGCATGAGTCACCATGCCTGGCCATCAGACTTTCTTTTTCTTTCTTTCTTTCTTTTCTTTTCTTTCTTTCTTTCTTTCTTTCTTTCTTTCTTTCTTTCTTTCTTTCTTTCTTTCTTCTTCTTTCTTTCTTCCTTTTTCTTTCTTTCTTTCTTTCTTTCTTCTTTCTTTCTCTTTCTCTTTCTCTCTCTCTCTCTCTCTTTCTTTCTTTCTTTTCTTTCTTTCTTCTTTCTTTCTTTCTTTTCTTTCTTTCTTCTTTCTTTCCTGGAGATGTGATCTTATCATGTTGCCCAGGCCTGTCTCTAATTCCTGGGCAGGGCCAATCCTCCTGCCTTGGCCTCCCAAAGTGCTGGGATTACAGGCATGAGCCACTGCATTTGACCCAGAGTTCTTTCCTAATACAAGCATTCTAGCCTATAGATTTCCCTTCAAGCACAACTTTTGCAGCCTTGCAGAAATTTTAACATGGTATTTTCATTATTATTCAATTTTAGGAATTTATAAATGTGTCATTATGATTTCTTCTTTGACCAATGCATTATTTAGAGTATGTTTTTAAACTGTCAAATATATAAGTGTTTTAAAACTCATCTTCTTGAATAATTTGTATTCTGTACTTTATAGATGCAGTTCAAGCATTTACACCACTGATTTTTTTTTCTGTCTGCATCATTACTCATAATTAAGAGACATATGTTAAAATTTCCTGTTGTGATGGTGGTTTTACCTGTTTATAGTTCTATATGGGAGTATATAGAACTATAAAGAGTGTATATAGAAGTATATAGTTCTATATAGAAACTTCTATATAGAAGTTTAGAACTATTGTAACTTCCTGGTGAATTGACCCTTTATTCTAGGTACTCACTCTATCCCTAATATATATTTTTGTCTTTAAATTCATTTTTGTCTGATATAAATATAGCTTTCCAAGCTTTCTTTTGGTGTTTGCCTAGTATATCTTTTTCATCCTTTGACTTTCAACCAAATCCATATCCTTATGCATGAGGTATGTCTCTCGTAAACAACAAACAACATAGAGCTGAGCTTTGTGTTTTAGTATTTTTTTTTTCTTTTTTGAAATAGGAACTCACCCTATCACCCAGGCTGGAGTGCAGTGGCACAATCTTGGCTCACTGCAACCTCCACCTCCTGGGTTCAAGCAATCCTCCCACCTCAGCCTCCCAAGTAGCTGAGACTACAGGCACACATCACCACACCTGGCTAATTTTTGTATTTGTATTTGTTTTTGTATTTTTTTATTTCTTGAGACAGAGTGAGACTCTGTTGCCCAGGCTGGAGTGCAGTGGTATGATCTCAACTCACTGCAATCTCTGCCTCCCATGTTCAGGCAATTCTCATGCCTCAGCCTCCTGAGTAACTGAGACCACAGGCACACGCCACCATGTCCAGCTAATTTTTGTATTTTTAGTAGAGAGTGGTTTGACCATGTTGGCCACGCTGGTCTTGAACTCCTACCTCAGGTAATCCACTCGCCCCAGCCTCCCAAAGTGCTGGGATTACCAGCATAAGCCACCACACTCGGATTTCTTCTTAATTTTTTTTTCAACTAAGGGTTGTTTGGATTGTTGTCATACAATTTTAAGCCTCTCCAGTGGTTTAGAATTTGTATACTTTATCTCTACTGGTTTTCCTTGAAATTTTACATGTTCTTTTAATATTTGACAAAAATTGTAGAGTCACTATTCAGTATACATGGGGGGATTGGTTTCAGAACCCTCCCAACAGATACCAAAATTTGAGGATGCTCAAGTCCCTCATATAAAATTGCATAGCGTTTTCGTATAACCTACGCATATCCTCCTGTATACTTTAAACTATCTCTAGATTATTTAGAACACCTAATACAGTGTTGCACATCCCTTCATTCACGTGGATTCAACAGTACTTGGTGCACAGCAAACCCAAGTTTTGCTTTTTGAAATGTTGTGTAAACTTTTTAATAATTTTTTTTCTTTTGAAACAGAATTTTGCTGTGTCACCCAAGCTGGAGTGCAGTGGCACAATCTCAGCTCACAGCAACCTCCACCTCCCGGGTTCAAGCAATTCTCCTGTCTCAGCCTCCTGAGTAGCTGGGATTACAGACACATACCACTACACCCGGCTAATTTTTATGTACATTTAGTAGAGATGGGGTTCCACCATGTTGTCCAGGCTGGTCTCGAACTCCTGACCTCAAGTGATCCACCTGCCTCAGCCTCCCAAAGTGCTGGGATTACAGGCATGAGCCATCTTGCCCAGCCTAAAATTTTTTAAATAATAGACACAGGGTCTCACTATGTTGTCCAGGCTGGTTTCAAACTCCTGGGTTCAATCAATCCTCCTGCCTCAACCTCCCAGAATGCTGGGATTACAAGTGTGAGCCACCATACCTGGCCAGTATTTGTCTTTCTATGCCTGTCTTATTTCACTTAACATATTGTCCTCCAGGTTTGTTCATGTTGTCAAAAATGACAGAATTTCCTTCTTTTTAAGGCTGAATAGTATTCCACTGTGTATATGTATCAGATTTTCTTTATCCATTCATCCACTGTTGGGCACTTAGTTTGATTCTATATCTTGTCTATTGCGAATAATGCTGCAATGAACATGGGAGTGCAGATATCTCTTTGACATGCTGGTTTCATTTTGTTTGGATATATACCCAGTAGTGGGATTGCTAGATCCTCTGTAGTTCTACTTTTAATTTTTTGAGGAGCCTCCATTCTATTTTCCATAATAGCTGTACTAATTCACATTCTTCCTAACTGCATGTAAGCATTCCTTTTTCTGTACATTCTCGTCAACACATATCTCTTTTAAAAAAGTATTATTATTGTTTTTTTAGAGACAGGGTCTCCCTATGTTGCCCAGGCTGGTCTCAAACTCCTGGGTTCAAGGGATCCTCCTGCCTCAGCCTCCCAAAGTATTAGGATTACAGACATGAGCCATCATGCCCAGCTGTCATCAACACTTATCTCTTGTTTTTTTGAAAATAGCCATTTTAACAGGTGTGAAGTGATATCTCATTGTGGGTTTAATTTGCATTTCCTTAATAATTAGTGATGGTAGGCACTTCTTAATATACCTCTTGGCCATTTGTATGTCTTCTTTTTTTGAGATGGAGTCTCGCTCTGTCACCCAGGCTGAAGTGCAGTGGTGCAATCTCGGCTCACCGCAACCTCTGCCTCCCAGGTTCAAGCAATTCTCCTGCCTCAGCCTCCCGAGGAGCTGAGACTACAGGCATGTGCCACTATGCCCGGCTACTTTTTTGTGTTTTTAGTAGAGACGGGGTTTCACCGTGTTAGCCAGGATGGTCTCCATCTCCTGACTTCGTGATCCACCCGCCTCAGCCTCCCAAAGTGCTGGGATTACGGGTGTAAGCCACCATGCCTGGCCCATTTGTATGTCTTCTTTTGAGAAATGTCTACTCAGGTCCTTTGCCCATTTTTGTTTATTTTTTTCATCTTTCTCTTTATTCTGACAACATTATATGGCATTAAATAAAGTCCAAGAGACATTGGGCTGGTCTGTGCCCATTTTAAAATTGTGTTATTTTTTTCTTGCTATTGAGTTGTTTGAGTTTCTTATATATTTTGGATATTAGCCCCTTATTGCATGTATGGTTTGCAAATATTTTCTCCCATTGCTTATATAACTTAAAATGTGTCCTCCCTCCTAAAAATTCCAAGTTAGAATCTTAGAATGCTTTAACTCCAATCCTTCCTTATATATTCTTACCCAGTATTTTAGTTTTGAACTTCTAAAAACTTCTCAAAATAAACATTATAATGATTAATATTACCATTATTGTAAACAATATTTGTTTGGAGTTGTGTACTCATTTGCCATTTTATTTTCTTGCCCTTCTTTGCATAGCAAACTGTTCTGTAATCATTTTTTTCTTCTTGCTGAAACACATTTTTAAATGCTCATTTAGGTATTTTGGGGGATAAACTTTTTGTTTATCTGTTTTTGTTAACTTTGGTTCTCGAAAGATGGTTTTGCTGGGTACGCAATTCTAATAGTTTTTTTTTTTTCCTTTCAAACAAGAGAGGAAAGTCATTGAATTAGGACCCTGTCAGAGCATAATCCTTCCAAAGCTCTGTGGGAGAGATGAGTTCACTTTCTAAACTGAGACTCTAATCTCCCCTCCCCTCAAAATTCTCTCACGTTTTCCAGAACTATCTTAACTCCTCCAGTTTTATAGCCCCCTTCCTTGAGAAACTTAGGGATCCAGAGAGCAAAACAGGAGACATTTCATCGTGAAAACAATTTTCCAGGAAGGACCCCAACTTTCTTCTCTCTTCTACATCATGGTCAGT
Organism: Symphalangus syndactylus; assembly: GCF_028878055.3. Taxonomy (NCBI): domain Eukaryota; kingdom Metazoa; phylum Chordata; class Mammalia; order Primates; family Hylobatidae; genus Symphalangus; species Symphalangus syndactylus. The sequence goes on along the minus strand of NC_072442.2, from coordinate 49,629,848 downwards.
TTCCTCTTATTCTTGTGTTACAGGACCAACAGGTGGGTAGGCCCACTGCTGTGCAGCAACAGGCCAATTACACTGACACAGCACGGTTTGCTGCAGAGAAAAAGTTTAATGATCCCAGGGTGCCAAATGAGGAGATCGGGGAGACCGTCAAATCCATCTCCCCAAAGAGTTCTGGGCTGGGATTTTAGAGGAGATTGTGGAGGGCAAGAGGCTGGTAAACTGGGGTCAATGACTGGTCGAGGCAAGGGGATAAAATCATTGGAATATGGAAACTGCATTCTTTTGTGAGTCAGCTCCTCATGGGGTCCTTCAGGCCAGCTGGCGTCAATTGGGTCCTTCAGACTGGCTGGCATCAGTGGGGTCCTTCAGACCAGCTAGCATCAGTGGGGTCCTTCAGACCAGCTGGCGTGAGTACTTTCACTGGTATGCAGGACCTGAAAGAATATCTCAAAGGGAAAACTTAACATTTTATAATGTTCAAGCTGTTACCTTTAGAGCAGTTAAGGGAACTCTAATCCTATGACAGAGTCTGCATAATTCTGGGGCAATAGGCACCGAGCAAGTATGAGGAAGCAGGTCAGAGAGCATGCTGACCTAATGATTAATGTTGAGTGTGCCGCAAGCTCTTTTCCTGTCGTGGACATTTTGTAGGGCAAGCCCCACAGTAACTCTCTGTACACAAGGACCCATGTCCAAACCTCCCACGGGCAGGTTTGAAGGGTCAGAACTTTCCACTGTGTTCAGCCTGGATAGCTCTTTCACTTCTGCAACACGATTCCTGAGTGAACACAGAGTCATTGCCGGGCACCTAATCCAGCCCACCACCCATCAGAGTCCACCCCTTACCCCTACAACCAGCACTTTCCCCGTAACAATTCTAGATCACTTTCCATCTTGGATTAAGGGTACCTCCTACATTGAGTTGACTTTCCTTCCTTTCAGCTTCTTCAGTTGTGGGGCATGAGCATGCACAGCTGCTGGCTAATGTGCATCTAGTGTTAGGACTAGAAAGGGAAGGGTCTGGCTAGAAGGAACCGGCTCTAGTTCAGAAAGTCCCATGAAAACCTCTGCTCAGAGGTGGGCAGATCACGAGGTCAGGAGTTCGAGACCAGCCTGGCCAATACAGTGAAACCCCATCTCTACTAAAAATACAAAAATTAGCTGGGTGTGGTGCCGGGTGCCTGTAATCCCAGCTACTCAGGAGGCTGAGGCAGGAGAATCACTTGAACCTAGGAGGCAGAGGTTGCAGTGAGCCAAGATCGCGCCACTGCACTCTAGCCTGGGTGACACAGTGAGACTCCATCTCAAAAAAAGAAAACCTCTGCGCAGGCCTAACTCAAAGTGCCCATCCTCAAGGAGTAAGGTACCATGATTGGCTTTGATTACATTATAAGGTCAGCCTTGTGGCCTTGGGAAACAGAGACTTTAGCAGTAGCAGGAAGAAGATGCTGGACAAAAAAAAAACAGTAAATGCTTAGGACCTAAAACTGAAAACAGCCTTCACCCAAGCTTGTTTAGGACAAACTCTCCCATTCATTCACTAATCCATGCATGCACCCATCCATCTACCAATTCAACAATGATGAAGCACCTACTGTGTGCCAGGCAGTGTACTACACTGGGTGGATGTAGCAGTACATGAGATTCAGCTTCTGCCCTCACAGTTCATGGGCCAGTGGGGAGGCAGGGAGGTTGATGTGTCAACGGTTAGAATACAGTAAATATTTTTAACAAATAGATGGTCACATGCCCGGTGTGTCCCAGCCAAGCAGGGCCTACCCAGGAAGGATGGGAGACATCACAGGAGGAGATGGGGGGTGGGAACTGGGGCCTATGCTTTCGGGTAGGACGTTGGGCTGCAGAAGCCTTGCTTGAAGAGGGAAATCAGGCTGGCCCTGCTGTGTATGCAGGTGGGATTCCCAAGCACTGTCCCTTCCAGAAGCTGTTTGGAGTACTCCAGGCATGGATCACCCCACCTTCCCACAGTCCCTCACAGTGAGGAAGGCCCCAGAACCTTCCTCTGGCCTTCTGCTATGTTGCTTTTCCCTCTTGAGGGTCTCCTGGGAACCAAGCTCCTAACAATTTTCTTGCGCCTGCTCGGGCGGGCTTCAGCAGTCACCATGGCAGGCTATCATTCACGGTGACTTCATTTTTTCTAGGTATGTGATCTTGAACAAGTCATTTAACCTTGCCGTGCCTCAGTTTTCCCATCTGTAAGATGGAGACAGTAACAGTACCTGCCTCACAGAGTTAGGGGATTAATTGGTTAATATTTATAGAGTGCTTGTGACAGTGCCCCGACCTGTAGTAAGTAAATGTTTGCTATTATTTTTATTGATGTTGTTATTGTTATTATTATTCTGACTCAGTCGAGGACACAGAGTCTCCACTACAGCATTGTCCCCATCCCCACCCTTCTGTCCCAGGCCCTGGAACCACTTCCTCAGCCCCTGGCTTGGGTTTCAGGAGTGTTTCCTGCTCCCAGGACTTTGCTGGCCCCACATGAAATCAGATTCCTTCAGGCTGGGGGTGAAGCTCCACCCTGTTCTCCTTTTCTCTGCTGGCCCCAGGCCTTGCCCCTTCCTCCCTGCATCATTCCCAAGTCCAGCAACCCTGTCCAGGGACTTCCCTGGGTCCAGGCTGACAATGGCAGCCCTTGATGGTTGTGCACAGTAGTAACCGCCTTTGGCCTCAGCAGTGAGGGAAGGGCAGGACCTCACCCTGCCCTCCCAACCCGGAATGGAGCTTGGCCAAAGCCCTGAGGATTCTGGGGCATCCCTTTGGAAAGGCCCCATCAGGGGTTCCCCTGAGAAAGCAAGAAGTCCTGCTGTTTCCCTGACTGGTTGCAAAAGGGATCTTAGGCAGAACTGAGGGATGAGACTGTGTGGCGATCCCCCAGGAAGGTCCTCTCGTCCATTGAAATCCCTCCCTTACCTGCTCACTGCTTCTGCGGATTCCTCCCTAGGAATAAAGTGAAACACCTCAGGCCCCAACCCTCCCAGCCCAAGCTCCCTCCTGGAGGGAGAGAGAGGATGGAGGACATCAGGTAGGCCAGGAAATGGAGGCCATGGTTTGGGGGTGTGGCTGCAGCCAGACTGACCCCAACCCCATTCTCTGTCTGTGCCTGGGTTGCTGGGGACTATTATGGGATGCATTTCCTGAGGCTCTGGGCCTCAAGTTGGCCCTGAATCGGCTGAGTCAAGATCAAGTCTAGGTTGAAAACTGAGTGAGGGCCAGATGCGGTGGCTCAGGCCTGTAATCCCAGCACTTTGGGAGGCCAAGGCAGGCAGATCACCTGAGGTCAGGAGTTCAAGACCAGCCTGGCCAACATGGTGAAACCCCATCTCTATTAAAAATACAAAATTAGCTGGGTGTGGTGACGCAATCCTGTAACGTCAGCTACTCTGGCGGCTGAGGCAGGAGAATTGCTTGAATCTGGGAGGCGGAGGTTGCAGTGAACCAAAAATTGTGCCACAGCACTCCAGCCTGGGCGACAAGAGTGAGACTCCATCCCAAAAAAAAAAAAGAAAGAAAGAAAACTGAGTGGGATGTGAAGGTTTATGCAGAATTGCACCAGGCATTTAGCAGGAGAAGCTCAAATTCCCGTCCAGCCTTCCTTAGAAAAGCCCAAGTCACTGTCCCTTTTTGCTATGGACAGGTCCCGGCCTTTGGATGGTTGCCTCCCAGGTGTGACTCCAACAATGCATCCCATGGGATTTGGGGTTCCCCAGAGCTGGGGCTTGTAGGCCTGACTCTCCCCTGTGCACACGTCTCACACACGCATGCGTGCACCCATTGCCTGCCCCACCCCTTGCACAGGGAGCCAGCAGGGAGGTCTGGGTTATGCCCTGCTTATCAGCAGCTTCCCAGCTTCCTCTGCCTGGATTCTTAGAGGCCTGGAGTCCTAGAACCAGCTGGTGCACGTGGCTTCCCAAAGATCTCTCAGATAATGAGAGGAAATGCAGTCATCAGTTTGCAGAAGGCTGGGGATTCTGGGCCGTAGCTCAGACCTGCGCCCTCCATCTCCCTCCAGGCAGCCCTTGGCTGGTCCCTGCGAGCCCGTGGACACTGCCAGAGATGTCCTCTTTCAGTTACAGGACCCTGACTGTGGCCCTCTTTGCCCTGATCTGCTGTCCAGGTAAGCCAGTTTCCTGGGGTTCCTGATTTGACACATGCCAGCCGAGAGGGTGGGGGGTGCCCCGTTCCCTGTGGCTTCAGGTGGAAGAGAAGGTCCAAAAGTTGCTGAGGTTCTTGGGTTTTTTTGTTTTGTTTTAAGACAGGGTCTCGCTCTATCACCCAGGCTGGAGTACAGTGGCATGATCATGGCTCACTGCACCTCCCTGGGCTCAGGTGATCCTCCCACCTCAGCCTCCTGAGTAGCTGGGATCACAGGTGAGGGCCACCATGCCCAGCTAATTTTTGTATTTTTTGTAGAGACGGCAGGGGCTGGTCTCGAACTCCTGGACTCAAGCGATCCACCCGCCTTGGTCTCCCAAAGTGCTGAGATTACAGGCATGAGCCACCATGCCCAGCCTGCTGAGGCTTTTTAAATTTTTTATTTTGATTATAGGCAGGTTACTGTTCTGTTGCCCAGGCTGGAGTGCAGGGTGTGATCATAGCTCACTGCAGCCTCCAACTCCTGGGCTCAACAATCCTCCTGCCCCAGCCTTTGCACTACTGGCCCTCTTCCCCGGATCACTGCCCCGGAGTATCTGCAGGGCTTGCCACGCCCCTGCATGCCTTTGCCCACGAGTCATCATCTGGGTGAGGCCTTCATTGAGCACAGTATTTAAAGTGGCCTCACCCCCCACTCCCTGCTGCCTTTCTCAGCACTTTCCCGTCATCTGACCGGCTGGGTACTCTGCCTGTCACTGTTTACTGGAGCTCCGCCAGGGCAGTGTTTGGTCTACTGTGATCACTGCTGTATCCCCAGAGCCTGATGCTTTGGACATAGCAGGCGTTCAAAAAGTGTTTGTGCAAGAAAGGAAAGGAGGGAGGGCCACAGAGGGCCCTCTGTGGGAGGGCTTCATGGCGGAGGGGACATTTGGGCTGACCTTAAAGATTGAGTCGGATCCCACTCCATGGAGATGGATCACAGCCTGAGGAAGACTAATCTGGAGCTGATGGGCAGATGGGCTGGAGGAAGGAGAGCCAGAGGCAGGGAGTCAGCTAGGGGGCTGGAGGAAGGAGAGCCAGAGACAGGGTGTCAGCTAGGGGGCTGGAGGAAGGACAGCCAGAGGCAGGGTGTCAGTTAGGGGGCTGGAGGAAGGACAGCCAGAGGCAGGGAGTCAGCTGGGGGGTGGCCTCCTGATCTAGCCGGGGCCGTGACACCTGACAAGGGGAAAGTAGCAACGGGGCCCCCAATGACCTTTCCTCTTCAGCCCCTGACCCAGGAGCCAGACTGCCTCAACGGACAGCTCCACTGGAGGGCAGGGGGCGGGGGGATGACACGACTGCCCAGTGTTTCTGGTTTTCCAGGATCTGATGAGAAGGTATTCGAGGTACATGTGAGGCCAAAGAAGCTGGTGGTTGAGCCCGAAGGGTCCCTCGAAGTCAACTGCAGCACCACCTGTAACCAGCCTGAAGTGGGTGGTCTGGAGACCTCTCTAGATAAGAGGCTGCTGGAGGAACAGCCTCAGTGGAAACATTACTTGGTCTCAAACATCTCCCATGACACGGTCCTCCAATGCCACTTCACCTGCTCCGGGAAGCAGGAGTCAATGAGTTCCAACATCAGCGTGTACCGTGAGTGGCTGTGCTGCGGGGCCCTCCTCTCCCCTGGGGCAGAGCCTGTGTCTACTGAATGCACACAGAGCCCCTCTGTGCCTGCTCCTGGGCACTGTCATCGTGGGCCCTGCCTCCCTGAGCTCCTGGGGTGATAAGGGGCAGGACCAGGCCAGCCCTTGGTTGGATGCCTTGAGCCTGCTGGCATCTCAAGACGCAGACAACCCACAATTTGAGTCTTGCTTAGGGGAGGACAATCTAACCAACATTTAGCCAAATCCAGAAGCCATTTCCCAACATAGCTGAGTCACTAGAGCACCCCATGTCCCATGCCAAGTAGTGGGGTCACCATCAGGGGAGCTGAGCCTGTCCATCTCATGACAAGAAGGTTGAGGTGTCGCCCAGGGTTTTTATCTTCCCTTCAGGGCCCACAGCAAATGTGTGGCCATCACACTCCACCTGCACATGAGCCATGAAAATCTTCCAGATGGGCTGGGATAGGACATCTTGGCGCTAAGGGTATCACCTGGGTCCATTCCATCACCAGTTTCAGTGGATCAATGAACAGAAAAATATCTTAAATCCAACATATTTTCCCGGGGTGGGAGGTGGGGTGAGTGGAGGTGAAGTATTCTAATTCAAAAGAGAATCCAGGGCACCCCCTCGGGTGGTTGAATACGTGAGGAATCGTGGTGGCCATGGCCCTGACCCTGGAGAACCTGGCTCTGGCCTCTGCCTCCTAAGTGATGAACTTCACAGCTCATTCCTCCAGTGCCCAGTTCCAGTGAGCACGCCCATCTAAGTCTCTTTCAATGTGATCACCCAACTGTTTAATTTTTGAAATTTGTATTTCATTTCTGAAGGAGAGGAGACAGACCCAAACTTTTATATCTTTCCAGTTGGCTGTACGATTTCTGAACCTTGTCTTTGTAGACAACTGGTCACCGGAAACCATCATGTCTGTAAAACTACCACACAGTCCAGCCTCCATCCTCAGTTGCTGCCCCCTTCCTCTCTGCACTGGAGCCGGCCAGGCCACCTCCTCCCCCGCCGTGGAACACCATGGTGACAGGAGATGGCCCTGGCCAGGGGGAGGCTGCTGGGACTGCACCCCCATCCTGACCGGACCTCCCTCCTTTGTCCCCTGCAGAGCCTCCAAGGCAGGTCCTCCTGACACTGCAACCCACTTGGGTGGCCGTGGGCAAGTCCTTCACCATTGAGTGCAGGGTGCCCACCGTGAAACCCCTGGACAGCCTCACCCTCTTCCTGTTCCGTGGCAATGAGACTCTGCACAGTCAGACCTTCGGGAAGGCAGCCCCTGCCCTGCAGGAGGCCACAGCCACATTCAGCAGCACGGCTCACAGAGAGGATGGCCACCACAACTTCTCCTGCCTGGCTGTGCTGGACTTGATGTCTCACGGTGGCAACATCTTTTGCAAACACTCAGCCCCGAAGATGCTGGAGATCTATGGTGAGGGGGGCTCCACGGATGGACTTGGGAGTGAGAAGTCACTTTCAGCCCCTTGGGGGAAGAAAAATCTCGAGCCCCACTTGGGAAGCAAACACCCGGGAGGCCCCCCTTCACCCTGAGGCTTCCCTCTTCCTCTCACTCTTCCCTGAAGTTCTTTCCACGTCCCCAGCTTGGACCTCAACTGCTCCAGAGGTCGGGAGAGGTCAACTAGTTCCTCGGCCACCATCAAGCCCCGTGACCTTGACTGCTCTCCCTGGCCTTGGCTCCCCTCCACAATGAGAAGTTTGGCCTGACTGCCCCCACTGAGGTCCCCAGAGCTCGGTGACTCTGGACGGCCGGCACATTCCCTGTCCTCAGGGAACTTGGCATGAAGTTCACTCAGCTCTGCCCAAGAAGGGGCTTGGCTGGGACCATGCCACCCTCCAGGCCACACTTGTCCCATGGCTGCTGACAAGAGGACATCTGCCCTCACAGCCTCACAGAAGTCCAGCTGGTAGCCTGAGCCCTGGGCCACCTTTTTTCCAGATAATAATTTTAATGCAGACACCATTCACCACTCATCTCTACAACCTGGGGTGACTGCAGGATGCATGAGCAGGCGGCGGGGGCTGGGGGTCTGGGTCGGGGGTGGACTTCCACTCCCTTTTGGTCCCTGGTAACTGGGTTCACAGGATGTCTAAGACCCTTGCTCCCTCCCTCCCCAGAGCCTGTGTCGGACAGCCAGATGGTCATCATAGTCACGGTGGTGTCAGTGTTGCTGTTCCTGTTCGTGACATCTGTCCTGCTCTGCTTCATCTTCAGCCAGCACTGGCGCCAGCAGCGGACGGGCACCTACGGGGTGCGAGCGGCTTGGAGGAGGCTGCCCCAGGCCTTCCGGCCATAGCACGCATGAGTGGCATGGCCACCACCATGGTGGTCACTGGAACTCAGTGTGACTCCTCAGGGTTGAGGTCCAGCCCTGGCTGAAGGACTGTGACAAGCAGCAGAGACTTGGGACATTGCCTTTTCTAGCCCAAATACAAACACCTGGACTTAGCCCTGTGCCACAGTGTCTCCTCCTGGGATAACAATGGCCAGGGAGGGGAGCCACCATGGGGGACCCCTCTCCCTAGATGCCTCCCTCCCCGCCCTCTCCTTCACAGGGGGCTCCCGGCCCAGGCGCCAGGCCCCCATCTGGCCTGAGTAGCTCATTCCTACTGAGGGAGAGTGGAGGAAACACACCCTGGCCCAGGGGGCAGAGGACACACTGTTCCCACCTGGCCCCAGTAGACCTCAGGCCACTCCTGGCCACAGCAGGACAAAGCTCTGACCTCTCCTTTCTGCCAACAGAGCTGCTTCCTGGGACGAGGGGTGGGGGCCCAGGGAAGTGACTCTGCTCAGGGGCGCTGCCCAGCAAGGCCTCTCCCCCACCATTCTGGGCCCCTCCAGCTACCTCAAAGGGGCCTTCAAAGCTGTGGAAAGCAGAAGGAACCCCCCCTCCCCTCTTGCTCCATTACTAGGCTGGAAGGAGACCTCATCATCCCAGGAAGAGGGTTGAGGGAGAGAGGGTGGGGACTCTGTTCCCAGGCCTCCCCCTGCTCCAGGCAGGAAGCAGTGGGGCAGAGGCGGGCTGATGTGGCTTCAAGGGCCTGGGTGGTGCTCTAAGGAGCTCTTACACAACAGCACAGATCCTGCCCGTCCAGGAACTCATTGGGGTGGGGCAGGGAGGGGAGCCACCATGGGGCTCCTGATTTCCCCAGGAGAAGAGGGCCTGGCTGAGGTTGAGGGAGTGAGAAGGACTGCCAGTCATGGGCACAGGGGAGTCGGCAAGAGAGGTGCAGGAGGCGGCTCCGGGGCTGTATCCAGAGCAGGAAGCTGGTGCAGCTCCCAGGGCCAGGGTCTGTCCTCATAGGAGGCTCTCAGCATCATAGTAGTCTGGGGAAACAAGAACCTCATCTTGACTCCCTCCTGTCTCAGTGGACCCCAAAGAGGAAAAGGGAAGGGGACAGACCAGTTGCCTGCAGTAGTGATGGTAGGAAACCCCCAAACCCCACCAGAGGGCACAGGGCCCTCCTGGCCTCCTGATTCATTCCCAGGCCTGGGCCCCGCTGCCCACCACCCCAGCCCTACCTGAAGCCGGGGGTACATCGGCGCCCACAGTCCCTGTGGCACTGGGGGGTGGGGGTGGGGGCACAGCTCTCCTGAGATGGGGGAGAGAAAAAGACCCCCATCAGAGGCCCAGGGGTGGCCTCTGAGGTTTCACCCACAAGTTATCTCCACCGACCACCAGCCCCTGCACAGCTCTCCTGCAACTTCCAGCCCAGAGCAGAACCCTGGCAGCACCCAGCCTCACTTACACCTCCCTTTCCCTGGAGGCAGGACAGTGCTGAATCCTGGGCACGTCCTGCAAGTAGGGCTGACAGGCGGGGGTGGGGAAGAAGGGGGCTGGCCAAGGCAGCAAGGCACCCGGGGAGGACATCAAATAGGGCAAGTAGTGGTGGTGAAACACCAAAGGCCCTTTCTCCCTCGCGTCCATCTCCTCCTCCTCCTCCTCCTCCTCAGGCTGTTCCTTCGGAACCTCCAGGTAGACCTGGGGATTGTGCAAAACAACAGGGAGGGGAAATGAGAATCCACCATCAGGCTCTCCCCACCGCCATTCCTCCATTCCCCTAAGTTATTTCCTCCAGATAGGCTTTGTAAGAACGGCTTGTGGCCAGGCGCGGTGGCTCACGCCTGTAATCCCAGTACTTTGGGAGGCCGAGGCAGGCGGATCACGAGGTCAGGAGATCGAGACCATGCTGGCTAACACGGTGAAACCCCGTCTCTACTAAAAATACAAAAAAAAAAAAAAAAAATTAGCTGGGCGTGGTGGTGGGCGCCTGTAGTCCCAGCTACTCAGGAGGCTGAGGCAGGAGAATGGCGTGAACCCGGGAGGTGGAGCTTGCAGTAAGCAGAGATTGTGCCACTGCACTCCAGCCTGGGCGACAGAGCGAGATTCCATCTCAAAAGAAAAAAAAAGAATGGCTTGTGTAGGCGGGGCGCGGTGGCTCACGCCTGCAATCCCAGCACTTTGGGAGGCTGAGGCAGGCGGATCACAAGGTCAGGAAATCGAGACCATCCTGGCTAACATGGTGAAACCCCGTCTCTACTAAAAACACAAAAAAGTAGCCGGGTGTGGTGGCAGGCACCTGTGGTCCCAGCTACTCGGGAGGCTGGGGCAGGAGAATTGCTTGAACCTAGGAGGCGGAAGTTGCAGTGAGCCGAGATCGCGCCACTACACTCCAGCCTAGGTGACAGAGAGAGACTCCATCTCAAAAAAAAAAAAAAAAGAAAAGAAAAGAAAAGAAAAAAAGAATGGCTTGTGTTAATTGAGCATTTACTACATGCTGACAAGGTATTGTGGAGACATTTACTCCTGTAGTTCAAAGACGTTGAGCAACTTGGCCACCCAGCTGATTCCAAGTGTGACCCCAGAGCTGGGGCCAGGAGTCCACTGAGCTGTCCCCGGCCTCACCCCAGCCCCTGGACCCACCTATGTGTCATCCCTGAGGACCCAGGGGTGAGGGGTGGCAGTAGCTCCTGAGGGTCTCCTTCTGTCTGGATTCCTTGAACCCCTCTCCGCCTCCTCCGAGCTGACCAACGTTCTGTCTCCACCCACTCCCTGCTTCTCCTGACCTCAGGATGCCCACTATTGGCTGAGTAAGGCTCAGCCTTAGAGCTATATGCACATGCATGCACACACACGCTTGCACACACACCCACTTGCACACACGCACACACTTGCTTGCACGCACACACTTGCTTTCACAACCCGCTTGCACACACACGTGCACGCATGCACTTGCACACGCACATGAACACACACTTGCACACGCACATGAACACACACTTGCACACACACATGCATGTACACAGCCTTGCACACAGACACTCGCTTACACACACATACACACACACACTCTTGCACACACGCACTGCCGCACACGGTTTCCCCCATTCTGTCTCCTGATTCTGCCCCTGCCAGCCTGGATGGGGGACACACCCTTTGCCTCCTCCAAGGGTCAAAATCCTACCTGGCGTTCAAGGGCTGGTTCTAAGATCCTCTGCTCCTCCAAGGAGCCTGTCCCCATCCCCCAACCCTGTGTGCACTTGTGCTTTGTACCTCTCCATGTGCCATCACAGCCAACCTGGCCTTGTATCCCTAACCATTCATTTATTCATTTGCTTGTTCAACAAATATCAGCTGAGCCCCTACACGGTGTCAGGCACCAGGCCAGACGCTCATGATGCATGGGGCAGGGTTACCAGGGTGCCTGCCTTCCTGGAGCCTTAAGTCCAGTGGGGGAGGCACTGCAGGGAAACCTCCTTGAAAACAAGACCTCGGTGGTCTGGACTTTGGGGGGTCTCTTCCACCCCCCCCCACCCACCTTTCATGGAGGCTGAAACATAACAGATGCCAAACAGCCCCAGCCAGAGAGAAGGGCTGGCTTCCTGCTCCTCTGTCTCCCAGTTCTTTTTCCCCCCTGAACAGGAACCCCAGGTGGATCCGCATCCCTGGACCCACAGGTGAGCGACCCCGGCGGCCCACCCATACACACCTGAGGGCAGGGCGAGGCGGGCCTGGGCTGCAGCGCTCCAGCCACCAGGCGACTCAGCAGCAGCTGATGCATCTGCGCGTTCTGCAGCATCATCAGTTCCAGCAGATCTAGGAAGCGGGGTTCAGCAAGCCCACGCCGGGCCTCCAGGTCCCCCTCCCCCTGACACCCCTGTCCAAGGGGCGAAGAATGGGTAGGCGGGTTGTGCTGCGGGGACTCCCAGAGGATGTGTGAGGCAGAAGGGGGTGAATGGTGGTGATGTTGGGGGTGGGGTGGGGGGACCCGGGAATCTCACCTTCCTTCACGCGGCCTGGCTGCGGGGGCGCAGGTGGGACGGCCCACGAGAGGGGCTGCAGGACGGTAACCCAGGGCTGGGGGTGTGCGCAGAGTCAGCCAGGTGGGGTGGGGGGAATGGATGGGGACACGTCGCGAGCCCCAACCCCTCCCGGCCAGTGGCCTCCCTAACCCCGCAGGGGCCAGGTTCTCCCCTCCCCTCCCCGCGACCTCCCTGCTCCCTACCACTCCTCTTCCTCTCGGTTTGGGGCTGTCTCTCCTCGCCCCCCACCCGCCCCCACCCCTCCAGGGTCTGGCCCCTCCGGGGACAGCTCCCCACTCTGCCGTCTCCCAAGCTAAGGCAGGATCTGCTCCCGGGCTCAGCCCTCACCGTCGGGACTGCGCTCTGCGTTGGGGAGCTACCCCAGCTCCCGCCCGCCCCAGAGGCCATGGCTGGCGCCGGTTGCCTTGGCGACGCCGAGGACGCCAAGTTCTCTTCACACGCATGCGCGGAGCCCGCCCGTGCTCCTGGGTCCTCCACCTCCCTGCTCCCTCTTCTCCTCTCCTCCGCGGACTTGGGGTCCGCAGGAGCCCTCCCCCGCCACCGGGAGGCCAGTCTCCTACCCGGCATGTCCACCTCCCGCCGCGCTGCTCGGGGCTCCCCTCCCCGCCCCTTGCTCGTTCCCAGAACTGGGCCTGGGTTAGTGCGGGGAAGGGGGGTGTGGTTGTCGAGTGAATAAGCGAGTGGTTGGGGAGGCTTGGTTTCGGCGTCCCAGAGCCCGATTGACTCAGCTGAAAAGTTCAGGAGAAACAGAGACTTTTGCAGGAGCAAGCTGGGGGCCAGGGGAGGCGAGTGAGGAGGGCAAAGGGTCTGTTCCCTGTCACTCTGACAGAGAGAGGGGCTTCCTGCCAGGAAAGAGTGGTTTCTGGAGCAGACCAAGGAAGGAAACACCGCCCGAATTCACGGAAGAGGCTGAGGACTCTGGCTGGAAACACGTGGCCGGCTTCTCGCCTCTCTCCTGCGGCTATTTGCCCCGTTTCCTGGCCAAGGTGAGCCACTGCTCCTCAGACGAGGAAAATCGTGGTGACTTCAGCACCCGCATCCCCAGTACTGTCTCCCGTACTGGAAAAGTTACCAAAGCACGCATTCTTTTGACAGGAAGTTAGCAAGGTCTTCCTTGCTTAAGAACAGGTGAAGGGGGAGATCTATTTCTGCAGCTGTGACCATCCTAAGATAGGCCCCCGGCAGCAGTCAAGGAAAATCCAGACAGGAAGCTGGGCTTAGCACCCCGAGTAGCCCTTCCCCCATTCTCCATGTCAGCTCCCCTTCCTGCCAGTCCTGGAGTAAGAACCAGAAAGACCATTCCTGCCTCCCCCTTTGCTCCGTAGTCCCTGTCTCTGGGGGAGCAGGCTTGTGGGCGTTGCTTTACTGTCCCCATGGGTCTTATGGCTTCAATAGCCATTAACAAGCTGAGATCCAGGCACTGGGGTCACAGCCCCCCAGTGAGTAGAACACAGAGGTGCCTCTCTCCATCTCCGCTCTCATTCCAGGTAGAAAGAGAACCAGCCATTTTGCTCATCATCAACAAACCTTGACCAAGGAAGCGTCTGCGTGTGCAATGTGCCATCTGAACTCTGGAGGCATAAGCAGTATGGTCACTGGTCCCAGCATTGTCAGGAAGTGAAAATGTATCCATGGAAAGAGAGCAGAAAGATAAGACTACGCCCCGGGGATAATGAAAAAGAGAGGACTTGACTAATGAGGGATGGAGTTCCAAGGAAGGCAGTCCTTGATGGGGCCAAGCAGCATGGGAAGACGGGCGCTATCAGGCTGGGGACAGAGCCCGAGCCAAGACCCAGGTGTATGAATGGACAGGACCTGAGATGACCCAGTGGGTCAAACCATCTGATGTGGAAGAGGAGCTGGGCAGAGAGCAGAGGTCCAGGGACAGGTCAGACTTGAATGCCAAGGTTTGGAATTTAGGCTTGGCCCTGTGGGTAATGGAGAGCTATCAGTGGGTTTCAAGCAAGAGGGAGAGACCAAGTGATGTGGCCAGCCATGTTTCAGGAAGATTGTTCTTGTCCACCTTTGTTTATGTCAACCACATTTAGAAGTAACAAATGTCTGATAGGGGGTCAGGTGCGGTGGCTTGTGCCTATAGTCCCAGCTACTCAGGAGGCTGAGGCAGGAGGATCGCTTAAGCCCAGGGATTCAAGGATGCTGTGAGCTATGATCACGTCACTGCACTCCAGCCTGGGCAACAGGGTGAGACCCAGTTTCTAAAACAAACAAACAAACAAACAAGAGTCTGACTGGGATGCATCCTCCCAATAGAATACTATTCAACCATGGATAATGTGGGAATAGAATATCTCTGTTGATGTGGAAAGTTGTCCAAGAGAGTTGAGTCAAAAATATCAGTAAGCATAGTAAGATCTTATTTTTGTTTTAAAAATCATATGCATAAGTCCAGGCACGGTGGCTCACACCTGTAATCCCAGCAGTTTAGGAGGCCAAGGCAAGAAGAGCACTTGATGTCAGGAGTTCGAGACCAGCCTGGCCAACATGGTGAAACCTTGTCTCTACTAAAAATACAAAAATTAGCCGGTCGTGGTGGCAGGTGCCTGTGGTCCCAGTTACTCCACAGGCTGAGGCACGAGAATCGCTTGAACCTGGGAGGTGGAGGTTGCAGTGAGCCGAGATCGTGCTGCTGCACTTCGGCCTGGGAGACAGAGACTCCATCTAAAAAAAAAATTCATATGCATATACATGTGTGTATGTACATATATATGCGTGTGTGTGTGAATACACACACACACACACACACACACAGATCCAACTGTGGAGCAGCTGTCAGAGCTGGCCTGTACCCCCAGCCTCCCCCAGAGTCTTCTGCAGAGGATTCCTGCCCTCACCTACAGCCCCTCCGCCTGAGGACACCTGGCCACAGGTGAGACAGGCCAGAAGGTGGCACAGGAGCAGCCCACAAGCAATAATGGATGGGAGCTGATAGCTAAACTCACAGCCTCTTGGCCTCAGTGCGACAACTCTGAGGTGTCTCCCACAGAGCCTCTCAGTGATGCCTGTGGGCTTGTGCCCAGGTGGCCCACAGTGACCCACTCAGAAAGGCACACTTCACTGCCTTTCCTCCTCTCCCTGTCCCTTCTCCACTCTCTCGTAGTGCTCACTTGGATCTCCTTCCAAAGAAACTACTGCTCCCCAAGCCTTGTGTCAGGGTCTGCTTTTGGGGGATCCCAACGAAGACATCAGCCTCCTACTCACTCCACATCTGCCCCCAGGCTACTGAAAACTCCTGGAAAAGGGACTTAAGTAGCTCTATGATACATCTGCATTCAGAGATGTGAAATACTGAAATAAACATTGAAGAAAATGAGTTTGGGTGTACAATGGTCAATAGATTCAACTGAGGCAAGGCTGGAGGCAGGGGGCCCAGCAAAGAGGCTGCCACCCTTGTCCCTCTAAGGAAGCCTACAGCTGGCTAGAGGTGGCCGTAGAAAACGGTCAGGAGGAGGTGATCATTCCAATGCCTCAGAGGTAAAAGTGCATGTTAACCACTTGTATTTTGAAAAACAAGGCTGAGATCAAAACTATCTGGCTTATGGTATTCAATTCGATTTCTTTGTCAAAAGAAACGGAAGCATTTGCCATGAAGAAAGGAAAGCCACACACTTATCTTCCTGAGCTATTTTGCTCATAGGAGATCTCACATCAGCGCATCTCACATCAGCAAGAATAGAAGATGACGTACTTTCCTGCTATTTGCCTTGCCTACTATTATTTTCTTTGAGACGCTGAACACTCCACCTATTTCTTTATTATTTTCTTCTCAATAGGAAGTCTTGTTGGCCTCTTTGGATTATTTTGTTTTTCAGATTTTTTTTTTTTTTTTTTTTTTAGTGACCCAAGACGATATGTACTATAAGTCCTCCCCATTGCCTTTGTAAATCTATTTCTGGGAATAAGCTAAACATAGGAAAAGATTTATACTCAAACATGTTCATCATAGTGTTATTTTTAAAAGTTAAAAATTAAACATTTGGCAGGACATGGTGGCTCACGCCTGTAATCCCAGCACTTTGGGAGGCCGAGGCGGGTGGGTCATTTGAGTCAGGAGTTTGAGACCAGCCTGGCCAACATGATGAAACCCCGTCTCTACTAAAAATACAAAAATTAGCCAGACATGGTGGCGGGCACTTGTAATCCCAGCTACTAGGGAGTCTAAGGCAGGAGAATTGCTTGAACCCACGAGGTGGAGGTCGCACTGAGCTGAGATGGCGCCACTGCACTGGGCGACAGAGTGAGACTCTGTCTCGAAAAAAAAGAAAAAGGAAAAATTGAATGTTACCCAATGTCTAATAATAGGGGGATGGTTGAGTGAATTAAGGCAGTTCACTCAAAAGAATATTGCGCCATTATTAGAAACCATGGAACTGTGAAAATAAGCTACCTCCTCTTTTCCTCAGATGGAAATGGAGAGAAATAGGCCCTTTCTAAGAATTCAAGTGGAAATTTCAAAGCTATTTTTGGTACAGTTGAGGAAGCATTGTTCAGAGAGTGACCCCAGCAAATCAGCCCTTTCCTTGGGTGCAGTTCCTAAAGAGACACAAATTGGAAGGAGCTGCAATATGAAAGTTGAAGGAAAGGAACTAAGTATTGCTCTGCAGAATTATGTTATTGACTGGATATGCAGGAGAGAGGGAATCTTGAAAATTCAACAGTGAAGAAACTTCAATTTTCTGCCTAGAGGCTCTAGCTGCACTGTTTCTGCAAATTATGGTTATCCTGGTGAGATACTCGGGTGTGCTTTTGTCCAACAGACACCTGCAGGTACTCTGAGGACTTATAAGTGAGCACATTGCACAGGTGGGATGCCCCGTGATGGGGACCTGGCTTCGAGGTCCCACTCCATTGGAACTGCACTGTGGGGTGGAGTACCAGAGCCTCCCCTCCCAGCCCCCTGGAGTCAGGGTGCCACCACCCATGGGGGAGCATCCTGATGCAGCTCCCAGGAAATCACCCCGACCAAACCACTCATGGAAGAAGCTGACTGCAGGCCGGGGTGGGGGTGCAGTGGGGCGTGACCAGGCCGATTCCTGTGTGTCAGGTTCTGAGATGTGGTTCTGTTTCGCAAAATTATTTTGTTTGTGGGTAACTGAAACTCAATTTAAACTAGGTTAAGAGAAAAGGGTGGGCTTTTTTGGCTCATGTGACAAGACAGTAATGAAGTTGGTCTATAGTTTAACTGGTTCAGAGACTCAGTGTCTTCAGGCCCCTCTCTCCTCCTTCCTTCCCTCCCTCCCTCCTTCCTTCTTTCCTTTCTTCCCTCCCTCCTTCCCTTCCCTCCCTCCCTCCTTCCCTTCCCTCCTCCCTTCTTTCCTTTCTTTCCTCCCTTCCCTTCCGTCCCTCCCCCTTCCCTCCCTCCTTCCTTCCCTCCCCTCCCTCCCTCCCTCTTTCCCTCCTTCCTCCCTCATTCCCTCCCTCTTTCCTTCTTTCCTTTCTTTCCTCCCTCCTTCCTTCCCTCCTTCCTTCTTTCCTTCCTTCCCCACCTCCCTTCCCTTTCCTTCCTTCCTCCCTCCTGACTCTGTCCCTGCCAGCCTGGATGCCAGCTTCCTTCCTTCCTTCCTTCCTCTTTCCTTCCCCTCCTACATCTCTGCTTCTCTGTTTGATGTTCCTGTTTCCTCCTCCTACAGACAAGCTTCCTCCACAGGTGGGAGACACACCACGGCTCCTTCGGACACATATAGAAACTCCCAAGGCCAAAGAGATTGTCTTTCCTCTAATCTCAGTACACATAACTCCCAGGGAAGGATTATGATTGGTTCAGCTTGAGTCTTGTCCCCAGGTTTTGGATGAGCCACTACGGCCCAAAGGATTGGCCAGAGGTGGGTAACATGCCCCTCCGTGTGTTAGGGGAGGGGGTCATCCTTTAAGCAGCAACTCCGCAGAATCACATATTTGGATGGAGTAGGGAAGGAAGCCACTTCCCAAAGGAAGGAGCCAAGAGAGGGAAGCATTTGTTCCCCTTAGGTTGTGGAGAAAAAGCCATATTTAACATACAGCTTTTCTTGTCCAGTCATTCCCATCCCTAGTCCAAAGACACTTTGTGCAAATTAGAAAAATTAGCCCCTTCCCCTAGGCGTTTTGCTGCCATCTTTCAGAACATTATCATCTTGTTATACTAATCTACACTGACTTCAAATTTGCTTGGTGCCTGGAATTGTGTAGTATGCAACCCATGCAATGGAATGTAGCAGCCCTGCCCGTTCGTATGTGGTAATCCCCTTCAATTACTCCAATTGCTCTTTTAAAAAGGTCTTGCCCTGTAGAGCTTTGGGCAGTGGAGAGGCAGAAACCAAGGAGTAGAGCCATAAATGGGAATGACAGCAGCTCCTACCCCCTCTTCTCCCATGCCCACAGACAGGGAGCAGCGGCCCGGTGATCATCGGGGTGGTGACCAGCAGTCCCACATGGTGACCAGCAGCAAAGTGAACTGAAGCCACAGCAGGGCTGGGGGTAATGACAGGGCCCCCGAGGAGCAGCTTCGGGAAGACAGCATGGGAAGGAAATGGGAAAAAACGTTTGCTTTTCCTCCTAACGCTAGAAGAAGCAGACCCTTGCAAAGAAGAGGTGGGGCTGGGCAGGTACTTGGATTACATCAGCAATGAAACTCCAGTGAGTGGCAGTGGGTGTGTGTGTGGCTGTAGTTGTGGGTATGTGGGCTTGTGCTGTGGTGTGTGTACACACACATGGGCACTCGGTAAGAGTCTTGTGTCTGTGCGATATGGCGTTTGTGTTGCTGGGGGCATGAGTGTGCCTCTGGGCGCATATAGAAGCCATATGTGTGTGCACAAGCCCGCTCTGCGGGTGCGAGTGTGTTCGTGTGTGTCTCTTCAGTGAGTAGAGCCAGAGGAAGAACCGTGTGCATGTGCCCCTCCACTTACCATGGGCTCTGTCCCAATAAACCCATCGTGAAGTTGAGAAAATCCTAAATGGTCCAGGCACTGTGGCTCACGCCTGTAATCCCAGCATTTTGGGAGGCCAAGGTGAGCGGATCACCTGAGGTCAGAAATTTGAGACCAGCCTGGCCAACATGGTGAAACTCCATCTCTACTAAAAATACAAAATTAGCTGGGTGTGGTGGCGGGCACCTGTAATCCCAGCTACTTGGGAGGCTGAGGCAGGAGAATCACTTGAACCTGGGAGGCAGAGGTTGCAGTGAGTCAAGATCGCACCAAGGCACTCCAGCCTGGGCAAAAAGAGTGAAACTCCATAAAATAAAGAAGAAAGAAAGAAAAAGAAGGAAGGAAGGAAGGAAGGAAAGAAGGAAGGAAGGAAGGAAGGAAGGAGAAAGAAAGAAAAAGAAAGAAAGGAAAGAAAGAAAGAAAGAAAGAAAGAAAGAAAGAAAGAAAGAAAGAAAGAAAGAAAAAAGATCCTAAATGGAACCATCACAAGTCAGGATTTGCATAGAGAACACCAGCGTCACACCTAGGTTTAGAAAACAGCCCTGGGGGTGTGAGGCGACTCTGTGGGGACCACAGGCCACAGACAGAGCAGGGCTGGGCAGAGACGGGCATCGGGCCTGGCAGGAATTTCTTGAACCATGGGCAGGCCTGGCCCCCAGGAGGGGCTCGGCAAGGACTGAGGCTGTGTCCACAGGGTCTGGGCGGAGCTGCTGTGGGGACGTGGGGTGGGCAGCCCCTCCACAGGCCTCCCTATGCTTCTGTCGAAGGCTACTCTGACCTGGGCTCAGCTCACTCGGGGCCCAGGGCAGCCGCCGGAGCTCTGGGACGCCAGGAAAATGGTGGCACGGGACTGCCAAGGCTGACAGATTTGGGAGAATGAGGGCTGGACGACAGGACTCCCCAGGGATTTCTCCAGCTGGCAGCCAGGGGGCACTTCACAGCGGCTCCACCAGGGGTCACCAGAGCGCCAGAGTGGAGGGACGAGGTGGGGTCCATCAACCCGCCCCCCAGCACAGCCCTCCCTCAGCCAGGGACGGATGTCCAGCCAGGGGGGTGGGCGTGGGGGTGGAGAAGGGACCTGGAGATGTCTGTGTGGTCCAGCTAAACAGTTGGGGGTGGGGGTGTGCATGCACTTGTGTGTGTCTGGCGTGTGATGTGAGGGTACGGCTGTGGGTGTACAGATGGGCATACGCTTGGCACACATCTAGTGACCATACTAGTGGTACTTCTCTACGTGAATGGGAGCATGTTACATGCGTGAAATCCATAAACACAGGGGCATGGCTGTGTATGTGTATGTGTGTGTGGGAGTGGGTGTGGGTGTGTGTGGCTGTGGGAGTGGGTGTGGCTGTGGCTGTAGTTGTGGATGCGAGTGTGTGTGCTTGTGCTGTGGTGTGTGTACACACAGGCAGGCACTCAGTAAGAGTCTTGTGTCTGTGCGATAAGGCATTTGTGTTGCTCAGGGCACGAGTGTGACTGTGGGCACAACTAGAAGCCATGTGTATGTGCACAAGCCTGCTGCATGGGTGCGAGTGTATTTGTGCGTGTGAGCTGGAGGCGTGTGTGTGAACGGGTGTAACAGCAGAGGAAGCATCTGCGTGAACGTATGAAGGGTGATTTGCACATGACTGAGCCTGTGGGAGCACAGCTTTTGTGTGGGTGTGTCCGTAGGTGTGCACTCGAGTGACTGTGAGTGTGAGCCAGCGACTGTGTGAGCGTAAGCCAGCGTGTACCTCAGGAGTGCTTCTGGGAATAAGTGTGGAGATTCGAGTGTGAGATGAGCCTGTGTAAACTGTCGAGGTTGGGAGAAGAACGACCTATATGGGCTCATACATGTGTCCCGGTGAGTGAGTGTTTGTGTGCCCTTGTGTGTGTACCCATTCACAAATGGGTGCGTGTGCCCGGGAGTCTGTCACTCCTAAAGCAGTGAGGCCAGAGCCCAAGCGGTTGCAGGCTGAGCCCAGAGCACACCCAGCGAGGGAAGTGTGGCCGAGGCTCCCACCTGAAGATTGGCCCAGTCCTCAGGTTTCACTCATGACCCTGTGACATCAGCGGCAGCAGCTGTCCTCGCCGGCCCGGCCCCCCAGCCAAGTCCCCCAGAGTTCCAGCCCCAGCCTGAGGTGGGCACGGCGCTCTGGGCTTGTCAGCAACCGCTCTGCTCCCGTCCAATAGTGAGTACTGCACCCCCACCCCCGCCCCGGGCCGGGTACCCCGAGGGGCAGGCCACCCCGAGGGGCAGGCCTCTCTGGCCCGAACCCCAGCCTGGCTCCGAGGAAGTCACCACTTTGCTCTGGGTACTGCCGACCGCCTGCCCACTCTGCGACCTGAGCCCCGCTCTGTCCCACAGCCCCTGCTGAATCTTCTGGTGCCTGGACCCTCTCTCCGGCCCCAGACTTGCCTCTCTCTGTCCCGTCATCTGTTCCCTCTGCCCCTGCCTGGCGAGCTGTCCCTGCCCTCAGCAAGATTCCTTGTTCTGGTCACAAACAGCCCACGGGCTAAGGCTCGGCTCCGGAGGGGCATGGGTGACCCAAGGGACGCAGAACAGGGCTGCAGTTTCTTCAGGAGAGAAGAGCAAGGAGCCGAAACAGTGACTTTGCTTGGCCTGTTTGCATGGCTCAGAGGCAGGGCGGTGGGGGGAGGAGTGCGGCGGGAGGCCAGGGTGGGGGGTGCCGGCGGCTCCTTTGCTCTGCTGAGAACAGGAATCTGCGAGATGCCAGCAGAGGACACATCCCAGGCTCTGCCCACGTCCCTGCCCCTCCCCCAGCCCACCCGGCACGGCTGGGCTCTTTTCCTAGAGAAGTGGAGAGCGCTGAGCCCTGCCGAGAAGGCGAGGGGGACATGGGGACGGGAGCCAGAAAGCCCAGCTTGAGGGGAAAAATATGTGACCACAGCGAAAAGGGTACTCTAGGGGGCCAGAAGGGGTCTCCTCCTCCTTAGGAGGAGACACAGGGCCGGAGAGTGGGGGTCGGGCTGGCACAGAACACAGCCCCCTCCCTTCCTCCCTGCTGGGGTGGGCCGTGGCTGGTGGAGAAGGCAGAGTGGCCTGAGTGGAGTTGGGGGGATGTAGTTTGGAGGCAGGGAGGGCTGGTTCTACCAGGACCCTCCGGATTCTTCCGGGCCATCCCCAAGTCCCCTCTCTGTGGCCAGTGGCCTCACTCTGTGTGGCGGTGGTATGGACAGCTATGGTCACTGTGCTAGCATTTGGAGCCACATCACCTGTGCGGGACCATGTAAATAGACCCAAGGGCCTTGGAACCTGTGTCAGGCAGGGCGACCGAGCAAAGATGAGCTGGGTAAGGGCCTGCCCAGCCACCTGGCCACATGTGCCCTGCCCCCGGGCTCCTCAGCAGCCCTCCCCCTCTCCATCCCTGGCATCTCTTAAGGAATTGTGCTGGGATTTTAGGGGTCTTGGGGAAGGCAACGGAGGGTCCTTCCTAGGTGGCTCCCATCCCAGCCTGGCCCTGCTCATCATTTCTGGTTGGAAACCCGCATGGAGTGTGAGCTCAGCTTCAGGGCTCTTCTCCTCAGCTCAAGGCTGGCCTGAGAGTTGATCGAGACCTGCTCTGCTGACTTTCATCGCCAGGGTCTCTGCCATGACCCCAGGCCAGGCCCAGAGAAGCCCCGAGTTTGATGCTGAAGGCATGGAACTCCTTGTCAAGTGTTGGGGTGGTTCTGACAAGGCGTCTGCCTTTTGGGGGCAACTCTGGCTATCGGAAAGGAGGACAGAGCTGATGGTGGTGGGGGTGGGGACAGTGCATCTTCAGGGCAGGGGCAGGGTTCTGAGAAGGCTCCTGGAGGAGGCATAACCAGAGAAGCAGGAAGGATTGGAACCTTCAGGGAGGGGTGGAAAGGCTCTCTCCAAATGGAAAATCCGGCCCTGAGGTCCCAGAGAGCAGCTTGGGAGAAGGGAGGGGACGCTGGTGGAGGGTGTCAAGGACCAGAGAACAGGTTATAGAAATGGTCGGGCCCTTGACTCCTGTCACTTCCCCGGGGTGCACAGCTCACGAGTGGCCAGGGCTCTGTCCACAGAGGCCAAGGCCCCCGCTCCCTGGGGAGGAAGCTGACTGGTGCAAGGCCGGGTAGGGGCAGAGGGCAGTCGGTCTCATGGGCAACCCTATGGCAGGGGCAGGTGTGGGGCTCCCAGCAGTTCTGGTGACTTTGGCAGGGGTCCCCAGCCCTGCTGTGGCAGGGACAGGCCAGGTCCCCCGTGGCTCCATTGGAAGGTGCTCGTTGGGGCTGGGGGATCCCAGGTTCCCTGCAGCACCCTCACCCTAGCCTTTCATGCATTCTGGCCCCCGTTCTGCCTCATCAGCAACAGCTATTTTTATTCCCTGCAGTTTTCAGTCAACAGCCCTTGTTGGGGGGATGGGGCTGCTGGAGGAGAGAGGGGGGCTCAAGGAGCTCAGGGACAGTAGGGGTGGTGGGGAAGCCACAGTGCCCTGGCACGGCCCTCTGCCAAGAGCCCTCGCATAAAAGGAAAGAGTGAAACTCCAATAGTTGCTGGCCCCCGTCCTGTTTTTGAACTGGATTGTGAAACCAGGCACCCCCACCTACCCCATAGGTGCTTGAAGGTCACGGTCCACCTCTTGATTAAGAGCCCGAGTTTCTTTCAAACCCTGAGGGCCAGGCTTTCAATCCCAGTTTACTGTGTAAATACCATCTGGTGAGTTTCTTATCTCCCCTTTCCCTCAGTGTCCTCATCTGTCAAATCGGGGTGATAACAGGATCAGGGTGAGAATTTAATGTGCTCTTGGACATGTGAGGTGCCTGGAACAGTGCTTGGCATGTAACCAGCTCTACATACATGTTCACCAGTATTATTGTGGCTATTGCCAGTCTGTGACCCTGACATAAAATGTCTCGTCCCAGGGAAAAGAGGAGAGAAAGAGTTACAAGAAGGATGGCTTTGTTCAGTTCTGGGCACCCTTCGGAGCTGGGGGTCAGGGATGGGCTTTTTTTCCCTATCTGGTCTCCCTTGGGTGAGGGGCCTTTTTTTGTTGTTGTTGTTTTTGTTTGTTTGTTTGTTTGTTTTTTCAGATAGTCTCACTCTGTCACCCAGGCTGGAGTGCAGTGGTACAACCTCGGCTCACTGCAACCTCCATTTCACAGGCTCAAGTGGCTGTCCTGTCTCAGCCTCCCAAGTAGCTGGGATTACAGGCGTCCGCCACCACACCCAGCTACTTTTTTTTTTTTTTTTTTTTTTTTGTATTTTTAGTAGAGATGAGGTTTCACCATGTTGACCAGGCTGTTCTCTAACTCCTGACCTCCAGTGATCCACCTGCCTCAGCCTACCAAAGTGCTGGGATTACAGGCTTGAGCCACCATGCCTGGCTGGGTGAGGGTCTTTCTATAAAGTGGACTGCACAGCCCCTTCCATGAGGGCCTGTGGTTTGCAGATGTGGCCATGATGGCCATGACGCCAGAGCGGCAGAGCAGGCTCCTTCTAGCCCACCTTTCAGTAAGCTCTGCCGTCAACACTTAGCTTTTTTTGAGGTTGGCAAGTTCATGATCAGTCTAGCTTTGGGAAGGCTCTCCAAAGAGCAGCTGGGGAGGAAACACCCCCGGAGTACTTTCTGCGGTGCAGGACTTGCCCAGAGCGAGCCGCAGGGCGCAGCTCCTGAAGGGGTCGTGCTCGCGGTCGTGGGAGCAGGGGAGCTGGGAGTCAGACTTTCCTTCCTCCAGGTTTCAGGCTGTTGCTGAAAAGCCTCTTCTCTAGTGCTGGTGACTGTGCACCCAGCTCCCGTCTCAAGTCGGGAGGACTCCAAGGCCACCCTCCCCGGATGGCTGGGGACGGATGGAGGGAATGGGGAGCCAGGTTGCCTGGAGTTCTCCAGGCCCAGGATCAGGTGTGATCAGGCCTCTTGGTGGCCTCTCCGTGGACCCACTGCTTTGAGGAGCAGGCAGGGGAAGGGAGGTAGCTCTATGTTCAGGGGCGATGTGCCCAAGGGTAGGGGAGGTGGGCTTAGATGTGTGTGTAGAGGATGTGCACACACAAGTTTGGGGGGCCATCATGCTCAGGGGCTCCTTAAAAAGATCTGATGCCAGGCATGGTGGTACACACCTGTAGTCCCAGCTACTTGAGAGGCTGAGGCAGGAGGATCAACCGACCTCAGGAGTTTAAGCTCACCCTGGGCAATATAGTGAGACCCTATCTCTAGAAAAGATTGTAAAAGAAAGATCCAAGCCAACAGAGAGGGCAGGAAGCCCTGGGCCTGAGTGGAACAGATTAGCCTCCCCACCCTTTTGAGCAGCTGGGAAATGACTCATAGAGGCAATGAGTGTGTGTATGTGTGTGTGTGAGTGTGTGTATGTGTGTGTGTGAGTGTGTGTGTGTGTGTGCACTGGTGAGGGCATGTGCATGCATCTCAGTAGGCCATATGGGAGTCAGGGGATATATGAGGGTCAATTGGTCCAAATTGACCCGTGGTTCTCTTCCCTCCACTGACCCCTGCCACACATAGCTCCCAGCACAAAACCCCAGGAGGCCTGAGCACGACCCCCCCAGGGCCTACCAGATGCCAACCCCAGCCCACGCCTCTCAGGGGCTTGGCCCAAGGATCTGGCCTGCCCTTAGAAGGGGATAGATGGTTGAGGGTCAGGCCAGTCCAGGGAGCAAACTGAGTGTGACCTCAACCTGGGCGGGCCCCGTGCTGAGGGAGGGCAGCTATGCCCAGCCCAGTTCCCCAAGGGGCTGGAGGGAGGCCAAGTCTGTAGTAGCAGGCGCAGGGGCTTGGCATGAGAGAGAGCTGCGTTCAAGTCCTGGCTCCATCGCTGGTTAGCTAGGATGATGAAAGCGAAGTCCCTGGGACAGTGCCTGGCATGTGATAAGCTCCAAATGAACATGTCCGTGATAACTTTTCATCTAGAAATATTTCTTAAGCCTCCACCTCGTGAGCCTGTGCACGTCAGCACGACAGGTGACTGCACGGAGATTTGGGGGCCAGAAACCAGCCCCTCCCACGCTAAGGAAAATCTTTCCCAAGCTGACTGAAGCTCAGAATTCCACATCTTACAACAAATTCTTTTAACTTAAGGCTCAGACTTGGGAGGAGAAACCCACTCTGGAACCTTGTGTCTGGGGAGAAAAGGCTTCTGGGGCTGACAGATGAGGTGGGAGAAGTTAGTGGGAAGCGGGCACGGTGCCTGAAACCCAACCAGCATGTTTGTGGGCTTTCATTTCATCAGACCTGAGTCTGCTAGAAGCACTCTGGGCAGAGGAAAAGGGTCAGATTTGGGATAGGAGGAAGAAAGTTGGGGAAAAACTAACCAGTTGGCAGGGTGCGGTGGCTCATGCCTGTAATCCCAGCACTTTGAGAGGGCGAGGCAGGTGCATCACTTGAGTCTGGGAGTTCAAGACCAGCCTGGCCAACAAAAATTACCCAGGCATGGTTGTGGGCATCTGCAATCCCAGCTACTTGGGAGGCTGAGACAGACAGAATTGCTTGAACCCAGGAGGCAGAGGTTGCAATGAGCTGAGATCGTTCATGCCCCTGCACTCCAGCCAGGGTGACAAAGTGAGACTTTGTTTCAAAAACAAACAAACAAACAAACAAACAAACAAACAAACTAACTAACTAACTAACCAGTGTTCTTGGTGAGCCTTTGGAAACTGTCAGGGAATGGGGCTGATCGTGAAAGGAGGGCCTGCCCATGCATCCTGAATAGGAAACCAACCGTGGCATACAGTAGGTACGAAATAAACACGGCCACCACTGTTACTCTTATCCCTTGGGTAGGACAAGTTATTAGGCTGGTTGAATCAGGAGCTTAAAACAGGGAGGCTTGTTCTGACCCAGT
This sequence comes from Symphalangus syndactylus, assembly GCF_028878055.3. NCBI lineage: Eukaryota > Metazoa > Chordata > Mammalia > Primates > Hylobatidae > Symphalangus > Symphalangus syndactylus. The sequence goes on along the minus strand of NC_072442.2, from coordinate 49,603,025 downwards.
GAGCCCCCATGGCAAATGCAATCAGCTTTAGCCCACCCCTCACGCAGGAGCCCACCCCCACATCACCCCAATTGGTTTCCGGAACTCTCTGGGCCCCTGAGTGTCTGGAGGTTTCCGTCCGAGGCTCCTGGCTCCAGGCCTCCCTCCAAAGTCTCTCAGAGCAGATTTCCTCTGCAGAGTGTCAGGCCAGGAGGGGAGGGCCACCTGGGGTGACTTCCTCTAGGCCCCTGCCTGCCAAGGCACAGACCACTCTTCCTCCTCTCCAGGCCCTAAGTGCTGGCAGAGAAACAATACAGCTACCCCCTTCCCGTCCCCACCCCCAGCCTGCCCCAGCTGAGAAAATGTTGGACTTGAGACTTACAACCCAGGGGACATAGGGATGGATTTTTCACTCCTGGAGCTGGGCCATAGCAGGAACATAGGAATTTGGGAAGTGGGCCACCCGGATGCCCGGTGCTGTCTTTGGCCAGGAAAAAGAAGTCTGGTCTGTTTCAGACTCCCAGGAAGTTCCAATTCTGAGCCCCCACTTCAGGTGAAGCTTGAGGGTGGGGGTGGGGTCTCCACTGGCCACAGATGGCACTGGATCATTTTGCTCCCAATCCATAGAGAAATAAAACAGCTATATCCTTGTGGGTGGCTAGCAGCTTTGCTAGAGATGAAGAGCATGCTTGGTTGGCAAGAGGGAAGGTGGCTGGTGCCTAAGCAAGGCCAGCAAGCAACCTGCCACCTCTGCATCTGGAAGGATGTGCCCTGGAGTTAACAGGGAAGGCAGTGAGGGGCAGATTACATTCATTCTCAGTCTTCCAAGAGAGTACTTGTATTACTTTTCACACTGTTGATAGACATACCCAGACTGGGCAATTTACAAAAGAAAGAGGTTTATTGGACTTACAGTTCCACATGGCTGGGGAGGCCTCACAGTCATGGTGGAAGGCAAGGAGAAGCAAGTCACATCTTACGTGGATGGCAGCAGGTGAAAGGAGAGAGAGAGACCTTGTGCAGGGAAACTTTCCATTTTTAAAACCGTCAGATTTTCATGAGACTTATTCAGTATCATGAGAACAGCACAGAAAAGATCCACCCCCAAGATTCAATTATCTCCCACTGGGTCCCTCCTAACATGTAGGAATTATGGGAGCTACAAGATGAGATTTGAGTGGGTATACAGAGTCAAACCATGTTAGTACCTTACAGTGGCTTTTTTTTTTAATTATACTTTAAGTTCTAGGGTACATGTGCACAACATGCAGGTTTGTCACATATGTATACATGTGCCATGTTGGCGTGCTACACCCATTAACTCGTTATTTACATTAGGTATACCTCCTAATGCTATCCCTCCCCCCTCCCCCCACCCCACGACAGGCCCCTACAGTGGCTTTTATATTCCAGGCTGGCAGGAGCATGGCTGAGACCACTTAGGGGATTTCAGGCTGATGCACTTCAGCTGGGTGGATTTCTGGATGTTTGAAGAACCCTTGCCAAAAGCGTAGTTGTCCCATGAGGGAAGGTTCTAGAAGGATATAATGGGGATAGGGAGGGAGATCTGTCCTGAGCTTTGCCTGGCCAATAATTTGGGACAGGATCAGAGACACTTAGCTGTGAGGGATGGCCTTGAACTGAAGGAAAAATCAAGACCCAGCTGACCTTCGGAGGACTGGAGGTGAAGAGGTGCAATGAGCAAAGGGAACTTAAGTAAAGGAAGATGTAAAATCTTGCACCTGGATTTATATTAACCTTGTATCCTGCAACCCTGCTGTTATCATGGTTAGTTCTAGAAATTTTCGTGTTGATTCTGATTTTATACTTAGACAATCACATCATTTGTGAACAAAGATAGTTTTATTTCTTCTTTCCCAGTCAGAATACCTTTTATTTCCTTTTCTTGTCCTATTGCATTAGCTAGGACTTCCTGTCTGATGCTGGAAAGCTGTGGTGAGAGGGGACAGCCTTGCCTTGTTCATGATCTTAGTGGGAAAGCTTTGAGTTTCTCACCATTAACAGCAATGTTAGGCCAGGCACGGTGGCTCATGCCTGTAATCCCAGCACTTTGGGAGGCCGAGGCAGGTGGATCACCTGAGGTCAGGAGTTCGAGACCAGCCTGACCAACATGGTAAAACCCCGTCTCTACTAAAAAAAAAAAAAATACAAAATGAGCCAGGCATGTTGGTGCATGCCTGTAATACCAGATACTCAGGAGGCTGAGGCAGAAGAATTGCTTGAACCCAGGAGGCAGAGGTTGCAGCCGAGATTGCTCCATTGCCTTCCAGCCTGGGCAACAAGAATGAAACTCTGTCTCAAAAAAAAAAAAAGAAAAAGAAAAAGCAATGTTAGCTGTAGGTTTCCTGGTAAACACTCTGTTCAAACTTCAGGAAGTTTCCCTCTACTCCTAGTTTGCTGAGACTTCATCATGAACGGGAGTTGCATTTTGTCAAATGCTTTTGCTGTATCTATTGATATGATTATGTGATCTTTCTTCTTTAGCCTGTTGATGTGATGGATTACATTAATTGATTTTTTTTTTTTTTTTTTTTTTTTTGCGACAAGGTCTCACTCTGTCACTCAGGCTGGAGTGCAGTGGTGTGATCACGGCTCACTGCAGCCTTGACCTCCCAGGCTCAGGTGATCCTCCCACCTCAGCTTCCTGGTTAGCTGCGACTATAGGTGGGCACCACCACATACACCCAGCTAACTTTTTGTACTTTTTGTAGAGTTGAGGTTTCACCATGTTGTCCAGGTTGTTATTGAACTGTGCTCAAGCAATCTGCCCACCTCGTCTTCCCAAAGTGCTGGGATTACAGGGATAAACTAATGTGTCCAGTCTGATTTTCAAATGTTGGACCTGCCTCGCATACCTGAGATAAATTCCACTTGGTCATGGTGTATAATTCTTTTCATACATTGTTGGATTCAAGATGCTACTATTTTGTGAGGTGCACTTGGGTTTAAAAGAAAAAAATCAGTTGCACAGTGCATAAGAAGGGGAAGACCTAATTAGATCACAGCTCATGGGGAAAAGACCTAGGAGTGACTGCAAACCCCATCTTTGTTTGGGCTGCAGAAGAAGTGATGCCATCCCGGAATGAATGAACATAAAGGGTGTCCAGGCCAGGGAGAAAAGGCCTCTGTGATCAGACTATATCTGGAATTGGGTGTTCCGATCTGGCTGCACCACAGAGAGAGACAATGCAGGGCTGGACCCACTCCAGAGAAGAGCTGCCTCGCCCTCCAGCGTCCTCAGCCTCGGCTCCCTGCCCGCAGACAGCTGGCCCCAGCCTGGCCCTCTGACTCCCAACCCCTCCCCCCCAACCCCATCCCTGTCTGCTCACCACTTCCAGGCCCCCAGGATGGCCTGAATTTGCCCACCACTTCCGCCCAAACTTCCATTTCAATGGAGGTTCCATGGGACTTTTCGCTTGTGAAACGGACTCCAGCCTTGGCTCCTGAGGAGCTGGGTTTGAGTCTTGGCTCAGCCTCTCATTTATCACTCTCTAAAATTATCTTATTTGCTTCCCTATTTACTGCCTGCCCCCTCCCTCTGGAATGCAAGCTCAGTGAGGACAGGGACTTTGCCACTGCTGCAGTCTGCCCTGGCACCCAGACCACAGCCCAGCACACTGTAGCAGGTGCTCAGAAAATGTTTGTTGAATGAATAAATATGTGAGCTCTGGGTGGGTTCTGGTCCTCTCTGGGCCTTAGTTTCTCCATCTGCAAAATGTTGCTCTCAAGTCCTTGTGACTCCAACATTCTTTTTTTTTTTTTTTTTTTTTTTGAGACAGGGTCTCACTCTGTCATCCAGGCTGGCATGCAGTGACACAATCATAGCTCGCTGCAGCTCAAGTGACCCTCCCACCCCACCTCCCGAGTAACTGAGACTACAGGTGCACGCTACCATCCCTGGCGAATTTGTTTCATTTTTTAGTAGGGACGGGGTCTCGCTATGTTGCCGAGGCTGGTCATGAATTCCTGAACTCAAGCAGTCCTCCTCCCTCGCTTTCCCAAAGTACTGGGATTACAGATGTGAACCACCGTGCCCGGCAGACTCCAACATTCTTTTTTTTTTTTTTTTTTTTTTTTTTTTGAGACAGAGTCTTGCTCTGTCGCCCAGGCTGGAGTGCGGTGGCGCAATCTCGGCTCACTGCAAGCTCTGCCTCCCGGGTTCACGCCATTCTCCTGCCTCAGCCTCTCCGAGTAGCTGGAACTACAGGCGCCCGCCACCACGCCCGGCTAATTTTTTGTATTTTTAGTAGAGACGGGGTTTCACCGTGGTCTCGATCTCCTGACCTCATGATCCACCCGCCTCGGCCTCCCAAAGTGCTGGGATTACAAGCGTGAGCCACCGCGCCCGGCCAACAGACTCCAACATTCTTAAATTCACTGGGAGGAGGTTGCTTGGAACTCCCCCAGACCCTCAGCTGCCACACCCAGGGGTGGAGGCGAGTGGAAGGAGAGCGGGAGCTGTCATCTTGGCCCCCATTACTACTGCCTGTGGCCTAGAGAGCCACATAGAGATGGCCAGCCCATCACCTGCCTTATCTCTGGGAGCTTTGTTGGTGCTTTGTCCCTGCCAGGAAGTCACGGTTCATACATCCCAGACGTCCTTCCGTTCCTTCACTGCTGCCTGTTGAAACAACACAGCTCACGCTCTCTATTCTAGACACACGGAAACTGTGGGCCGGTGGATCACACATGCTTCCAGTGATGGCGCCACCCCAGCCCACCTGCCCTGTGAGGGGCTCTCCGAGGCTGCAGGTTGAAGTCCAGACCCTCAGGCCTGCAGCAAGCCCTGGCCCAGCTGCCATCTTCCCTGCCCCCAAACCCCTAAACAGCTTCTGTGCTACACATGAGTGAGTTCCCTGCGTCCTGCGTCCTGCCTCAGTCTTTGCTCTGGCTATTCTCGCCCACTGGGATGTCCTTCCCCTCCATTTCCCTGTGTTCCTAACTCACTCATCCTTCGAGGCCCAACTGAAAAGCCACATCTTTCCTACCCCTACTTGGAAGTAACCCTCATCCACTCAAACTCCCAAAACACAGTCAACTCCCCTCTTGAGGGCAGGCCTCGCCTTCTCCTTGTGTCTCGGCCGCCGTGTGCCATGTCCACCTCCCCCAGGACTGTCAGCTGCAGCAGCTTTCTGTCCTACTCATGCCCAGCTCAGCTTCCAGCCCACAAACAGAATGAATAAATGGGTGGATGAATGAATGAATCAACGAAACATATCAGAATCCATTGTATCCCTGGAAAGGTCTGTATCCAAGGCCCCATTCGCTCATTCATTCAACAGACACTTATTAAGTAAGTGCCTACTGTGTGCACAGTGTTGGGACCGGCCAGGGCAACCAAGACAGACACAGTCGCTGCTCTCTTGGTGTTTCAGCCTAGTGAGGGCGACAGAAAAATCCATAAGGCAAATAAGCAAGTGATTACAAATTATGATATATGATGTCAAGGAAAATACAGGGGCCCGTGACGGGGAGTAAAGGAGAAGGAAGGGCCCTTGGAAGACGGGTCGTTTGAGCTTAGCACAGAGGGATGAGAAGGAAAAACCACGTGAAAGGGGAGAGGGAAGAGGGACCTAGGGGGAACAGGAGCTGGGTGGAGGCCAAGAGCAGGAGCCAGCGCAGTGGTCAAGGAGCTGGAAGGAGGCCAGTGGGACTGGAGTAGAGAGACATGGGGGCAGATCAGGAGACAAAGGTGAAAGGTTCGATCACCAGGCCAGAGAGGCCACTGTGGTAAGGTTAGGTTTACTCTAAATGCAACGAGAAAGTACTGGAGAATTTTATTTTTTATATTTTATTTTATTTTATTTTATTTTTGAGACGGAGTCTCACTCTGTCACCCAGGCTGGAATGCCGTGGTGTGATCTTGGCTCATTGCAACCTCCACCTCCCAGGTTCAAGCGATTCTCCTGCCTCAGCCTCCTGAGTAGCTGGGATTACAGGTGCCCGCCACCACGCCCGGCTAATTTTTGTATTTTTAGTAGACACAGGGTTTCACTGTGTTGGTCAGGTAGGTCTCGAACTCCTGACCTCAGGTGATCCACCTGCCTCGGCCTCCCAAAGTGCTGGGATTACAGGTATGAGCCACTGTGCCCAGCCTGGAGAATTTTAAAAGGAGAAACAGCATGACTAGTTTTTGTTTTTAGAAGATCAATAGCTATTTTAGGGGACTGATTCGGAGGGCGTGTGCGCAAAAGCAGATAGCAGGAAACAGGCTGTTGTAAGAGACTGTTGTGGTATGCACCCAGGGAGATGGAAAAATGTCAAGTATAGGAGTATGTTGAAGGTGATATTAATAGAACTTTGGACAAGCTGGGCGTGGAAGGTGAAGGAAAAGAATTCAGGGAGACACCTTAATTTTTGATTTGAGCAGCCAATAGCAGTGATGCCATTTCCTGGGTTGAAGGGTGGAACAGTGGAAAACGCAAACGTCTGATTGCAGTTGGGAGGGTGTGAGCCATCCCGGTGGAGCCGTCTGGGGGCAGTTGAATATACCAGCCTGGACTTCAAGGGAAACGTTTATCACATTCCCATGACATTACTATTATTTTATTGATGAACTTATTATTTTATAATTAATTTATTATTTTATTGTATTTATTGATTTTTAGAGACAACGGTCTTGCTCTATCGCCGAGGCTGGAGTGCAGTAGCGCAATCACAGCTCACTGCAGACTCCACTTCCGTGGGTTCAAGTGATACTCCTGCCTCAGCCTCCCGAATAGCTGGGACTATAGGCACACACCACCACATCCAGCTAATTATTTTGTGTTTTTTTGTGGAGACAGGGTCTCGCTATGTTGCCCAGACTGGTCTCCAATTCCTAGGCTCAAATGATCCTCCAACCTTGGCCTTCCAAAGCACTGGGATTACAGGCGTGAGCCACCGTGCCTGGCCCCATGACGTTATTTATAGTCATACGAATGATGCCACCCTGAACCAGCTCGAACCCTGAAAAACCTTAGAGATTGGGGAGAGAAATCAGGACAAGCAGAGGAAAGTGATACGGAGCCGCCAGGGATGCGGAAGGGAAACAGCGAGCAGCTTCCATGGAGGCTGTGAGAATCAGGTGCTTCCAGAAAGGGGCTGTGGCCAACTGGGCTGCAGCTTCTGAGAGGCTCTGGGAGCTGAGGACAGAAGCATGTTCACTGGGCTTGGCAGCAGGGAGGGTGTTAGTGACTTGACAAAAGTAGTTTCAGTTGAGGGGGAAAGGGAAGCCAGGTTGGAATGGATTGGAGAGAGAATGAAAGGTAAGGAAGTCAAGACAGCTGGTGTAGACACTTTCCAAGAAGTTTTACTGTGAAGAGGAAAGAAAAATAGGGCAATAGATGCAGGGAGGTGTGGGGCCAGGAGAATAGTTTTGTCAACACTGCCATTGTTTTTAAAGTGGGGGACACTAGAGTCTGTTCACAGATGGGGAGAGGTGGATGGGCAGTAGAGAGAGGACACCTGGAGAAGTCTTTGAGAAGCAAGAGGGGCTGGGGTCCTGAGCCCCAGGAAAGCCTGACCCTTGCTTATTATTATTATTCTAACAGGATAGAGGAAGACGGGGTGGGATGGGGAGATGGTTCTGTGGATTTGACAGTGTGTGTGTGGTGGTTCTTCCTTCCTCAGGGAAGACCATCAGCTGGGAGGCTCATGGGGAGGAGTGCGGAGGTCTGAGGAAAGAGGAGAAGGCATGAAATAGTTGTTTTCAAAAAGTGGAGAAGTGAGTCTACCAGGAACATCCACACTATAGGGCTGGCAGGATTGAGGACAAACCCAGAGCGTGTGACCATGAATTTAAGGTGAGCTCAGCCTAGTCATACCATTTCCCCAGCCACATTTCTCCAGCTCGGGGGCTGAGTTTGGAAAAGCAGAGCTGGGGACATGCAGGTTAGGGGTTCCCCAGGACAGTGTGATAGAAGGAGAGAGATCCCTCCTTCTGGGATCTCTCCCTGGGAGCTGTGGAGGAGGGACCAGAATGATGGTCGTCTAAGTAAGCCTGGATGAGGAGGGACATGAAGTCAGAAGCGGTCTGATAGAAAGGGAGAAAGTGCAGGGTCAAAGAACTGAAGGTGCCCAAAGATTATAGCAACTGGGCCCCTGAGCCAGGAGCTGAGAAGTTGGCAGGGGCAAAGGAAGAGTTTGAAGTGGTGATTTCAGAGGAGATATGGTTTCTGGTTATGATTTAGGTTCAGGGTATGCTTAAAGGAGAAAAGAGCTAAGGTGGAGTGTCCCTGTAATTCACTCACTTATTCATTTGATAAACTTTTATTGAGCTGGTGACACAAACAAGGAGAGAGTTCCACCCAGCCAGGGTACCCAGGGAGGGCTTCCTGGAGGAGGTGGTTCTTGTGTGGGTTGAGTCTAGAAATATGAATGGAAGCTCTCCAGGGAGACAAAGAAAATGGGTGCTCTGGGAGGAGAGCAAACCACAAGCAAAGACATGGGGGTTAGGGCAGGGGGGTGGAAAACAGCTTGGCCCATTTGTGAAAATGGAGGTAGCGTGGCCAGAGGATGCAGGAAGGGTAGGCAATGAGGTAGGGATCTGATCATGGAGGGCCTTGGGAGCCCTGGGTAGGGCTTAGGAGGTACTCCTAAGCAGTGGGAAGCCATTGAAGATTTAAGCAGGGGGTGAAATTTGCGATTTTACAAATATTTATGGCAGTCTAGGGGAGAGCCTGGTGGGAGGTGTTTTTTTGGTTGGTTTTTGAGACCGGGTCTCACTCTGTCACCCAGGCTGGAGGACAGTGGCACCATTGTGGCTCACTGCAGCCTCGAACTCCTGAGCTTAAGGGATCCTTCTGCCTCCGTAGCTGGGACTACAGGAGGATGTCACCACTTGGGGAGGTTATTTGAACAGAACAAGTGAGGAGTGGAGGGTGGAGAGGGCAGTGACACTGGAGAGGGAACATCAGTTGGGTGTGGAACTGGCCAGATCTACCACCAAGATGCTTCGGGCAGCCGTCAACCAAAGCCAGCTTCAACAAGTGGAACCAGTTAGGACATTCTTCCCCTCACATTACAAAACAGCCAGACCTCAGGGGTAATGGAGGGGTAGGAGAAGAGGAAATTAGGAGGAAGTAAACATTTTGAAGGGAGACGTGTGCGCTGTGCAAAGAAAACAGGCTGCAAAACAGGCCCCAGAGAAGAAGCATCTTCCAGGGGCAGGGAAGGGGCAGGTCCCAGAGCAGAGCTGGGGAGAGTGGCCGGACGTGCAGGTGATGTCCTGCTCCTAAGAAGAAAGGCGGTGCACAGTGTGGGAAGCTCAGGAGGGCCAGCGGGGAAGAAAACACTGGATCTGTCCCCTGGGGAGCTCTGGTGACTCAGGTAAGAGTCATTTCCTCGAGTGCTGGGGTTAGGAGCCAGACTATGTGTCTGTGGGCTTTTGTGGCCCTACTTAGGCTCCTGTAATGAAGAGAGTGAGCAGTATCAGGACAGGAGGATCATCGCAGCAGTGACTACGGACTGGGTGGGTGCTCAGCAGTCCTGGGCTCTCTTCAAGGCCATCTGGCTGGTTGGCGCCTTCTGTGTAGTGACAAGCAGCATGTGGGGGTGTACGTGGGGTGGGTGATGGGGGGAAGGTGGCAAGGTATATGACAGAGCTGTGAGATGCAACTGGGAAGGTCTGCATGAGGGGTGGCTCCAGGCCGGGTGTGCGTGCGTGTGCCTGTGTGTGCAAGTGTGTGTGCAAGTGTGTGTGCACGTGCATGCTCATGCTCACGACGGGGGCCAATGAGCAGCTGAGGGCAGGGTTGGCAGGAATAAGCAGAGTCATCCCCCTGGAAACACGACTCCCTGGGTGCTGTAGGGAGCAGCTGGGGAGCCAGGCACGAGGGCGTGGCCAGCTCTGCCCAATGGCTCTGGCCTCTCCCTGGCCACCCTCCCCACCTGTTGAGCAAGCCTGAGAAGTGCCCGTGCTGACCAGGGCGGGGGCGCTGCTGCAGGGGTCAAGGCCACTGGGAGAGGGCCACCCTCAGGTGTGGCTTTAGGGGTCTCTAGGGGTCTGTCCAGGTCTCTGTGGTGCAGGGGTTGCTCCAGGTCTGTCCATGTGGGTCTCGCAGCGGCTGCATGTGGCTGGGCTGCTGGGATCTCTCTGCAACTGCCTGCTGATGTGATCATTCCCCCAGGGCCATTTGTAATAAGTGATCCCCCTTCCCGTCCACAGGGAATAGGCTCTGGAGGGCTAGGGAAAAGGGGAGAGGGGCCAGGTGGGGCCCAGACCACACAATGCTCACAGGCATCAAAGGCTCCTGGTGGGTTCCCCTTCCCCCAATCCAGCTTGTGCTGGGACCACCGGCCAAAAGCAGTCCCCAGGAGCTTTAGCCCTGCCCACACCATTGGAGTTGTCCATCTCCTTTTCCCTGTGACCTTCCCTGTACATCTTCTCTTCCATGTTAGCACCTGCAGCTCTCCAGATGCAATGTTCCTCTCCCAGTTCACCCTGCCTGCCCAGTGGGCTAGGGCCCCCAGGGCTGTGGGAGGGAACTGCTGGGAGACCCCTGCAGGGGCCAGGGCCCTTCCTTCTTCCCTCTCCCAGCCCAACACCAAGTACCCCAAAGGTCAGGAAAGAGGAATCCACACCCAGCCCCATCTTCCTTTTCCCTTCCCTCCAGGCCAGGGATGGCAAACACAGGCAGAGGCACCATGGTCTTCCTCCTTGCGCCCCTGGCAGACATCACTAATCAATCACAGCAACCTTTTTGCACAGAGCCTGGCTGCCACCTTCATGGTCTCCACCTACATCTCCAGGTGGCCAATATCAGGATCCACATCGGCCCTCAGGGTGAAGTCCCTGTGCCAGTCCCACTTTGGTCTAAACCCCCAACCAATCCCCTCATCCTGGCCTATCCAGAGGTCACCTGAGCACAGCCAGCTGTGGTTCTCTCTCTGTCCCATTAGGCTGAAGCCACACAGTTCCCGGAGCTTGGGCCCAGGAGGCAGTCGAAGGCACTGGGGTGTTGGCCCCAAGTCCCAAGGCCACAAAGAATCTGGTTGGTTTGCTGTCGGTCCTGGGGGCGGCCCCTGCCACTGCTGGGGAAAGTGTGGTGTGGGGCCAGGGGTGATGCTCTGTGCCCAGCACCTGTGCAGCAGCAGCACCTTGCAGGCACATCTCCCAGTCCCGAGAAAGCCTGCACGCCCACCTCCCCGGCTCAGCCACTGGGCAAGCAGGAGGTGAGGAGTGGACGGCTGGCCCAGGGAGGGGCGGCCGCCCAGCACCCCGGGGCTGCGCACTGCAGCTCCGCAGGCCACCCGCCACCCTCTGGTCTCTGAGCCCAGGATGCGAGGATGGCCAGACCATCTCTGTGCACCCTGGTGCCTCTGGGCCCTGAGTGCTTGCGCCCCTTCACCCGGGAGTCACTGGCAGCCATAGAACAGCGGGCGGTGGAGGAGGAGGCCCGGCTGCAGCGGAACAAGCAGATGGAGATCGAAGAGCCCGAACGGAAGCCACGAAGTGACTTGGAGGCTGGCAGGAACCTACCCATGATCTATGGAGACCCCCCGCCGGAGGTCATCGGCATCCCCCTGGAGGACCTGGATCCCTACTACAGCAATAAGAAGGTCTGGGCCTGGGAAGGCTCCCTCTGTCTGTCTGCCACCCATCCGTCTGTCTGTCTGCCATCCATCTGTCTGTCTGTCTGTCTGTCCCCGGGTCTCACAGCCTCTCTCCCCACCTTAGACCTTCATCGTCCTCAACAAGGGCAAGGCCATCTTCCGCTTCTCCGCCACACCTGCTCTCTACCTGTTGAGCCCCTTCAGCGTGGTCAGGCGCGGGGCCATCAAGGTGCTCATCCACGCATATCCTGCCCAAGACGGGAGAGGTGGGAGGGATTAGGGATGGGCGAGATGGGGTGCTCTGGCCCAGGAGACCTCTGTCACCTCCCATCCTAGCTGCTTCCTCACTTTCCTTGACCCTGCCCCACGCTGTTCAGCATGTTCATCATGATCACCATCTTGACCAACTGTGTATTTATGACCATGAGTGACCCGCCTCCCTGGTCCAAGAATGTGGAGTAAGTCACCCCGCTCCCTGAGCTCCCCAGCCCTGGGGCACAGCCCATCTCAGGTGTCTGCACCTCTGTGTGGCGCTGCTCTTGTCTTTCAGGGAGACACACTGTCATTGTGACCCTCATCCACACCTTGAGCCCCTGGGGTGGCCACACTATCACTTGCTAGTGTCCTTAGCCGCCTGAGTGGCATATTTCATTTCTGTGTCCCTCCCTTCTAGGGGTCTGTCGTTGCCACACTCACCCCTGCCCAGGTGACATGCCTGCCCCGGCCGGCCCTCTCCCCCCCAGGTACACCTTCACAGGGATCTACACCTTTGAGTCCCTCATCAAGATACTGGCCCGAGGCTTCTGTGTCGATGACTTCACATTCCTCCGGGACCCCTGGAACTGGCTGGACTTCAGTGTCATCATGATGGCGTGAGCAGGAGCCCCAGGACATCCTGAGGCTGGGGTGGGTGAGGGGAGGGGGCCAGGCCTCAAAGAGGGCAGCTGCCTGGGCTGAGGGCTGCAGGGGACATTGGTCAGTTGTGCAGATAGGGAGCTGCACAATTCTAGAAGCTGCCATTCTCAGGGTCTGGCTCAGCACTCTCCTGATGGACTCCTGATAATCACATGAGGCAGCTCTGACCCACAGACCCATGGGTCCTCACCTGCTGGGCGAGCCGGGCTATCTTTGCCATCCCCACTCCCCCAGAGCTCCTGCACCGTCCTTCCTAACCCTTGGGCTCCCAGAGGAGCTTTGGGCCTGTCTACCCTGCCCCCCAGACCCTGTGGTACCCCCAATTTCTTGGGAATCCTCATCCCAGGCCTGGAGAAGCCCTGATTTCTGTCCTACCACCCACTCTGGGCTCTGACAGTCCCCATCCCCCTCCACCCCCTACCCAGGTACCTGACAGAGTTTGTGGACTTGGGCAACATCTCAGCCCTGAGGACCTTCCGGGTGCTGCGGGCCCTGAAAACCATCACGGTCATCCCAGGTACTGGGGAGGTGCAGGGACCCTCTACCTGAGCTGAGAGACCCCCGTACCATGTGTAGGCCTGGAGCCTGACTCAGTGTCATAACACTCCCAGGCTGGTGTTTTTGTAGAACTCAAAGCAAAGCCTGGACACAGAGGGGCCCACGTGACCAGAGGGCAGATGGGGTCCTACGTGGAAGGGCATTTGAGAGGCAGCATGGCAAGTTGGTTAAGAGCACAGACTCAGCTGGGCATGGTGGCTCATGCCTATAATCCCAGCACTTTGGGAGGCCAAGGCGAGTGGATCAACTAAGGTCAGGAGTTTGAGACCAGCCTGGCCAACAAGGCAAAATGCTGTCTCTACTAAAAATACAAAAATTAGCCTGGTATGGTGGTGTGCACCTGTAGTCCCATCTACTCAGGAGGCTGAGGCAGGAGAATCACTTGAACCTGGGAGACAGGTAGCAGTCAGCCGAGATCATGCCACTGCACTCCAGCCTAGGCAACACAGTAAGATTCCATCTCAAAAAAAAAAGAAAATAAATTAGCTGGGCCTGGTTATGTTCTCCTATAGTCCCAGCTACTTGGGAGGCTGAGGCGGGAGGATAGTTTGAGCCCAGGAGGTGTGATTTTGCTATGAGCTGTAATTTTGCCACTGCACTACAGCCTGGGAAAAAGAACAAGACTCTGTCTCAAAAAAAAAAAAAAAAAAAAAAAAAAAAAAAGCTCAGATTCTGGAGCCTGACTGCCTGGGTTCAATTCTCACCTCTACCACTTCCTAACTTTAACTTTGGGCAAGTGCCTCGCCCTGTCCACGTCTCAGTTTCCTTATCTGTAGAATATGGAGACTCATAGTACCACTCCTTGGATTGTTGTAAGGATTAAATGCCTTAATATCTGTAAGGCCCTCACAGCCCCTGGCCCATGGTTTGTGATATATACGTGTGTGCTCAATAAAATAAGCAGACCGAGCAGAGCAGAGAGAGACACAAAAGGCTCCATGAGGAAAAGTCCGAGCCCTGAGAGCTCAATTAGGAACACACCAGGCACCTGCTGAGCAATAGGTTCAGAGCAATTCAAAAGTAATTCATCAAGAAGCATGAAATCAATAGAATCCAATCATTCAGACCCGCAAAAGAGCATGTAGAGAAACTGGAGATTCTCTCCCAGTAAAGGAGAGAAAGAAAAGGGATAGAGATCAGGCTCTGGGAAGAGGGGAAATTGTTAAATCCTAATGTGAGAAAGTACCTGAGGCCAGGTGTGGTGGCCCACGCCTGTAATCCCAGCACTTTGGGAGGCCAAGACGGGTGAATCACTTGGGGTCAGGACTTTGAGACCAGCCTGGCCAACGTGGTGAAACCCCGTCTCTACTCAAAATACAAAAATTAGCTGGGCGTGGTGGCACGTGCCTGTAATCCCAGCTACCTGGGAGGCTGAGGCAGGAGAATCACTTGAATCAAGGAGGCAGAGGTTGCAGTGAGCCGAGATCACACCACTGCACTCCAGCCTGGGCGACAGAGCGAGACTCTATCTCAAAAAAAAAAAAAAAAAAAAAAGAAAGAAAAGAAAAGACAGAAAGAAAGTACCTGAGCCCTCTTCTAGTCTAAAGCCCTCTGACTGCAAACGAGGAAGTTGTGAGACCCAGGAGAGGAAGCACTTCCCAAATTCCACACTGTGCATTGGCCACTGAGCCAAGACGGCGTTGCCTTTCCTCTGTGCCAGCTGCCAGCATTCTTGGGGCACAGGAGGGCTTTTATAAGGAGGCTGCCGAGAATTGTTTTCCATATCAGGATAAGAAAAGGAAATGAAGTCATATTAACGCAAGAGGAACTATGATTAGGCCCAAGGAAGAAGTTATGGCTCTTCCATAGGTGATGGGAATCTGCCCCTGGGATTCTTTCAGCATCGTTTATGCCTTTCTCTGTCTAAAGAATATAATGACGTTTCAAGGTCAGTCTAGAGCTTCTGCTGTTCCTCGGGTGTTACTAGGCATTATAAGGAAAAGGGTTCTGTGGTCAAATATGTTAAGGATACGTGGGATTAAAGTTTTTGTTTAATAGGCCAGATAAGGTGGCTCATGCCTGTAATCCCAGCATTTTGGGAGGCCAAGACAGGCTGATTACTTGAGGCCAGGAGTTCGAGACCAGCCTGTCCAACATAGCGAAACCTCATCCCTACTAAAAGTACCAAAAAAATGAGCTAGGTGTGGTGGCACGCGCCTGTAATCCCAGCTACTTGGGAGGCTGAGGCAGGAGAATCACTTGAACCCAGGAGGCAGAGGTTGCAGTGAGCCAAGATCACGCCACTGCATTCCAGCCTGGGTGACAGAATGAGACTCTGTCTCTAAATAAATAAATACATACATATAAAGTTTTTGTTTATTTCTGCAGGACTTTTCAGAGCCTTTGATAGGATCAACTACATAATGACTCTCCAAGAGCAGAATCTAGAATGCAGCTTTTCCCAAACATTATCAATGCCCCCTTTTTAAGGGCACAGCATGGGAGATTAGCATTCTATTGAACACACTTTGAGAGCACTAACCTAGTGACATGTATTAAGCTCTGCTGTATGCCTTTGTTTGCTCTATAGGTCAGGCAACAGCCCATCAGGTCTTTATAGTTCATTCTCCTAGTGGCTGAGCGTCTGTGGCCATTTGAAGGCTCCAGATTGAGGATGTGATCAGAGAAGGGTGGGGTTAATTTCAGAAGGCTTCGGGGAAGTAGTGGTGCTCAGTAAGTCAAGTCTTGAAGATGGAATAGGAAAAAGCTTGGTGGTGGGGGCTGGAGGGGCTCTGTTATCACCCTCCCTGCCCCCTGCCAATATCCTTGCCCTCTCTGCGGTCAGGGCTGAAGACGATCGTGGGGGCCCTGATCCAGTCGGTGAAAAAGCTGTCGGATGTGATGATCCTCACTGTCTTCTGCCTGAGTGTCTTTGCACTGGTGGGACTGCAGCTCTTCATGGGAAACCTGAGGCAGAAGTGTGTGCGCTGGCCCCCGCCGTTCAACGACACCAACACCACGTGGTACAGCAATGACACGTGGTACAGCAATGACACATGGTATGGCAATGAGATGTGGTATGGCAATGACTCATGGTATGCCAACGACACGTGGAACAGCCATGCAAGCTGGGCCACCAACGATACCTTTGATTGGGACGCCTACATCAGTGATGAAGGTAAGAATGGAGGGTGACGGGCAAGGGGGATCCTATCCCAGTCTCTAGGGTAGCCTCTGCCTCCACATTTTCTTTTTTTTTTTTTTTTGAGACAGAGTCTCTCTCTGTCACCCAGGCTGGAGTGCAAATGTGCCATCTCAGCTCACTGCAACCTCTGCCTCCCGGCTTCAAGCGATTCTCCTGCCTCAGCCTCCCGAGTAGCTAGGATTACAGGCATGTGCCACCAGGCCCAATTAATTTTTGTATTTTTAGTAGATAGGGTTACATCATGTTGGCCAGGCTGATCTTGAACTCCTGACCTCATGTGATCCTCCAACCTCAGCCTCCTAAAGTGCTGGGATTACAGGCGTGAGCCACTGCACCCCGCCCTGTCTCCACTTCTTATGAGACAAATAGTATGGCGAGGACCTGAGCTTAAATCCAGCACTTGGCAGCCTGTGTCACTTCTGACTAGTCACTTGATCTCCCCAGCCCTCCGAATCCTTACCTATAAAATCAAGATAACAATACCTTCCTCAAAGGGTTACTGCAACAACAAATGGCAAACTGTTTTGAAAACCCTAAAGTGCCGGGCACGGTGGCTCACGCCTGTAATCCCAGCACTTTGGGAGGGCGAGGCAGGCAGATCACCTGAGGTCAGGAGTTCCAAACCAGCCTGACCAACATGGTGAAACCCTGTCTCTACCAAAAATACAAAAATTAGCCGGGCATGGTGCCGCATGCCTGTAATCCCAGCTACTCGGGAGGCTGAGGCAGGAGAATCGATTGAACCTGGCAGACGGAGGTTGCAATGAACCGAGATCATGCCATTGCACTCCAGCCTGGACAATAAGAGTGAAACTCAGTCTAAAAAAAAATATCCTAAAGCTCTCACTATGCAAAGCAAGAGTCTATAGTTCCTACTCCCTAACCTGTGCACCCCCTGTTCTCCTTCATCACACCACATGTTCACATGCTCACACCCTGGCAGGGTCACCATCACCCACCCACACACCCACATCCTATTTACATATGCATCTTCACAGGCACACATGTCAGAAACACACACATTCTCACACAGCCACTGTTAGTCTACATAGTGCCTTCTTGAAAATTAGGAAAAGGTAACCCTTCTCACCCTGGCACCTGGATTCCAGCCCCCACTCACCCTTCACTCAGGGGCCCTACACAGGTACACAATAGCCCCATGCACACACGTACACGTTCCCTCTCTGTGCCGCTGCTGCGTCGTGACTTTTTACCCACACTGGGCACTGGGCTGACAGGGCTCAAGCTGAGCTCCCTGCCGAGTCCCTACCCAGAGATCTTGGAACTTGGAGCTGTCCTTAAAGGACGGGGAAGAGGCAGCCAGGGAACATCCATTTGGTTTATGTGGTACACGCAGACCTGTCCACAGGTGTGCAATGGGCGCAGGTGCTCACACTGTGTCCATGTGGGTGACTTGCCTCCTTTGTGGCCTCCGATTCCCAAAGGGAACTTCTACTTCCTGGAGGGCTCCAACGATGCCCTGCTCTGTGGGAACAGCAGTGATGCTGGGTAAGTGATGCTAAGGGATGCAGGAAAGGCGCCCCAGGGGTTTTGGAAGGTGGGAGTTGATTAGAGACGAGGACCTGGGGTGGATGGGAGTGCAGGGAAACCTGTGGGCATGGATGGAATACTTTTCTGTGGGACACAGGCAGAACTGATGGATTTTTTTCCCCTGGGGTCCCCATCTGTCCCCAGCTGGAGTGCTCCTCCCACCCTAAACCCAGCCCCCTGTCCTATTCCCAGGCACTGCCCCGAGGGTTACGAGTGCATCAAGACCGGGCGGAACCCCAACTATGGCTACACCAGCTATGACACCTTCAGCTGGGCCTTCCTGGCTCTCTTCCGCCTCATGACACAGGACTATTGGGAGAACCTCTTCCAGCTGGTACAGCTGCCCCCACCCTGCCCCCCAACCCTATAGCCACTCCCCCTCCATCCCTGCAGCCTCTTCAGGACCTGATGGGGCCTACCACAGGATGGCCAACCCCCCAGCTGGGCCATCTCCTCATGGACTCCCACAGTGCCCTTATAGGAGCTTGTGCTCTCTGAAACTGGACACCTGCCCCGAGCCAAGCCACAGCTTTAATTCTTTCCACACCTTTGCTTTCAGAGCCAAGGTCTGGAACTAGCACAGGCACAAGCCCAGTGTCCCCTAGGCCTCACGATAACCAGTAGGGCAGCTTAGAAATCCAATGCTGCCTGCCGGGTGCGGTGGCTCACGCCTATAATCCCAGCACTTTGGGAGGCGGAGGCGGGCGGATCACGAGGTCAGGAGTTCGAGACCAGCCTGGCCAACATAGTGAAACCCCGTCTCTACTAAAAATACAAAAATTAGCTGGGTGTGGTGGCACACGCCTATATTCCCAGCTACTCAGGAGGCTGAGGAGGGAGAATTGCTTGAACCTGGGAGGCGGAGGTGGCAGTGAGCCGAGACCACGCCATTGCACTCCAGCCTGGGTGACAGAGTGAGACTTCATCTCAAAAAAAAGAAAGAAAGAAATTCAATGCTGCCCATACTTTATTTGCCTTCTACTGTTTGCAGGGAAGGCAGGCTGAGTCTGGAGTGACAGTGCCTTCTAATGCCTGGTGATGTTTCTAACATTGATGGTGTTGATAACAATAACAAAAATAATAACAGCTACTGGTCGGGTGCAGTGGCTCATGCCTGTAATCCTAGCACTCTGGGAGGCCGAGGCAGACAGATCACTTGAGGTCAGAAGTTTGAGACCAGCCTGGCCAACGTGGCGAAACCCGTCTCTAAAAATAATACAAAAATTAGCCAGGTTTGGTGGTGAACACCTGTAATCCCAGCTACTCAGGAGACTGAGGAAGGAGAATCACTTCAACCTGGGAGGTGGAGGTTGCAGTGAGCCGAGGTGGCACCACTGCACTCCAGCCTGGACAACAGAGCGAGACTACATCTAAAAAAAATAAATAAATTGATTAGATAATAATAATAGCTACTATTTGTTGAGTTCTTACTAGGTGCCAGGCACTGTGGCAAAGCTAGAATTCAAGCTGACCCCAAACCCATGTTCACCAATTTTCTGTCCTGGCTCTCTGATATCAGGATGCCTGGCTTCGGTCCTCCTCTGAGCCAGGAGACCAGAAACGTTTGAGTCCCAAGTAGATATTTTGAAGTTCCCCAGAACATGGCTCAGCATGCCAATGATGGCCATCAATTCCCCAGGTTCTGTGAGGGAGGGGCTCTGCTTACCCATCCGGGCAATGGATGTATGGAAAGGGGCACTGGGTCAAAGGAGGTGGATGTCATGGGACCCCTCCACTCCCTCTCCCTCCACTCCCAGACCCTTCGAGCAGCTGGCAAGACCTACATGATCTTCTTCGTGGTCATCATCTTCCTGGGCTCTTTCTACCTCATCAATCTGATCCTGGCCGTGGTGGCCATGGCATATGCCGAGCAGAACGAGGCCACCCTGGCCGAGGATAAGGAGAAAGAGGAGGAGTTTCAGCAGATGCTTGAGAAGTTCAAAAAGCACCAGGAGGAGCTGGAGAAGGTCTGGACTCAGGGAAAGGAGATAGAGGACCCAGGGTTCTACCTGCCCTCAGCTGGGGCTGCCACTGGCTTCTCCCTGGGGGGCCGAGGGTGAGAGAGGACACGGGGGTAGGGGTTTTGAGGCAGAAGGAGCAGAAGGCCCTGGGCTGGGAGCTTTGCTGGTGGCAGGGGAGTGGAGGGATCCAAGCAGTAGAAAAAGCATTTCTCTGCTCTGTGCCTCAGTTTCCCTGTCTATAACAAGGAATCTGGAGTAGCTAAACCTGAAGTATTCTTCCAGCTCAAATATTTCTGGTTTTGTGATGCTTTCTGGGTAGTGGAAGAATCCATACTGAGGGAGGGGCAGGTCCTGGTGAGGCCCCAGGGAGCAGCTGACCAGTTTCTCATTCTGTCAACAAGTGGAGGGTTAGTCAGGGCATCAGAGTCAAGGGTCTTCAGGGCAGAGGGTCTTTAGTCACTTTGGTCCCTACCCTGTCACCCCCACCACCATGGAGGTTGGTCCCTCCCCCACCTGCACTAAGTTTGACACAGGCCAGGAAGAGGGGCTGCCAACCTGAAGGACTCTGGAAGAAGCTCTGAGGGTCAATTAGTCCATCCCTCTGGCTCAGAGCTGTACTTCCCGTCAGTCACTCTTGCTCGTCTACAGGCCAAGGCTGCCCAACTTCTGGAAGGTGGGGAGGCAGATGGGGACCCAGCCCATGGCAAAGACTGCAATGGCAGCCTGGACACATCGCAAGGGGAGAAGGGAGCCCCAAGGCAGAGCGGCAGCGGAGACAGCGGCATCTCCGACGCCATGGAAGGTGAGTGCCTTGTGCCCCCGTGCCCACTTAGGTAGGGGTGGAGCCTGGCTGGACTGGATTCAGGAGGATAGGGATGCCATGGAAGGTGAGTGCCCTGTGCCCCCTCTACCCATTCAGGCCCCTGAGGTCAGGGTGGGGCCTGGCTGGACCAGCTTCAGGACAGTAACTTAATATTGGATAGAAGAAATGGCTGTGATAAATATAGTCCTGTCTTAACCTGGCCCAGTTCTAGCTGCAAGGCCAGGCTGCTATGGGAACTGGGGGCTTCCGGGAGGGCCTTGGGGGCTGCCCAATGGGAAGCACAGGCTAATAATACTAACCAGAAGGCCCAATGTTCCGGAAACCGGACATCCTGCTCCTCAAGTGTTCTCTGGGTAAAAGTTAAAGGCCAAAAGTCAAATTCTGCCCAAGCAGAGTGACAGACTCTCCAATCCCTGTGCCGCATGCTGAATCTCAGAAGAATAAGGATGTCGTGATAAGAGGGGGTGAATAGACATGACACGACAGATGGATGGACAGACGGACGGACGGACGGACGGATGGATGGATGGATGGACGGACGGACGGATGGATGGACAGACGGATGGATGGATGGATGAGAGGGAGGGAAGTGGAAAGGCAGGAGGGAAGGAGGAAG
The DNA here is from genome assembly GCF_028878055.3 of Symphalangus syndactylus. Taxonomy (NCBI): domain Eukaryota; kingdom Metazoa; phylum Chordata; class Mammalia; order Primates; family Hylobatidae; genus Symphalangus; species Symphalangus syndactylus. The sequence goes on along the minus strand of NC_072442.2, from coordinate 49,581,921 downwards.
CACAGGAAAAAGGGACAATAGAGTAAAGGAATTCTGACACACAGAGATCTGGTTCCCTCCCCAGGTCGGCTTGCCTTGTGCCAGGGAGTTGGGGGCCCTGCAGGACTTTGCAGATCTCTAGAGGTCATCATGTCACCTGACCTTGTATGACAGGTATCCAGGTGCCCATATGCCCTGCCAGAGGGTACCCAGGGAATGCTGGGGGAGGAGGCCTCTCCACCCTGCTGTTCCTGGGACCACTGTGAGAAGTTTTGGGCCTCAGACACTGTTTGGGCACCTGCAGAAGCACAGAGTAGGGGTGGAGGTGCAGACTGGGGAGGCTTTGAGTGAGACTCAGTGTGCTAATTACTGGGTGTGGGGGGGAAGGTTCAGCCACCCTCCCCGGCATGAATCCAGGGTCTCCATGGGGCTGCCACCCACTCCAGTCCCTTTTCTTCATCTTTGAAATGGGAGGCGCTGATTGTATTTACCTGGAGGCATTGATTGTATTTACCTGCTGTGATGAGTAAGTGAGATCATGCCTGGGCCAAGGACACTTCGCATGTGTCCCCACCGTGCCCCATATTTCCACACAGCCAAACAGCCCACCAAGGCCAGGAGGAGGAGGAACAGCTTCGTCCCACGGTCCTTACAAAGCACTCATGGCTTTGGCGTGGCAAGAACAAGAGATGTTTCTTGAAAGCCACTCTGGTGGGAAAGAATGGACTGGCTGGGGACACTTTGGAGGGACCGGTATTACCCACAGTGCATCCCCGAGGGATCTGTCTGTGCAGAGTGGCACTAACCAGCAGCTCATGGGGCTAGAACCCAAACCCCTGCAGTGGCCTCCCGCCTCTCCCTGGGAACTCGGACCCAGACAGATTAGGGCATCTCACAGGCCAGGCTCGCAGCCCTGGGCCTCTGGGAGGGGGTGGGCGTCCTGTCCCGCTCCCTGAGGGGTGGGGCTTTGTGGGGTGAGTCAAGAGGGTGGGGCTTGAGGCAGGCCATTGAAAGGCGGGGCTTGGGGAAAAGTTTGCTGATGAGGTGGGCCTGTGAGTTACTGCACTAAGGGGCGGAGCTTCGGGAGGAGGCGGGGCTTCCTCAGGAGTCGGGGGGAATGTGGGCGGGATTTAGAGGGGCCGGACATGAGGATGCGCTCTGCGAGGGGGAGGAGCTTGGAGCCGGGGGTGGGGCTTTGAGGAGGCGGGGCTTTGAGGGGCGGGGCTTTGAGTGGGCGGGGTTTAGAGAGGTGTGTCCGGAGGGTGATGCAGTGAGTGGTGGTGGAGATTGAAGTAGGGGGCGGGGCGGTGAGGACGCAGGCGTTCCAGAGGTGGGGCTGTAGGCGGGGGTTAGAGGGCGGGATCTGGAGGGTGCTCACTGAGGCTGTGGAGCTTGGAGCCGGCGGCGCTCAGAGCGCGGAGCTTTGGGGTGAAGCCATGTGGGGCGGGGGTTACAGGGGAGGTGACAGTAAGGGTGACGCAAGAGGCGGTGGAACTAGGAATAGGCCTTGCTAGAAGGTTGAGATGTGGAGTGCTAAGGGGTGGGGCTTGGAAGGTGGAACCAAAGCTCTAGGTGGAGCCGGGGGCACGTGAGGGGATAATCCTCACCAGATACCTGCTACCACCCCTCTCCCAGAACTGGAAGAGGCCCACCAGAAGTGCCCACCATGGTGGTACAAGTGCGCCCACAAAGTGCTCATATGGAACTGCTGCACCCCGTGGCTGAAGTTCAAGAACATCATCCACCTGATCGTCATGGACCCGTTCGTGGACCTGGGCATCACCATCTGCATCGTGCTCAACACGCTCTTCATGGCCATGGAACATTACCCCATGACGGAGCACTTTGACAACGTGCTCACTGTGGGCAACCTGGTAGGGAGGGGCGGAGGAGAGGATCATTCATGGGCAGGATAGGAGGGGATGGGGCCCAGTGAAGCTCTCTGGCCGTATGTAAATATAGGGCACGGTGGGGGACACATGCGGAAAGCTGGGGTTATTTTCCCAGCATATGGGGGCATGAGTTGATGTGGGGGGGTACTTGGGGTGATCTGTGGCACACAGAACTGGGGTTTCAGGACATTTGGGGGCAGGGAGATGGGGGTGAGGCGCTGGGCTTCTTAAGGTCCAGATTCTTGGGGATCTGGGATCCAGACCATGCCCTGGAAGCAGGGATAAGGAAATGGGGGTGTGGAGATAGGGGTGAAGGGGCTAGCTGACAAGTCTGTCCACTTCCAGAAGTTGTCATGGGCCTGAAAGGAGCTAAGGGATCTGGCAGTGGGACCTATAGCCCTGGCTACCCAGGACCAGTGGGCTGCAGGGGTTACTCCCCCAGCCCTCACCTATTTCTGCAGCGTGGCCAGGCTTCTCCTCTTTCCAGCCCTTTCCTGCTCCACTATTGTTGACACCACTGATCCGCCCGCTTATCCAGGCCCATTAGGAGCATTATCACCTCATTGCCAGCCCCAGAGGAGCCTGACAAAGGGAAAAGCGGCCTCCTCCTCCAGCCCTGCCCCACCCTTCCCAATTCCCTTCGCAATTTTTCCAGGACGGCAAATGGGCGAGATGCTCCCCAACCCTGAAGGTTAGGGGAAGCCAGGGAGAGTAAGATTTGGGGTCTGGGAGAGAACCGGGGCTGGGTGGGTGGCACGAGAATCAAACCCTGGGCTCCCCAGCCTTCAAGGCAGGCACGTCTGTCCTATAGAGGTGCCGAGGCAGCCATGGCCAGGCCGGGCTGGAGGGGTAAGGGCGTGCTCTGGACTTGTGGCACAGCTGCTGGGATGTGCGTGATGGACCGGGCCTGCCCGCCTGCCCACCCCCTGCCCACACTATGCTGCTGTCTTGGCACCTGCTGTGGCCAGTGACAGCCTCTGGGAGGGGCTCAGCATGTGCCCGGGCAGGCTGTGGACCCAGGGCAGCTGGTGCCCAGCAGGAGGGGGGCCGTGCCCAGGGAGCTTTCAGGGACTGTGCAATCCTCAGACCCCATGTCCAGGGTTGGCAGGGGCAGCTCTGGTCTTCTTCTCACTGATTTTGCTCCATTTGGTCCCTGCCCTAGACCTTTGAGTCTGCCAAGATTTGCAAGATCCTGGGACTGGTCCCTGTGGAGAGGCTGTAAGCATAGAGGCAGGATGCTGAACTGAGCACCTGAGAACTGGGCTTGAGACGTGGCTCGTTCCCGTGTGGGTGCTGTGATGCCAGCTAGCTGCCCAGCTAGCTGAGCCTCAGCTGCTCATGTGTGGAATGCGTGTGAGAATCCCTCCCAACATTGTAGAGATCAGGATACCAATGAAGTCATAAAGTGAGCCAAAGCGCCCTGCAAATGTTGAATATTATGACAGCGTTGGGGCTCCAAGCAGTGAAGTGCCTTGCCCACTGTCACGAGGCCAGAAATGAATGGGAACAGGTCTCAGAGTTGTACCCACCTAGGCCCTATGGCTTGGCCTTTGCCTCCAGGCCATGAGTGCCACTCCTGCTCCTCTCAGGGCTCTGGACTCCTTCCCCTCAGCCCCCGCAGCCTCTGCCAGGAGGTGGGAGTTGGGTGGGAGACTCCCAGGGCCCTGGGCTCCCCGAGGCTCTGTGACAGGGCCTCACCCCACCCCCTAGGTCTTCACAGGCATCTTCACAGCAGAGATGGTTCTGAAGCTGATCGCCATGGACCCCTACGAGTATTTCCAGCAGGGTTGGAATATCTTCGACAGCATCATCGTCACCCTCAGCCTGGTAGAGCTAGGCCTGGCCAACGTACAGGGACTGTCTGTGCTACGCTCCTTCCGTCTGGTACACAAAAGCCCCAGGGCCAGGGGCTGGGATGGGGTTGGGCTGAGGAGACTAAGGAGGGTGGGCACAGGGATGGGAGGAGAAACCCCAGGAAGCTAGAGGGCTGAAAACGAGGCCTCCTCTGCCTTGTGCATACCTGTTACCTCTCAGAGCCTTTCTTACCTGTAAAACAGAGAAAAGGAGAGCCCTGTCTTCTTTCATAGGGCTGCTGGGGGGACCAAAGTGACAGAGGCCAACACTGGGTTTGATTCCTTAATGACCTTGAGCAGCAGTGAGCAGGAACTCCAGCCCCATACTGCAGACCTGAAAGCGGAGGTTCTGGAAGTTCATTAGGAGTAGGATTGGGACCTCTGAATTTCTGTCTTTTCACCACCCCATAAGGAGCACTATATTATTCTTTTTAAAACTTTATCAGCTGGACGCTGATTATCAGCTCACGCCTGTAATCTCAACACTTTGGGAGGCCAAGGCAGGTGGATCACCTGAGGTCAGGAGTTCAAGACCAGCCTGGCCAACATGGTGAAACTCCGTCTCTACTAAAAACACAAAAATTAGCTGAGCTTGGTGGCAAGCGCCTGTAATCCCAGCTACTTGGGAGGCTGAGGCAGGAGAATCACTTGAACCCGGGAGGCCGAGGTTGCAGTGAGCCGAGATTGCACCACCGCACTCCAGCCTGGGTGACAGATTGAGACTCTGTCTCAAAAAAAAAACAACAAACTTTATCAAGGGATCTTTTCATGTATGCACAAAAGTATAGAGAAAGTATAATGAACCTCCATGTACCTATCACCCAGCTTCAACAACTATCAACATTCTACAATTCCTGTTGCATCTGTCCCCCAATTTTTATTGTGAAAGCAAATCCCAACATATAATTTCACTTGTAAATCCTTTAGTCTGTATTTTTTTTTTAGACGGAGTTTCTCTGTCACCCAGGCTGGAGTGCAGTGGTACAATCACTGCTCCCTGCAGTCTTGACCTCCCCAGACTCAGGTGATTCTCCCACCTCAGCCTCCTGCATAGCTGGGACCACCACGCCTAGCTAATTTTTGTAATTTTTGTAGGTCAGGGTTTTGCCATGTTGCCCAGGCTGGTCTCCAACTCCTAGGCTCAAGTGATGCACCTTCTTCGACCTCCCGAAATGCTGGGATTAGAGGGGTGAGCCACTGCTCCCAGCCATAGTCTGTATCTTTAAAAGATAATGACGTTTTTTCTTTTTTCTTTTCTTTTCTTTTTTTTTTTTTTTTTAATGGAGTTTTGCTCTGTAGCCCAGGCTGGAGTGCAGTGGTGCAATCTCTGCTCACTGCAAGCTCTGCCTCCCTGGTTGAAGTGATTCTCCTTCCTCAGCCTCCTGAGGAATCCCTAACTGGGATTACAGGCACTCGCCACCACGCCCGACTAATTTTTTGTATTTTTAGTAGAGACAGGATTTTACCGTGTTGGCCAAGCTGGTTTCCAGCTCCTGAGCTCAAGTGATCCACCCGCCTCAGCTTCCCAAAGTGCTGGGATTACAGGCGTGAGCCACCGCGCCTGGCCTGGACTTGTTTTCTTTTTAATACATGAAGGGCCTGAGGTGGTAGAATGAGTGTTCCCATTTAACAGAAGGTCAAACTGAGGACTCAGATTGTGCAGGGGGCTGGAGATTCAAGCTACTCAACACTGTTCTTTCTCCTAAGGCTGGGGCTGCCTTGGGTGGTGGTGCCTGGGCCTCACTTACCCTTGCCCTCCCTGCCTGGCAGCTGCGGGTCTTCAAGCTGGCCAAGTCGTGGCCGACGCTGAACATGCTCATCAAGATCATTGGCAATTCAGTGGGGGCGCTGGGTAACCTGACGCTGGTGCTGGCCATCATCGTGTTCATCTTCGCCGTGGTGGGCATGCAGCTGTTCGGCAAGAGCTACAAGGAGTGCGTGTGCAAAATCGCCTTGGACTGCAACCTGCCACGCTGGCACATGCACGACTTCTTCCACTCCTTCCTCATCGTCTTCCGCATCCTGTGCGGGGAGTGGATCGAGACCATGTGGGACTGCATGGAGGTGGCCGGCCAAGCCATGTGCCTCACCGTCTTCCTCATGGTCATGGTCATTGGCAACCTCGTGGTGAGTGAGGCTGTCTGGGTGGCCCCTGCCCTCGCCCAGGAAGCGTACGAGATGTGCCTGATGTTTGACTGTTTTCGATCTCCCCAACACATCCTCTCCAAAATGGCAATTTTATGTGGTTTAACCCAGCAGTTCTCAAATTTTAACCTGTGTATGAATCACTTAGGAGTTATGTAAAACACAGATCCCTGGCCCCACCCCCAGAGTGTCTGATTCAGCAGCTCTGGGCCTAGGCCTGGGGATCTGCATTTCTGACAAGCTCCGAGGTGACGCTGATCAGTGGATGCTGGTGGTGGTTCTGGGACCACGCTATGAGTAGCGCTGTTGGAACCTAGTGTTTTGAGTAAAGCAACATGATAATGAGTCAGACGGACCTACATTCCGGTCCCAGCTCCTTTGCCATCATCTGTGTGACCTTGAGCTAACTGCTGCTCTCTAGTTGGGCTGGGTTCTCTAACCCTCACATAGAAGAAAAACAACAGGGACTTCATGAGGTCACTGCAAAGATGATGCCATAGTGTGTACAAAGGCACAGTGTTGTGGGGGAACCTGGGCCTCCCGGCCTTCTCCCACCCTCTTGACCTCCTCTGCTCCAGGGCCTATGGTCCAGGCTCCGAAAAAGAGAATCAGGCTGGATGTGGTGGCTCATGCCCATAGTCCCAGCACTTTAGGAGGCCGACAAGGCCAGGAGTTCAAGACCAGCCTGGGCAACATAGCAAGATACTCTCATCTCTACAAAAAAATGGAAAAATGAAAAACATTAGCTAGGCATGGTGGCACACACCAAACCCAGCTACTTGGGAGGCTGAGGCAGGAAGATGGTTTGAGCCCTGAACTTCAAAGCTATAGTGAGCTATGATCCTGCCACTGCACTCCAGCCTGGGGGGGCAGAGCAAGACCCCATCTCCAGAAAACAAAAAAGAAACATGTGCAGATATTGGGAAAATGCAGAGATGGCATAAACTGCATCTCTTCTGCCGCTTGCTGTGGTTCAGGGCTTGGCATGCGGGGCTGGTGCAGAGGAAGGGGCCAGGAGGTGAGAGCCAGGGTGTAGGGCCATGGTCCAGCTGGCCAGCATTTCTGCGGCTAGGGCCCCTGGATGTGACCCTGACTCCTCCCCTTCTTGGGGTGGCAGTGGAGGTCACTCCTGCCCGAGCCCTGCAGTGCTGTGCCCACCTGCCCCCTGCAGTGGCTGGTGCTGCCCTGGGCAAGAGGGACTGGGAAGACTCCTGTCCCCATGTTCCCCAAAGGCCTATGGAATCCCTGAGCTGTAGGGACAGAGCTTCTCAGACATTGCTGATCTCCGGCTGGGGGCAGCACCAAGAGAGGGAAGGGGGTGTCACCTCGGCTGCAGAAGAAGACCATGCTGCAGCTACAGAAGAGAACCCAGGCCTCCTGTCCCTGAAAGGAGGGTCTTAGGGAGTGGGGAGAGAGAGGGAAGGTGCCCGGGCCCAACTTTGGGGCAGGATTGGGAATGGGGACAGCAGACCCTGAGTAGGAGTGTGTGGATGTCAGTCTAAGGACTTGGGGGTGACCGAGTCTTCAGGGAGTTGCTGTTTCTATGTGCAGAAACTCAAAAATGTTTTAAGCCCTCACTTTGCCACTCACTGACTGGGAAACCTTGAGCCCGTTATTTAACCCTTTGGGCCTCAGTTTTCCCACCTGAAAAATGGGGATGATAATGGGGATGATTCTTCCACTGGATGGTTGCAAGGATTATGTGATGCATGCGCTTACAAGTGCTTACCAAAGTGCCTGGCCACGTGGCTGGGGGTGCAGGTGTTGCAGGCGTGCGGCAGGGCAGTGCTGGTTTAGGTTCTCGCCACCAGGGTGATGCTCCTGTATTGGCAGTGGGGGCCCTACTGTGTGTCAGTCCCTGCCAAAGGGATTTACCGGCATTGCCCCTAATTCTCTCAGCCACCCCATGAGACAGGTAATGTTATTTCCACGCTCTCGAGGAGGCACTGCCCAGAACCACACAACTAGTGAGAATAGAGCTGGTACCGGAACTGGGTCCATATAACTCCAGTAACAATAACATCAATGACAACAGTATCGTGATAATGATAACGTCAGCATCAGCAGAAGCATGGTGACAGCTGACATTGATTTAGCATTTACCTAGCATTCTGGGTGCTCCACGTGTATTCATTTCACCTCATCCTCACACCCACCTGTGAGGGGTGTGCTGGTTCATCTCTTTTATAGATGAGGAAACAGAGGCTCAGGGAGGTGAATCTGTCCCGTGTGTGGGACGGGAGCCCCTGCAGTCTGGCTGCAGTCTGGAACCAGTGCAGGCCCTGCTTCTGCGTGCATGTCACCCCCATCACACAGACATGCACACACGCACACACCACATCTTTTCCCAGCCCAGCTCTGTGGCTCTCCCAGTTTGCTCAGAGGGAGTGGAACAGCCCAGGGACATGGCACTGTCAGCTCCTTGGGCACTGTCCCCTCCCACCACCTCCCCAGGCTTCAGAGAAGCAGGTGTCTGCCAGAGGCCACCAGGGCACCCTGCCAGAGAGTGTGAGGACCCGCGTCCCCTGCACCCATGGCACTTGATCACTTCCTGCGGGTAACTGTGAAGAAGAGGAAGTGACTAGGTCACCAGTAACCCAAAGCACAGAACCCCCAGGGAAATTGATGTCAGCCCCCTCCCCTCCTCCCTTCCCCCATGCCTGGGGCAGCTATTTATGTCTTGGGCAGGAGCCGTGTGCAAACCCTGCTGACCCAGAGAGCAGCTAATTCCCATCTCAGATGTGTTTCTGGCAACTGGATGCCTCCCTCCAGAGAGGGAGAAGAAAGACTAATGTGTTCTGGTGGGGGGCAAAGGCAGAAAAGCCTCTAGGGGACATGGCGGGGAGGAACGGAGCCGTGGAATTTCCCCCAGCACATTCTCTCAAAGAGGGTTTTCAGATATTTTTTAAAGAGAGTATTTAATGTGATTAACAGAATATAGTCAACAGAATGTAGTGAAGACAATGACGAGAAGACCTTGGAGGAGGCTGGTGAGAGCCAGGAGTGAGACCCGCCAAGGAGACGGCCAAGGGTGGCGGATCTGCAAGTGCAGGCTCCCCAACTCCCCACGCCCTCTCATTCCCCCAGGCCTCCGAGGAAGAACCTGGCTGTGCTTCTGGCTGACAGGAGCCAGGACCCTCACCCCAGCCAGCATTCTCCTTCGTCCCACTGCCCAGGGCCAGGCAGACTGGTAGAAGGAAGGGCGACCACATTAAAGACTTTCAGGGCTGCCATTCACCTTGTAGGCTAAGTGAATGATGCCTTCTAAAGTTATACAATGACTGGAATCCTGGTTCGAGTCCTGGCTATGCTCTGTGTCCTAGGGCATGCCACACCACCTCTCTAGGACTCAGTTTACTCATCTATAAAATGCTGAGCTGGCCTCAGAGTTCACCACACTCTTCCTTACACCTTGTATAACTTTCTTTCTTTCTTTCTTTTTCTTTCTTTTTTTTTTTTTCGAGGCAGGATCTCGCTCTATCACCCAGGCTGGAGCGCAGTGGTGCGATCTGGGCTCACTGCAACCTCCGCCTCCCGGGTTCAAGTGGTTCTCCTGCCTCAGCCTCCCAAGTAGCTGGGATTATAGGTGTGCACCACCACACCCAGCTCATTTTTGTATTTTTAGTACATGGTTTCACCATGTTGGCCAGGCTGGAGCACCTTGTATAGCTTTCTATTATTTCAAGCATAATAACAGCCAACATGTGTTGAGTGCCTATTGTGTGCTCTACTTGTATTGATGGGTTTTTTTGTTTGTTTGTTTTTTGTTTTTCTGTTTTGTTTTGTTTTGGGACGGAGTCTCGCTCTGTCGCCCAGGCTGGAGTACAATGGCGTGATCTCGGCTCACTGCAACCTCCGCCTCCCAGGTTCAAGCGATTCTCCTGCCTCAGCCTCCCAAGTAGTTAGGACTATAGATGCATGCCACCACACCCAGCTAATTTTTTGTATTTTTAGTAGAGACAGGGTTTCACCATGTTAGCCAGGATGGTCTCGATCTCCTGACCTCGTGATCCGCCCGCCCCAGCCTCCCAAAGTGCTGGGATTATAGGCGTGAGCCACCGCGCCTGGGGTTGTATTGATCTTTTAATCCTCACAACAATGGGAGGAACACTGGCATAATCTCCTTTTTACAGATGAGGAAACTGAGGCACAGTGCAGTGAGGCAAATTGCCTCAGAGCACACAGCTAATAAACTGGGGTTCAGAGCCCTGCAATATGGTTTCAAAAGCTGTGCACTCCAGTCTCTGCTGCCACCCAAACCCACAGTATTGCATGTGTTTGATCTGCTCTCTGTCTCTGCTGGTCTGTGAGCTCCCTGAGGCCATTCATGCAGTGACGGGGGCTCAGGAAATGTCTGTCCACTGGAAAATAAAGTGGGTGGGGGTGCTGGGGGAGAAGGGCAGTAGCCTCCTGAGTCTCTTTCCTTAGGGATGTGGGACAAGAACCAGAATAGATGGAGTCGGAAACCCCAAGAGGAGAAAAGAGGGTAAATAGTAGGTCAGATGTCCCTTCCAGAGTAGCAGGGGCCAAGCTTCTGCACTCCAGGAGCGCGGGGTCTAAAAAGTCCCACTTAACAGAGGTGGAGAAAAAGGCACAAAAGATAAAGGTTCCCAGTAAGTCCTGGAAGCTCGGCGACTTGAGCCCAGTTCTTTGTTCTGCATCCTCCGGAAGTGGAGGTAAAGGACAGTCATGGGCCAGGCATGGTGGTGATGCTAATCCCAGCACTTTGGGAGGCTGAGGCAGGCAGATCACCTGAAGTCAGGAGTTTGAGACCAGCCTGGGCAACATGTTGAAACCCCGTCTCTACAAAAAATACAAAGATTAGCCGGGCATGGTGGCACTTGAACTTGGGAGGTGGAGGTTGCAGTGAGCCGAAATCGCGCCACAGCACTCCAGCCTGGAGTCTGGAGGCAACAGAGGGAGACTCTTCCATCTCAAAAAAAAAAAAAAAGAAAAAAAAAAAAGGGACAGTCATGGAGAGAGTTCCTGTCCCCCAGCAGGCCTCCCTAAACCCTGCCTCTGCCCTGGGTAGCAGAGTCCTCTCAGAAGCCCAAGCCTCAGTTTCCCCATCTGCAGAAGGGATGATAATAACCATTACCTCCATGAGTAGTTGTGAACACCTCTTAAGTGGCGTTCTTTTAAATGCCCAACATGTGGTAGTTTGGATCTGTAGACCGAGGGCCCCTGTGCCAGCTGAAGGTGGCACCCTCTGGGTCCCAGGGACTGATATGAGGCTCCCCCTGACCCCATGCCCCAGGTCCTGAACCTGTTCCTGGCTCTGCTGCTGAGCTCCTTCAGCGCCGACAGTCTGGCAGCCTCAGATGAGGACGGCGAGATGAACAACCTGCAGATTGCCATCGGGCGCATCAAGTTGGGCATCGGCTTTGCCAAGGCCTTCCTCCTGGGGCTGCTGCATGGCAAGATCCTGAGCCCCAAGGACATCATGCTCAGCCTCGGAGAGGCTGACGGGGCCGGGGAGGCTGGAGAGGCAGGGGAGACTGCCCCCGAGGACGAGAAGAAGGAGCCGCCCGAGGAGGACCTGAAGAAGGACAATCACATCCTGAACCACATGGGCCTGGCTGACAGTCCCCCATCCAGCATCGAGCTGGACCACCTTAACTTCATCAACAACCCCTACCTGACCATACAGGTGCCCATCGCCTCTGAGGAGTCCGACCTGGAGATGCCCACCGAGGAGGAAACCGACACTTTCTCGGAGCCTGAGGATAGCAAGGTGAGCCGGGGCCAGGGCTCAGACAGACCCGGCTTCAAATTCTCCTGTGACCTGGAGCAAGTCCTAAGTCCTCTCTGAGCCTCAGTTTCTCCAGCTGTAAAATGGGGGTGGTGCCCTATGGCATTGTTGCAAGCATTATGTGAGACGCTGTATGTAAAGCATGCAGTCCGCGCCCTGTGAGTGCCGGCTGTCACTATCGTTATTGATGTGGTTATTATGATCAACCCTGTCTGTCCGGAAACCCTGATTCCTTCGGACCAGAACGCCTGGGCCCCTCTCACCAGCAGGTGGTGCCCTTGGACATGCTGCTTTTACCTGGGCACCGCAGCTCCAGGACCAGGACCTGCGAGGCCTCTCTCACATACTCTCCTCTGGGCTTGAGGCCCCTTGCCCAGTCCTCACACTTATCCTCTACCTCTGTTTAGACCCCACCTGGGTCTGCTCCCAATCTCCCAGTGTGGGCCAAAGTGCCAGATCCAGGCAGGGGACTCAGGAGAGGAGCCAGGGGCCAATGGGAGTTGGGGACAAGGAGGGCAGAAGCCTCGGGCAGGAGCCCTGACCCCTCAGCCATGCAGGGGGTGTGCTGCTGGGCTCAGATGCCCCTCCCCAGCCCTCCACTGAGAGGGGAGGAAGGGACAGGAACGCAGTGGTGGTCACCCCCAGCAGCTGAGGCTGAGGCTGGGACCCTGCCTGGGTCTTGAGCCCCCTTCCCCACCTCTGGCAGGGAAAGGACTCGTACAGGAGCTAAGACGGGGGCCCCTGCCCACCCCTGCACCATCAGCCTGAGCCTAATGAACTTTGCCCTGAAAGCTTTTGACTCCTTATTCCCCCCAAATACGTGGCATGCTGGCTTACCAGGGACCGAGTGCCTGTGAGCTATAAATACCCAGGCAACTGTGGCACGGACCTCGGTATGAGGCACTCAGGTGGCAGGGGAGCTGGAAAGCACCAAAGTCCCAGGCTCTCCGGGGCGGGGGCCGGGGCCAGGGCCGGGGCCGGGGCCTGGGGACTTGTTCAAGGAGGGTGAGCACAACTCCATGGGGGATTTAGGGAGTTGGGTGCACAATCGGGGCAAGCAACTCAGTGGATGCCCTGGCTGACCTAACACTCTGTGCCTCAGTTTCCCTTTTAGTCCACTGAAAACAAGGACGCCCCCCCACCATGGTGGTTTGCTGGTCACCACTCTGGATACAGAGCTGCCCCCCAAGTTGCCCTCTTCTTCCTTCTCTTCAGAGGCCTCACCCTCAGCCTTGAAGGGGGTCCCTTGCAGGGTGGAGGCTGGGGCCGGGAAGCTGGCCTGGCCCAGCAGGAGGAGGTGGGAGGAGGCCTGGCCCGACCGGAGCACCCGCCTCCCCCACTCCCGCTCCCAACACTGATCAGGTTCCCTTGGCACGGGATGGAGGCTTTGGCTGGGGAACATTTTCCACCCTTTCTGGATTCCTCAGCCAAACAGACCCTGGGGGTGGGAAGGCTCAGACGCTAGGGGCACCACACGCCCATGCTCTGAGGGCTGTGACAGGCTGGCTCCATCCTGACCCCTTTTCATACCCCTGCCCCCTCAGAGCTACCTTCAGGCCCCCCATGCCGCCCAGACACCCCACTCGGGCCGGGGTCCCAGCCTCCTCCCTTATCTGAGGCCTTCGCATGTGTCCTCATGCCCTCACCATCCCTTCGCAGGCATCAGCCCCGCCCTACTCCTTATGTAAGTGTCATGCGGGCATGACCAGGGCCACCTACGTCCCCATGGTTCCTCGACCATCCAGGGCTGGATGAATGAATGAATGAATGAGTTTGCTCCTCCTTCTCTTCTTCCCTTCCCTTCTGGTCTCCCATCCTGCCCCATCTGGTGGGAGGATGAGGGGGTCTCTCAGGGACACAGATGTCATGTGACCCCGTGGCCTCCACAGAAGCCACCGCAGCCTCTCTATGATGGGAACTCGTCCGTCTGCAGCACGGCTGACTACAAGCCTCCCGAGGAGGACCCTGAGGAGCAGGCAGAGGAGAACCCCGAGGGGGAGCAGCCTGAGGAGTGCTTCACGGAGGGTGAGGGCACCCCCCACCTCGTCTGGGTGTCTCCCCCAGGCCTGCAGCCCCTGCAAGGGGCAGGCTACACCAGGACCAAAAGCACACGAACCTGGGGCTGCCTAGCCGTCCTCATGCCTCACGTGTCTAGGGGTGGTGGCAGTGCGTGCCCAGAACTGTGGCACAAGATCCATGCAGAGCCCTTGGTGCAGACCTAGCTTGGAGCGAACGTGCAGGAGTGTGGGTGTCAGCTCCTGAGATTCCCCCCTCCGTCTTCAGGGAGCAAGGCCTTCAGGACATGGCACTGGAGAAATGTCGTTGTCCATAGAGCTTGCTGGGCTGTGCAGGGTGGAAACTGCCTGGGCAAGGTGGGGGGTGGGGCAGCACTGGGGCTGGGGGCCAGGAGGCCTTTCCTCTGCATGCCCATCCCCAGCAGCCGTTGTCGCATGTTGGATCTGGCTGTGGAGGGAGGCCCTGAGTCCCCCATGTGAGCCAGATGGAGCTGGGTGAGGGAGGAGGTGGGGGCCCTGGGTCTGGGAACTGGAGAGGGGCATCCTGGGACGCCGTGGGAGGGCACTGACTGTGCACCCCAAGGCAACCCCAGGCCCATGATGTGGTGCCTGTCCCTGCCCCCCCCCCCCACCATAAGCCTGCGTGCAGCGCTGGCCCTGCCTCTACGTGGACATCTCCCAGGGCCGCGGGAAGAAGTGGTGGACTCTGCGCAGAGCCTGCTTCAAGATCGTCGAGCACAATTGGTTCGAGACCTTCATTGTCTTCATGATCCTGCTCAGCAGCGGGGCTCTGGTAGGCACTGCCTGGGAGCACGGGTCAGGGGCAGGGGCCAGGCCCACAGCAGGTCCTCCTGGGGCTCCCCATCTCCACGCACAGGAAGGGCCATGCTCTGGTCAGTCCCAAACCCTGAGAATCCTAAAGGAACTCGCTGTGCCTCCAGGATAGGTTATAGGATGTGCTGACTTTCTTAACATGGCAGAGGTGCCTCCCTTATTACATAGGCGCTGACTTTTGTGCACTCTCTGCTGATGAGGAGGCAGGAGAAGCCTGGGAACTGGGGGCGCAGGACTGAAGATGTGTCACTGTGGACCTGCCCAGCAGACGATTGCAATTTGCTGTTGTTGGGCTTGGGGAAGTGGGGCTGAGGGATTCTACCCACTGGGAAACGCGCTCATCCCCATGATGGGTGGTGGGAGTCCAGGAGATGCAGACAGCCTGTCCCTCGGGCTGGACCCCCACGGCAGACCCCAGGGAACCAGCATCATAGAGCAGGGCAGGAGACCTGGCTGCTGCCCCAGCCTGCTGGACCCCAGCCACCCTGGTGGTGCTGGTGCCCCCAGGCCTTCGAGGACATCTACATTGAGCAGCGTCGAGTCATCCGCACCATCCTCGAATATGCTGACAAGGTCTTCACCTACATCTTCATCATGGAGATGCTACTCAAATGGGTGGCCTACGGCTTTAAGGTGTACTTCACCAATGCCTGGTGCTGGCTCGACTTCCTCATCGTGGACGTGAGTCCCCCCATGCTGGCCCCGTAGCTACATCCAGAGGCTGTCGATGTGGCGGGGACCTCAGGAAGCCCACGCCCTGAAGGGCAGGACCTGCCCGAGGCCACCCCCAGAGTCAGACCCTCGATCAGCACTGCCCTTCTTGGACACAGCTGCCCAGGGAGGGTTTAGGGACTGGGAGGCCTTCCCTTCTCCTCAGGGAAAAGAGGCCTTGGGGGAGGACAGCAGGCAGAAGGGCTACTTACCATCCCTGCCAATAGGAGTGGAGGAGTTTCTTACTTCATACATTTTATTTATTTATTTTTAAGATGAGGTCTTGCTATGTTGCCCAGGCTAGTCTCGAACTCCTGGGCTCAAGTAATCCTCCCACCTTGGCCTCCCAAAGTGCTGGGATTACAGGCGTGAGCCACCACGCCCGGCCAGGAATGGAGGATTTTCTTAGCCTCTTAGATGGGCTCACAGGCCTCCTGAAGGAGTCGGGTACCATCCCTCCTATTCACAGTCATCCCCAGTTAGTTGATGACATCACTGAGGTGGTGCCAGCCTCCTACAGGTACTGGGACAGGTCCCAGGGCTGCTCTTCCCACCGGACAGGACCACCCACTAGGGAGGGGATCTGAGGGAGACAGCCAGGAGCTGTGAGTCCAGAAAGACCCCCGTGGCCTGGGCTTGAGGGGAGGCTGGGGGCCTTGCACGCACTGACCTCCTCACCCCTCCCCTGCAGGTCTCCATCATCAGCTTGGTGGCCAACTGGCTGGGCTACTCGGAGCTGGGACCCATCAAATCCCTGAGGACACTGCGGGCCCTGCGTCCCCTAAGGGCACTGTCCCGATTCGAGGGCATGAGGGTGGGTGCTGAAGGGGCCTCTGGGGTGGGCTGGGGATGGGCGACCGGCCACCTTCACTGCAGGGTGGAGGGTGCAGGTCTATACTCCAACCACCACCAGAGGGAAGCAGAGAGCTTGGACCCATGGCCCTGCCTGAGGCCAGGTCTGGCCCCCACCTCTGCTAGCTGTCCTCCCCACAGGCTATCTTCTGCCTGCCCCATTCCCACTCTCAGCCCCGGATCCAGCCCGCCCTTAGCTTGCTTCTGCCACTACTTGAGGGGAGCAGAGACTGCAGAAGCACCCAGGCGGGCCCCACGGCCAGGGAAGAGGAGGAAGGAAGGCAGGTTTATGTGGTGTTTATGAGTGGTTTATGAGTGGGTTTATGGGTGGCCCTCCCCAGCCTCAGACTGAGCCACCCAGGGCTTTGAAACAAGTTGCCTGCACCCTGGCTCTGAGCCTCCCCCTCACCCCCCACTGATGAGCTTGGCGTCACGGTTGGGGCCATGCCCTTGAGCTTGGGGTCAGTTTGGGGAAGATCCACTCAGGCCCTGGAGAGCAGAAGTGGCAGGTAAACACAGGGTTGGGGGCAAGAAAAATGGGAGTTCCTCAGGAAGAGAGGTCTGCCGGGAGCAAGACCTGCTCTAGTGGGACAAATTTCGGCAAATCTGGAGGCCATGGCGAGCCCACCCAAGTGGTCCCTTCCTGTCCCTGCAAGAGGCCAGCCGAATGCTGGGCCCTCTGACCCCCCAGAGCCAGGGAGCCCTCCCGTTGAGGGGAAACAAGCTGCCTGTGGCCATGCAGCTGGTCGGTGCCCCAACCAGGAATAGAGCTCCCCTGGGCACACCAGGCTTGTGCCACCCGATCTAGAGGTCATGAAAGGGCTCCTCCTTAAAAAGAGAGGGGTGTCAGATCCAGCCCCGTCTGCAGTGGTCAGGTGGGCTGTGTGACTAGGGCTGGTGGGGATGGGTCTTCTGTCCTAGAGTTCCTGCTGCTTCAAAGACCCTGGTGCCCTCTTTTCTGTGCCTGTGTCTGGGGCTCTGGGGCTGAAAACCCATGAGCAGGGGCTGGGTCACGTGAGCTGAGTTTCCTATGGGGGCTGAGCTAAGAGTGTTTGTCTCCTGCCTGGTGACCCGTGACCAGGCTGCTTCCAGAGAAACCCAGCACCCCTACTCTGGGCTGATGGCTCCAGCCAAGCAGAGAGCCCTCTTGACCACCAGGCCTGCAGCTCCCTCCCCCTCCCTCTTACCACCCCCAACCTGCACACACACAGCCCAGCAGGTCGGCCCTCCTCTAGGAAGCCCTCCCTAATTGACAATGCCCAGCTCTGCCTGGTCCCCTGCATGGCGTGGAGATGGGGAGCCCTCTCTCAGAGGCTGGGAGAGGCACTGGCAATGGACCCCCTGGCCCCCAGGTGGTGGTGAACGCTCTCCTGGGCGCCATCCCCTCCATCATGAACGTGCTGCTCGTCTGCCTCATCTTCTGGCTGATCTTCAGCATCATGGGTGTCAACCTGTTTGCCGGCAAGTTCTACTACTGCATCAACACCACCACCTCTGAGAGGTTCGACATCTCCGAGGTCAACAACAAGTCCGAGTGCGAGAGCCTCATGCACACGGGCCAGGTCCGCTGGCTCAATGTCAAGGTCAACTACGACAACGTGGGTCTGGGCTACCTCTCCCTCCTGCAGGTGGTGAGTGTGACCCACCACCCCTGCCGGGAACCTGGATGGAGGCGCCCCCCACCCCGGTCCCTCTCGTTGTACCCAACCCTAATGTCATTCCTGGTTAGGAGACCGCCCACCCTGCTTCCAATGCTGTGGGATCCCCAGGCAGTGTCTAGACCTCTCTGGTCTTTACTTGATGCTTGCCCAGTGGGGCTCTGGCAGGCGGCCTCTGGCAGGGATTGGGCGGGGGAGGGAAATTCATGGATGATGAAAGCAGGGAGCAGCCCCCCGGCTCACTCTCCAACCACACTCTCTCAGGCCACCTTCAAGGGTTGGATGGACATCATGTATGCAGCCGTGGACTCCCGGGAGGTGAGTCGGGGTCGCTGAGATGTCACTGGTGAGCCAGCCAGGGAAGAGGACTTAAGACTGGAGGGAGACACGGCAGCACATTCTGTCCCCGAGACTCGGCAGCCCTGGGGGTGGATGGGTCCTGCCCTCAGGGCTGTGGGGTACAGGGAGAAGCCAGCGTGCAAACCCACGCCGTCCCACCCTGTGGCTCCCGCAGAAGGAGGAGCAGCCGCAGTACGAGGTGAACCTCTACATGTACCTCTACTTTGTCGTCTTCATCATATTTGGCTCCTTCTTCACCCTCAACCTCTTCATTGGTGTCATCATTGACAACTTCAACCAGCAGAAGAAGAAGAT
Organism: Symphalangus syndactylus; assembly: GCF_028878055.3. NCBI lineage: Eukaryota > Metazoa > Chordata > Mammalia > Primates > Hylobatidae > Symphalangus > Symphalangus syndactylus. Next base: position 49,563,576 of record NC_072442.2, on the reverse strand, counting down.
GAGTATCAGCCCAGCCCCCCGGGCCCTCCCCGTGCTGGGTCTCCCTCCTGCCTCCCTTGTCCACTCTCCATTGCGCAAATCCACAAATGCCGCCTGAGCACCTACCAGGTTGTTGGTTCAGGCAGCTAGCTTGGGTCCCAGTCCCACCAGGCCACCTTGAACAAGTGGCTTGGCCTCCACGAACCTCGGTGTCCTTATCTGTAAAATGAGACTGCTGAGCCAGGCACAGTGGCTCATGCTTGTAATCCCAGCACTTTGGGAGGCCGAGGCGGGTGGATCACAAGGTCAGGAGTTCGAGACCAGCCTGGCCTGGCTAACGTGGTAAAACCCCGTCTATACTAAAAATACAAATATATATATATTAGCCGGGCGTGGTGGCAGGCACCTGTAATCCCAGCTACTCAGGAGGCTGAGGCAGGAGAATCGCTTAAACCCAGGAGATGGAGGTTGCAGTGGGCCGAGATCGCGCCGCTGCACTACAGCCTGGGCGATAGAGCTAGGCTCCATCTCAAAAAAAAAAAAAAAAAGAGGCTGCTACAACCTGCCTTGTGGGTTACTCTAGGACTCAGCGAGATGTTGATGAAAAGTAGCCAGAAACAGGCTGCAAGACAGCATTGATCCCCACTCCCCTTCCCTCCCGTCTCCTCGGTCCCCCATTCTCCCCTTGTCCCTCCATCTCTGACCCTCCCCCTTCCTCCAGGCCGATCTACAGGGGCGGGGGCTGCCTTAAAGGTGGTGCCTGAGGTGGGGGGTCCTGGAGGCAGAAAGGAGAACTGCACCTCACCCTGACAAGCCCTATCCCACTATACTTAGGAGGGAAAGACATCTTTATGACAGAGGAACAGAAGAAATACTATAACGCCATGAAGAAGCTTGGATCCAAGAAGCCTCAGAAGCCAATTCCCCGGCCCCAGGTACCGCCCTCTGGGCCCCCTGTCCTGTGTGTGGTGCCAGGCTCCTGCCTAGGGGACTGATGGGAGTAAAAGATTTCCTGCCCTCCACCCACCAGGCTGTGTCCCTGGGTGAGGTTAGGCCCACCCCAGGGGCAGGGGACTTGGTCTACCTGCAAGAAGGGATACTTCTTTGTAGTGCCACAGAGATGCCATATGCACAGAGGCTGTCCATGAAACGCCAATGACTGCTTTACCCTCACCTGGCCCTGCGAAGATCCTCAGTGCCCATCTACCTCCCACCTGGGACCCCAGTGGCCCCTGGGGCAAGGGCTCCCACAAGTGGAAGGAGGAGGATGTCCAGACACCCTCCCCAGGAGCAATGACTTTGAAAGAAAGGGGAGGAGCATCTAGGGGACCTTGAAGGGGGTCCCCGGGGGAGGAAGGAGGACCATGAACCCCATAAAATGACCTGGTCCCAGACCTGTCATGATCTGATGGGTCACCCCTCCTCCCCTGGCTGACTCCACCAGAACCCCCAACACCTCCTTTCTCTCTCTCTCTCTGTCTCTGTCATCTGTGTCATGCTGTGGTGCCATCCTGTGTCTCCTGCCTGTCCATGTCCTGTCTGGGCCTGGCCACCCCAACTCCCCCACGTCCACTCCCACCCATACTGCAGAACAAGATCCAGGGCATGGTGTATGACCTCGTGACGAAGCAGGCCTTCGACATCACCATCATGATCCTCATCTGCCTCAACATGGTCACCATGATGGTGGAGACAGATGACCAGAGCCAGCTCAAGGTGGACATCCTGTACAACATCAACATGATCTTCATCATCGTCTTCACAGGGGAGTGCGTGCTCAAGATGCTCGCCCTGCGCCAGTACTACTTCACCGTCGGCTGGAACATCTTCGACTTCGTGGTCGTCATCCTGTCCATTGTGGGTGAGCGGGGCGGGCTGGACCAGCAGGGCAGCACTGAGCTGAGGCACTCGGGAAGACCCATCCTCGTACGCACACACCTGCCCCTGCACCCTCACATGCTCACCCAGACACACGCCTGTGTGTGCCTGCCATTCACTCTCAATGCACAAAGGCACACGGGTGTGCACACAGGCAGATCGTCACCCACGCACACATGGATGCACCTCAGGACACACAACTGACCAGAAGACGCACACTCAGGTGCCCACGTACTGAGCGAAAAGTGTAAAAGATGGTTCCATGTCTGTGTGCACTGAGAAGTGCACGGTCATGCGTGTACTTAAATGATAGAAACTAGCTGCCATTTATCATCAACTGTGCTGTGCACTTGACAGGTGTTATCTCACCTGCTGTTCATAACAATGCCATGATCAGGAACTGTTGTTCCCATTTTACAGGTAAGGAAATTGAGGCACAAACAAGTGAAGTGGAGACCCAGAGTCACACAGCTGTTCTGTCTCCCTCTCTCTCTCTCTATCTCTGTCTCTCTCTCTGTCTCTTTCACACACACACACACACACACACACACACACACACACACACACACCAGTGGCATTTGCAAACAGCCGTGGGAATGGGCCTTACACTCCCCCACTTCAGGGTATCCCACCCCCAGTTCCATCAAGACAAAGCTGCAGCCCCTGGACCCAAGACCCATGGGAGAGCCCAGCCTCACCTGTCAGTCATCTGGGCTGTGCTCTGAGACTTGAGCAGAGCACACCAGGCTGGGCCCCCTGAGCCCCGCATGCTCCCCACACCCTGTGCCAGTCCCCCTCCCCAATGGCAGCGTCCTCACTAGCTCCTCCCCACAGGCCTTGCGCTCTCCGACCTGATCCAGAAGTACTTCGTGTCACCCACGCTGTTCCGTGTGATCCGCCTGGCGCGGATCGGGCGTGTCCTGCGGCTGATCCGCGGGGCCAAGGGCATCCGGACGCTGCTGTTCGCCCTCATGATGTCGCTGCCTGCCCTCTTCAACATCGGCCTCCTCCTCTTCCTGGTCATGTTCATCTACTCCATCTTCGGCATGTCTAACTTTGCCTACGTCAAGAAGGAGTCAGGCATCGATGATATGTTCAACTTCGAGACCTTCGGCAACAGCATCATCTGCCTGTTCGAGATCACCACGTCGGCTGGCTGGGACGGGCTCCTCAACCCCATCCTCAACAGCGGGCCCCCGGACTGTGACCCCAACCTGGAGAACCCGGGCACTAGTGTCAAGGGTGACTGCGGCAACCCCTCCATCGGCATCTGCTTCTTCTGCAGCTATATCATCATCTCCTTCCTCATCGTGGTCAACATGTACATCGCCATCATCCTGGAGAACTTCAATGTGGCCACAGAGGAGAGCAGCGAGCCCCTTGGTGAGGATGACTTTGAGATGTTCTACGAGACGTGGGAGAAGTTCGACCCCGATGCCACCCAGTTCATCGCCTACAGCCGCCTCTCAGACTTCGTGGACACCCTGCAGGAACCTCTGAGGATCGCCAAGCCCAACAAGATCAAGCTCATCACGCTGGACTTGCCCATGGTGCCAGGAGACAAGATCCACTGCCTGGACATCCTCTTTGCCCTGACCAAAGAGGTCCTGGGTGACTCTGGGGAAATGGACGCCCTCAAGCAGACCATGGAGGAGAAGTTCATGGCGGCCAACCCCTCCAAGGTATCCTACGAGCCCATCACCACCACCCTCAAGAGGAAGCACGAGGAGGTGTGCGCCATCAAGATCCAGAGGGCCTACCGCCGGCACCTGCTACAGCGCTCTGTGAAGCAGGCATCCTACATGTACCGCCACAGCCACGACGGCAGCGGGGACGATGCCCCTGAGAAGGAGGGGCTGCTTGCCAACACCATGAGCAAGATGTATGGCCACGAGAATGGGAACAGCAGCTCGCTGAGCCCGGAGGAGAAGGGCGAGGCAGGGGACGCCGGACCCACTCTGGGGCTGATGCCCATCAGCCCCTCAGACACTGCCTGGCCTCTCGCCCCTCCCCCAGGGCAGACAGTGCGCCCAGGAGTCAAGGAGTCTCTTGTCTAGCAGGCAGCGTTGGGGTGGCCCGCTGAGTCTTGGCATAGTCCCCAAAGCTCCCCCGTGGTGCCTGCACACAGAGTGAGGGAGGAGGGCTTTGAATCTGGGACTGTGTTTGGCTCCCTGATGGGGGACAGGATTTGGCCACATTGGGGCTGACACCCAGGCCCGAGCGCCTGCGTTCCCGACCATGGGAAATGGGAATTGCACTCAGGGGCTCCATGCTGGGTCTGAGGCCCCTGCCTCCATGATTTAACCTTCAAGTTGCTCTGACCTCCTCTGGGCCCTGTCGCCCCTCCTTTTGGCCTGGGGGAGGTCAGAACATTCAAATCTCTGCCCCTCACTTGGGGAGGAGCTGGCCGGCGGTGGAGGGATCAGTTGCCCCCCATCACCAGAGTCTTAAGGGTCACTCGCCTCTCCCCAGGAAGTGGCTCAGACCCCTCAGCCCCAGCCCAGACAAAGATGTCTTAACCTCAGGGAGTGCAGACACCTAACCCCAGGGCACTGCCAGCCCACCCCCTTTGACTCTGGGGTGCAGCTTCGCCCACCAGGCCAGCTCAGGAATTCCCTGGAAAAGGGAAATGTGACTGGTTCAGAAATAGCTCCTCAAAGCCTCAAAACCTGATTGGCCACTGGATCCTGCTGCTTTGGGCTGGGATGGTGACTCCTGAAACCTTTTCCCAGGCTACGTCCAGGTCCATAGCTCCCCTGGCTGGCCCCTAGGGGAAGAGCAGAAGGAAGGATGCCACTTGGGAATTGTCCTTCTCTAGGAAGCACGGTGGGGTGACACAGGCTGGGTCCTGCCAGCTGGATTGCTGCACGTGGCCCGAGCATCCAGACCTGAGCGGGGGTCAGGGACCTGCTGCTCAGTAAGAAGATTCTCGCCCCTTCCCTCTCTCCCTGCCTCACTCCTCCGTGAGCACTGCCAGGGCCCCAGGAGCCTCATCCAGACTCAGAGATCTCCCTTCTCATCTCCCCACGCCCGTCTCTTTCTCACCTTTTCCACCTCTCTCCCCAAAGTGATCCTAAGAATGTACAGTTGAGCTCAGGTTAGATATTTTGACCCTGGGGCATGCAGCAGGGAAGGCCCAAGTGGTTCAGGCTCAACCTTCCAACTTCCTGTGGCCTGAAGAAGCACTTCTGCTGCACCGCTGTTCTGGCCACGGCAGGGCCAGGCCTCTGCTGACTCCTGGAGAACAGAGGCTGTGCCCGGAGGAGGAGGGGTGAGAGACCTGCTCAGGTGTCACTGGATTTATTCACTTGTGTGTGTACCTGTGGCTGTGTGTCTGCTTGTATGCTTTTATAGGCCTGTGTGTATAGCCGTGTGTGTGTACAAGTACGTGACTGTACACGTGTGTGTGAACCACTGTGTACTGGTGCCTGCATTATGCATATGTGTCTGGGTATCTTTGTATATATGTGTGTCAGTGTGCCCTGGACTGTTTCAAGGTCCATGGAGTACGGCTGGTGTGTCATACTGTGCAGGCCTGTCCCTGGGAGTGGTTCCCGTGCCTGGGAGAGTGGATCTGTGCTGTGAGTGTGTGGATGAGTATGAACGCATGTGTTAAGTTGTGTACTCAGGGCATTCTGTTGGCCTAAGTGCCTCTTCTTTTTCTTCTTGTTTCTCATGAAAAGTTTGATTAAAATTCAGGAAGCAGCAAAACCTTCAAAACAAGACATGTATGCATGCTTGAGTGTGTGCACACGTGTGTGTGTGTGTGCACATCTACGTGCCATGCCTATGGGCCAGAGTTGTCTTTACTGTCCACCATGCTCTCTCACCTGCTCCCGGTCCTGCCTAAACAGCCCTCTCTCTCACTCCTCTCTCTTTCCCTTCCTGTTTCTCGTCGTCACACCCATGGCCGCAGCCCTGCTCCCTGCCTCCTGCCTGTGTCTCCTCTATGGAAGGAGGCCTCCACTCCTTCCATCTCTTCCTTCAGAAGTTTCGTCTAATGGGGGCAGTCTCTCCTGCCCGGCACATTGCCCCTCTGCCTTGCCCTCCTGGGCCCTGGGCTGGCACAGCCCCTCGAGCCTCCGAAATCTGTTTGATTGGATATTCTCCTAGACTGTGTGCAGATTGCAGAGGAAGAGTAGATGAGCCTGGTCCGGCCTCTCCCTGCCTGCGGCCCCTCCCCTGCAGACGGATGCCCATTCCTGCCCGGTCCAGTGGGGAACAGGCCCCACGCCAGGCCAGCAGGGGGGCTCCTTTGTACAGTTCTTACAATAAACCCTCCTTGGTGCCTCTGGTGTGTGGCTTCTCCCTTCTGCATGTCAGAGTGTGGATGTGGATGGGGGCTGAGGGCAGTGAGAAGCAGAAAGGGTTGGCGGGAATTGGAGCCAAACATGGAAGACACAGGAGCCTCTCAGGGGGCCGGGCAGGATAAGGAGGCCCCAGCTCCCCACTCTGACCCAGTCCAGCTCTCTCCCTCCTCCTTACAAAAGCCCCTTAGCTGGAATCCAAGAGACCAGATAGGATCAGGGGTCAAGACCCGGCTCCCACAACAGGCAGCACCTCACTCCCTCTCTTCCGGGTGATCCATGTTGGGACTTGGGACTCTGTATCCCCAGCTCCTCCTCTCCAGAGGCCCCTTCACTTCTCTGCCCCCCTCAGAGGCCTCAAGGTGCTTGTGGGGCACATAGCACAGCCTCTCCCTCTCCTCAGAGGCACTGACCCCAGGACTGACTTCTGACCCCAGATAGCCCAGGGTCACATGGACCTGTGACTAAGAATATTCTTATGCAGCAAGTTTAGCCCACAGACCCCAGAGAATGAAATATAATCTTGTATGTAATTTTCTTTTTCTTTCTTTCTTTTTTTTTTTTTTTTTTTTTTGAGATAGAGTCTCACTCTGTCACCCAAACTGGAGTGCAGTGGTGCAATCATGGCTCACTGCAGCTTCGAACTCCAGGGCTCAAACAATCCTCCCACCTCAGCCTCCCGACTGAGCCTGGGACTACAGGCACACGCCACCACACCTGGATGGTTTTTTTATAGAGATGGGGTCTTGCTCTGTTGCGCAGGCTTGTCTCAACCTCCTGGCCTCAAGTGATCCTCCCGCCTTGGTCTCCCAAGTTGCTGGGATTACAGGCATGAGCCACTGCACCTAGCCTGAAATGTTATTTTCTGTAACAACTTCTGACTCCCAGGGCTGTATTCTTCCAGATAAGTAAGCACTTAATTCTTTTCAGGATTTCTGCATCCTCTCTTCCTGGGTCCTGAGGTTATGTAGCACTGGTGTGGGGGATGGGGAGGGGCCCTCAGGCTGCCCCCCTGTGTCCTACCATTGTCTCTGTGGCACCTTCCACCTTGCAGCTCTCTGTGCGTGAAGTGCGAGGGGAGGTGTGGAGAATCTCTACAGGGTTGCCTGAGTGCCCCCAGGGTGCTGTCTTCCCTCCCTGGAGTGGGAGCTTCTTCTCACTTGTTTTTTCAAATTTTTTATGTCAATAGTTTTGGGGGTACAGGTAGTTTTTTTTGGTTACCTGGATAATTTCTTTGGTGGTGATTTCTGAGATTTTAGTGCACCTGTCACCTGAGCAGTGTACACTATACCCAATATGTAGTCTTTTATCCCTCACCCCTCCCTCAACGTTCCCCACTGAGTTTCCAAAGTCCATTCTATCATTCTTGTGCCTTTGCATCCTCATAGCTTAGCTCCCACTTATAAGTGAGAACGTATGATATCTGGTTTTCCATTCCTGAGTTACTTTACTTAGAATAATGGCCTACAGCTCCAACCAGGTTGCTGCAAAAAGATGCTATTTCGCTCCTTTTATTTTATTTTATTTTATTTTGAGATGGAGTCGCACTCTGTCACCCAGACTGGAGTGCAGTGGTGCCATCTCGGCTCACTGCAAGCTCCGCCTCTCGGGTTCACGCCATTCTCCTGCCTCAGCCTCCCAAGTAGCTGGGACTACAGGCGCCCGCCACCACGCTCGGCTAGTTTTTTGTATTTTTAGTAGAGACAGGGTTTCACCTGCTTAGCCAGGATGGTCTCGATCTCCTGACCTCGTGATCCGCCTGCCTCAGCCTCCCAAAGTGCTGGGATTACAGGCGTGAGCCACGATGCCCAGCCTATTTCATTCCTTTTTATGGCTAAGTAGTATTCCATAAAGAGCTGTCTATATACCACATTTTCTGTATCCACTCTTAGGTTAGTGGGCACTCAGGTTGGTTCCATATCTTTGCAATTGTGAATTGTGCTGCTATAAGCATGCGTGTGCATGTGTCTTTTAGAAAATCAAAATTATATCAGGTATCTTCTCCAACCACAGTGGAATAAAACTAGAAATCCACTCCAAAAGAACCCTCAAAATTATACAAATATATGGAAATTAATCTGTTCTTGAATGATTTGGGGGTTAACAATAAAATCAAGATGGAAATTTAAAAATTCTTTGAAACGAGTGATAATGACACAACTTCTCAAAACCTCTGTGATACAGCAAAAGTGGTGGTAAGAGGAAAGTTCATAGCATTAAATGCCTACATCAAAAACTCTGGAAGAGCACAAATAGACAATGTAAGGTCATGCCTCAAGGTACCAGAGAAACAAGAACAAATTAAACTCAAACCCAGCAGAAGAGAAGAAATGACAAAAATCAGAGCAGAACCAAATGAAATTGATACAAACAACACAAAAGATCAATTGAAACAAAAAGTTGGGCCGGGCACAGTGGCTCATGCCTGTAATCCCAGCACTTTGAGAAGCCGAGGCAGGCAGATCACAAAGACAGGAGTTTGAGACCAGCCTGGTCAACATGGTGAAACCGCATCTCTACTAAAAGTACAAAAATTAGCTGGGTGCAGTGTTGCACGCCTGTAGTCCCAGCTACTTGGGAGGCTGAGGCAGGAGAATCACTTGAACCCAGGAGGTGGCGGTTGCAGTGAGCCAAGATTGTGCCACTGCACTCCAGCCTGGGCAACAGAGCAAGATTCCGTCTCAAAAAAAAAAAAAAGCTGGTTCTTTGAAAAGATAAAATTGATAGACCATTAGCAAGATTAACCAAGAAAAGAGAGAAGATCCAAATAAGCTCTAGTAGAAATGAAACTGGAGATAACTCTTTTCACTTTAAGTTCCTCCAGACCTCACCTGGAGCCCTCTCTGGCATCAGGGACAGGAGGATTTGCAGAGCGCAGGGTGCTCTGCCCACACATCCTTTGAGCCTTGAATGGTGGAAGAAAAAAAGCCTCATATTGGGTGAGAAACAGAGACAACATGGGACAACAATGCACAGCTACCCACCTCCCCAGGCATCCATGCCACTCCTCGCCCTCCTCAGGGCGTGCCATCCGCCACATTCACCAAGTACCTCAGATGCAGGATGGCCTTCAATGTGCACAGCTGCCCTTTGAAGAACACACTGTTGGGGCCGGGTGCAGTGGCTCACGCCTGTAATCCCAGCACTTTGGGAGGCTGAGGCGGGTGGATCACTTGAGCTCAGGAGTTTGAGACCTGCCTGGGCAACATGGTAAAACCTGTCTCTACAAGAAATACACAGATTAGCCGGGTGTAGTGGCATGACCTGTAGTCCCAGCTACTCGGGAGGCTGAGGTGGGTGAATCACTTGAGCCCAGGTGGCGGAGGTTGCCGTGAATGGAGATTGCACCACTGCATTCCAGCCTGGACAACAGAGCAAGATCTTGTCTCACAAAAACCCCAGAAAACAACAAAAAAACGCGCTATTGGGCTTATTTCTATTTTACGAAAATGAGGAACCTTGGTCACTGAGAGGTTAAGAATGGGTGTTGCCTCATGGGTGCTGTTGGCATGTGGGGCAGGAAACTCTGCTTTGCCAGCCAATGCCCCTTCCACCCTGGGCACCCACCGGTCATTGAGACCAGCGCGATTGCCCTGATGCATGTGCAGACGCTCCCTCCGTGGGGGCAGAGCCACCCCTAGTAGAGAACCACTGGTAACCTGGGGAGGCTTCCTGGCTGCTACACTGCTGGGTCAGGACTCAAACCCACGTCCTTCTTAGCAGGTCTCTTCCCAGTCACAGCAGCCCAGCAGATCCAGGAAACCTGGGCTGGAGAAGGAGGCAGGGATCTCAGCTCTTCTTTCCCTGAAGTTCTTCCCCCTCCCAGCATCCTAGGGTGGCTGGGGGTCGCTGCTTTCTTGCTTCCCTACCCCCTGAGCCCCTTGTCCCTTCCCCCGACCCCGGCCCCCATTCCTTATTTTGATGTTGCCTTCCTGGAAAGGGAGGTGTCGTCAGATGTCAGAATGTGAAGCCTGGGGCAGCCGAGGGCAGAGGCGGGGGTAGGCTTGTGAGGCCTCCTGTTCTGGGAAGAAAAGGGCATCATGAGCCCAAGATGGGGCTCAGGGCTGTTGTCACCAGTGAGGGAACAGCACGGCTCAAAATGTGACAAATAACCCTGCAGGCAGTGGGGCCCCCGCTGCCTCCGCCTCTCCTGAAAACAGATCCCTGCCCGGCATGAATGGGAATGAAGCCCAAAGGCCACATCTGCATCCCTGTCCACGGGATGTATGTGTCTTCCTCCCTGGAGTGGGAGCTGCTTCTCACTTGTTTTTTTAAATTTTTTATTTCAATAGTTTTTGAGGTACAGGAAGCTTTTTTGGTTACCTGGATAAGTTCTTTGGTGGTGATTTCTGAGATTTTAGTGCACCTGTCACCTGAGGATGGATGCCAACTGCCCCCCACCAACCTCTGTGCCCCTACAGTCCGCTGGGCCCTAGGACCAGCTCCCGAGTAGGCCCCACACCACAGGGTCCAGGCAACACACTTGTGTGAGCATGCACACACACACACACACCCGACAAACACGTGTGCCCCAACCCTTTCCCAGTTATACCCCCAACTTTGGGGAGACACTAGCCCCAAAGTTAACGAAGGACTCTGTTGTTAGGGGCTCGGGAAGAGTACTTCCTAAACCCTGAGACTCCCAGATTTTGCCCCACTCCCCCTGGGTCAGTCTCTCTCCAGCCACCCTCACCAGCATGGGGGTCCATGGTCCTCAAGCTGACCTCAGGTGATGTTTATATTTCTGAGCTGTTTATTCCATGAACTGAACATCCGACACCTTTTCAGAGAAATGTTTTTTCATTTGGAACATCTGGAAACAAGAAAGAACATCTGGGGCTGCCCGGAACGGGCTGTTCCTCAGATGAAACCATAACCCTCCTGCCCCTGATTTCCGTGGCTCAGGTCCTGGCCTGCACCCCTTGAGAGTGGCCCCCACCTTATCAGGTCCGAGGCCTAGGCCAAGATCTACAAAGGGACCACCCAGACCCTCTGCCTTCCAACCACAGCATGGGAGGCGGTTCTGCTTTTCCCTAAATCCAGACAGACCTGCCCCAGCACAGACTGGAAAATGGAGGGTCGTGAGGAGAGTGAGATGTGGACAGAGGGCACCGACGATTTAGCATCTCTTCCTCTCCTGGGGGTCGAGGATGAGAGACAAAAAAGAAGCTGCCAGGAAACATAAAACTCAAAGAGGGCTCAGCTGCAGGGCTGAGGTCTGCAAGCATGCTGTGTACAGTTGTGCATGTTGTGCCCCGCACAAGGGCATCTCTGAAGGGGCTGCATTGGACCCAGGGGCAGGGGCCCAAAGGTGAGCTTGTATCAGTTCCTGAGCACTGTGGCTCCATCCAGCACCCTGCGGACAGGCAGGATACAGCTGGAGGACCTGAGGGCTCCCCCACACCAGCTCCCATTCCCTGCCCAAGACCCCCTGGACCTGCAGACAACAATTCAACGCACTCAGAGTCCCACAGTTAAGAACTCCCTGAAGAAGCCCCCAGTGGCTGTGTGGTGGATTTTCGCAAAGCTGTCTCCACCTACATCTACCCTGTTTGGCAGCCCCTACATACTCTTTCACAGCGTGAGGAAGGGAGGCCTCTCACCAAGACCTGGACTGAATCTTCTCCCAGTGGCTGCCACACTTGGCCTGCTCTTGCTCCAGAACCTCTGTGGCTCCCATCCTCCACAGAGTCAACTTCCAACATGGCTGCCTGCACTCCAGCCAAGAGGCTCTGCTCTGGGCCCCTCCAGGTGCCTGACCTGGGTCTGTGGCTGCCCTGTCCTTCTTCAGTGCTCCTCTTCCCACTGGGTGAGGAATAGTTCAGGGCAGTGGAGTTAAGTTCAGGTTCATGCATAGGACAGGTGCCTATTTCGCTCATGGCCCAGGAATAAAGACTTGACGGGCTCGGCCCTTCGGAGAGCTGGCAGACAGCAGAGGGGAGGCTGGCTGGCCCAGGGGATGATCACCGTGGGTTAAGCACAGACAGAGGGGAGCACAGTCTTCCCCCAGAAGACTGAGAGGACCCCAGCTGTGCTGCTCAAGCTAGGCGACCGCCAAACCTTAGCGGCCCAGCTGACAAGAGCCCGCCCTCCCCCAGGGTCCCCGGAGAGCTGGTGCCTCCCCTGGGTCCCAATTTGCATGGCCGGAAGGGGCCTGGTGAGGAAGAGGCGGGGAGGGGACAGGCTGCAGCCGGTGCAGTTACACGTTTTTCTCCAAGGAGCTTTGGACTTTGTCACGGGTTTGGGGTCGGGGACAGAGCGGTGACCATGGCCAGGCTGGCGTTGTCTCCTGTGCCCGGCCACTGGATGGTGGCGTTGCTGCTGCTGCTCTCAGGTACAGCACCCAGGACGAGGCCTGTGGGGTTTGCTCTCATCTCCAGCTGTCTGGGGCCTGCAGCTCAGCCTCCTGCTTGCTCCACCCTCCTCCTCTGTCTCTCACTCTTTTTACCGCCTATCTCCCTCTCATGGCCCTGGGGCCTGGGTCTGTGGGTGTCAGCTGCACGTGGTGATGGGCTCAGGAGCCTGTGGCCCTGGTTCCTCTCCTGCCTGGAGGGCATCAGGCTGAGCTGGGCATGAGGAGCAAACCAGAGTTAGCAACCAGGACCATGGAAGAACTAGGCTCAGGAGGAAGAGAGGCTGAGGGCACTGCCTGGGGGTCGGGAGGGGACAGGCTGTCCCAACCGGACCCTGAAGATGCAAGATCCAAATGTAGTCCCCTCCTCTGGGAGATGAAAGATCCTCCGGGCTGTGACTTTCTTCCTATCTCTCTTTAAAAAAAAAAAATAGAGACAGGGTGTCCCTGTGTTGCCCAGGCTGGTCTCAAACTCCTGGCCTCAAGCGATCCTCCTGTCTTGGCCTCTCAAAATACTGAGATTTCCCTGTCCCTCCTGTCTCATTCAGATGCCTGCTCAAAGCCACCCTGAGGGTCAAAGGCAGAAAGGGGGCTGGGGGCGGGGCTTCCAGTACCCCCACCCCATGCCTGTCTCCCAAGTACAGGGGGCAGGGAGGACGGAGGGGTCTTGAAGCTGCTGTCATGGAAGGAAGAAGTAGCTCCGGGAACATAGAGGGCATGCAGGGGTGGGGCAGCCCAGGCCAGAAGAGGGCCTGACCTGGCCCCGCCCACTTCCTCCCACCCAGCAGCTGAGCCAGTGCCAGCACCCGGATCAGAGCACCTGTACCCGAATCCCAAAGGTCAGTAGCCTCGCCTGCTGCTTCTGAGGGCAAGTTGTGTCCGACTATGTCCTGTGTCCGACTATGGTCCCTGTCCTGGGGGCGGCCCACCTTCCCACCCTTGCCTGATCTCCCCATCCAGGATTCCCATCCCCAGGCCTCCTTAGGACCTCTTCTGAGCCCCACCCCCAGCCCACTGTCATCCTTATCAGACACATGCTCTCCAGCCTCGGCCACTGAAGGGCTGGGCTAAACTCTGGGTCACAGCAGGGGAGCCTGGGGTGTTCCTCTAGGACTCAGGCCCGGGCCTGTCTAGTTGGGAATCTGGCTGAGTCTCAGGTGAGCCCTCCAGTGCAGGGTCACTATGTGAGGGGCTCAGGGATTCCCAGGGAGTGCTCGCTAAGAACAAGGCAGTCGAAGCTGGAAAGACGGTTCTGGAACAAGAAGTGGACCCAGTCCCTGCAGGAGGGAAGAGGGGGATGATGGAGGGAAGTCATGCAGGGAGGGGGTCAACTGAGGAAGGTGTCAGTTGACAGGCTAGGAATTTGGCCTTTATCCCCAGAGGAGCAGGGGAGACTGAGGATTTCAGGCCTGTGCAGGGCAGCCCAGTGAAAGGAGGGGCCAGGCCTGTGGGCCTCCAGGTCCTGGGGGTGTGGCCTGGGTCAGGCTGTCGTAATAGTCATAGGAAGGAATGGCAAGGCCCCAGGGCTCTTGCAAAGGAAAATCGAAGGGGAGGTGGGGCAGTCGGGAAGAGGTGGCATCTGAGAGCTTGGCCGTGGCTTCTCATGTGGCTCAGCCTCTCACGTGGCTCTGCTTCCCAACTCCAGCCTCAGCCTCCTGCCTGTCCCACACCCTGAGAAGCAACGACTAAGCCCAGGGAGTCTGTGCCAGCCAGGGCAGGGGCCTGCTGCTGGGGCTGGCAGTCAGGAAGATGCCAAGTGGAATGCTGAGCCTGGCCTTGGCACCCACAGGTAGTGCTTGTTCTCGGATCTGGCAGAGCCCACGTTTCATAGCCAGGAAACGGGGCTTCACGGTGAAAATGCACTGCTACGTGAACGGCGCCTCCGACAATGTGACCTGGCTCTGGAAGCGGGAGACGGACGAGGAGCCCCGGCAGCTGAAGCTGGAACCGGGTCACATGCAGAAGACCCACAACAAATCTGTCACCACCCTCACCATCCAAGGCATCCGGTTTGAGGACAATGGCATCTACTTCTGCCAGCAGGAGTGCAACAACACCTCGGAGGTCTACCTGGGCTGCGGCACGGAGCTGCGAGTCATGGGTGTGTGCCAGGAGGCTGCAACGCTCCTGTAGCTGTCCACCCTACCCTAGCCCGGCCTGCCTCTTGTGGCGATGGTCATGGCCCTAGAGCACTCAGGAGAGCCACTGGGACCTGAGGGAGCTGCCCTTGTAGGCCTAAAAGGTGGACTCTGGCCTAGGCTTGCAACCCCACCCCTGTCCCTGCAGGATTCAGCACCTTGGCACAGCTGAAGCAGAGGAACACGCTGAAGGATGGTATCATCATGATCCAGACGCTGCTGATCATCCTTTTCATCATCGTGCCCATCTTCCTGCTGCTGGACAAGGTGATCAGGGGGCGGGGGAAGCCTTGGGGGGCTGCAGAGGAGGCCACTGCATAGGCCAGGCATATGCAGGATCTCCATCTCCCCAGATCTCATTGTGGCCTTCTTGGCCCAGCCTGTCCCCACTGGCTCACCTATTCAATCATTCCTTCCTTCCTTCATTCATTCAGCTGTTCTTGCAGAATACACCTCACTCCTGACCCCTTACCCCTCTCCCTGGCCCTCCCCAGCCTGGCCCAGCAGGGGATGGGGTTGGGGGACACTAACACTCTGATCTCCATCCCTCTCCGTCCCCAGGATGACAGCAAGGCTGGCATGGAGGAAGATCACACCTACGAGGTAAGGAGCAGGGCAGGCCCAGCAGCTCTGAGTCCTTGGGGTCAGTGGCCACTATCTGCTGGTGTGGTCAGGGTGTGGCCCCGGCCTGAGCTCCACTTAATGTCTCCAGGGCCTGGACATTGACCAGACAGCCACCTACGAGGACATAGTGACGCTGCGGACAGGGGAAGTGAAGTGGTCTGTAGGTGAGCACCCAGGCCAGGAGTGAGAGCCAGGTCATCCCCATGCCCTGGGTGCAGGCTCCCCAGCCTCAGTGACTGCTTCGGAGCTGCCTGGCTCATGGCCCAACCCCTTTCCCGGACCCCCAGCTGGCCTCTGAAGCTGGCCCACTAGAGCTGCCAATCATCTCCAGCCCCTGGTCCCCAGCTCTTGCCAAAGGGCCTGGAGTAGAAGGACAACAGGGTAGCAACTTGGAGGGAGTTCTCTGGGGATGGACGGGACCCAGGCTTCTGGGGGTGCTATGAGGGGATCCATCCCCACGCATGGGATGGGGGAGGCAGAGACTGGTCCAGAACCCGCAAATGGACTCGGAGCCGAGGGCCTCCCAGCAGAGCTTGGGAGGGGCCACGGACCCAACTGGGCCCCAGAAGAGCCACGGGAACATCATTCCTCTCCCGCAACCGCTCCCACCCCAGGGAGGCCCTGGCCTCCACTGCCTTCCCCCGTGGAATAAACGGTGTGTCCTGAGAAACCATACACAGGCTCGTGGCATCTTATGGGTTTGGGGTGGATAGGAACATCTATGTGGGCACTTCTGTTGTTTGAATGTGGCACCTGTGAGCCCTCAAGGGTGTGGGAAAGGTGACAGCCACCCCTTCTCTCTGAAGACCCAGTTGGAGCCTGTGGTCACATCGCCCTTTCTTCTCCCTAGAACGGGGCTGCATGCCAGGCCCTAGCTGGACCCAGAGCAGCTGGCCAGTGACTGGGCCTGTCCTTCCCGTCAGCAGGGACGCCCTCATCTTGCACTCCATTCAGCCAAAAAGCAGCAATTGAGTCCCACTCTGCCTCCACCTACAGGAAGCCCTCCCAAAGCACCTGACTCCTTGTCCAAGCCCTGTTCAGACCAGCCTATGCAGCGGCGACTTAGCTACTGCCTTGTGCTACTCACAGTGGCCTTGGTTCTCCAGTCAAACTGGAAGCTCCCTGAGGGTAGGGGTTTCCCTGCCTCTACAACACTCCCACCCCCACCTCCCAGGAAGCCTAGGAAAGCTTGATGCAAAGCCATCAAGAGTGAGATCCTGAAGAGTGGAGCTTTGTATGGTGAAGCTTTGGGGTTCTTAGCTAGGGGACCCCTTCAGACTTTCCCAGCCTCACATCGGAGGTCCCCTATGGCCCCAGGGTCCTCAAAAAATGGTCCCTAGGGCCCTCCAGCCCACCAGCTGTGGGAAGTACTGGGAACAGCTCCCAGCTGAGAGGCCAAGTGCAATCAACCTGCATGTGCAAAGCCTCCCTCCCAAGCCAGGCTGTGCTCCACTTCCTGTTGACCCTGGAGGGAATCCTTCGAGGCCCCTCTGCTATTCCTGCTCTGAATTCCAGCAAAGGAGCCCCTATGCTGTGGCAGCTGCCAGTTTAACTGGAGAATCAAGACCAGCACATGGGAACTAGTGAGAAAAGTGCCAATTTTCACCAGATTCCCTCTGGAATTCCAGGTGGGGCAGGTGGGTAAGGCCCCCACGCCTGCGGTTTCAGGTAAATCTCTCCACCACCCTGGGCCAGGCTGGGCCAAGCCAGGCGGCCCCTGTGTTTTCCCCAGCCTCTGGGCTGCTGGAGGGAACCAGGTTGTTTTGGCATCAGCCTCTACTGAGCCGGAGCCCTTCCTTTCCTGCTGCTTTGCATAGTGGCACTAATTCCGTCCTCCTACCTCCACCAGGGACCTAGGCAGCCGGGTAGATGGTGGGAGGAGGCTTCACTTCTCCCCCAAGCAGGGTCTCCACCTGCTTGAGGCTGCCCTGGGTCGGGGGAGGCCTTGGCTTTACCTAAAGACTTTTTAACACCTTTGAACAATTCAGTTTCCCTGAGACTTTGAAGTTCTTGTTTTATTTATTTATTTACTTATTTATTTATTTGTAGACAGAGTCTCACTCTGTTGCCCAGGCTGGAGTGCAGTGGCGCCATCTCGGCTCACTGCAACCTCCGTCTCCTGAGTTCAAGCAATTCTCCTGCCTCAGCTTCCCCAGTAGCTGGATTACAGGCGTACACCACCATGCTTGGCTAAATTTTTGTATTTTTAGTAGAGACGGGGTTTCACCATGTTGGCCAGGCTGGTCTCAAACTCCTGACCTCAAGTGATCCATCCACCTTGGCCTCCCACTAAAGTGCTGGGATTACAGGCGTGAGCCACCGCACCCAGCCCGAAGTTCTTGTTAACAGAGAATCATTTGAGCATAGACCTTGGCCCCTCCACCAGACACCCCAAAGGGCTTGACTTCATGGGTTATAATGTAGGAGCCCTCCCTGGTCTGTTTTTCTGTTTTAAGGGCTTACACTCTGGGGGACATCATGTCTGTCTCCCCAGAACTGACATAGGCAATGGTAACATAGCTGGGTACTGATGGTGGGGACAAGAAACATCTCAGGTTGCTTCATCTGTGAAATGGGAATCCTAAACCCCATCCGAGGGAAAGAATTTGGACCGGACGTTGTTTTGTAAAAAATTATCACAATAAAATTGAGGGTCAGGCGCATTGGCTCATGCCTGTAATCCCAGCACTTGGGAGGCCGAGGCGGGTGGATGACCTGAGGTCAGGAGTTCGAGACAAGCCTGGCCAACATAGTGAAACCCCGTCTCTACTAAAAATACAAAAATTAGCCAGGCATGGTGGCTGGTGCCTGTAATCCCAGCTACTTGGGAGGCTGAGGCAGGAGAATTGCTCGAACTTGGGAGTCAGAAGTTGCAGTGAGCCGAGATTGTGCCACTGCACTCCAGCCCGGGTGACAAGAGCAAAACTCCATCTTAAAAAAAAAAAATTGAGTTTGAGTTTGTTTCCTTTGGGTGTACACAATTTTGGCAAATGTATAGATTTGTATCACCACCACCACAATCAGAACACAGAATATGAACCAAAAGCTTTTATTGGGCCCAACAAACACATATTGAGCACCTCTTAAATGCAAGAAAACTGGTTTGAACACCTCCATCTTCATTTACACTCTGCCTGATGTCCCTGGAAGAGGGTCGCACTATCTGATTGTTACAAACAAGGAAATCAAGGCCCAGGGAAATTACCATAACTGGCCAAAATCACACCTAGACCTTCTGGCTCCAAGTCCAGCATTCTCCCCACTACATCACGGCCGCCCCTCTTGAAGGGCGTTGCAGCAATAAGACCCTGAACCGAAGGAGGAGGAAAAGGAGGAGGGAATCCGGGGACAACTTTGGCTATCTTCAAATGTTTGTGTTTTGAAGGGGCATTTGCTTTTCCTGTGATTCACAAGGTTTGAGGCCCCAAAGGCCCCACCCCTTCTTGCCAAGGCCTAGTAGGAGGCCTCTGAGCACCCTCGAGAGGAAGCCACTGTGCCATCCCTCCAGGACCCCAGCTCTGCAGCTGCCCCCTCTGCCTGCCTCCTCCCCAGAACACAGCTATGAGGCCCCTGGTGGGCACATGCCCCACTGCCCACTGGGGGAATCCAGCCAGCTCCCCGGGGACCCTGGTTGAAGCACAGGCTGGTTCCTCCTCCATTCTAGCTTGACTTCCTCCCCTCTTGCTGCAGGTGCTGCTAGGGTTGCGGTGATATGACCCGAGGTTTTGGGTGTTTTTCCAGCAGAATTGGAAATGACAGAAAAACAAAACAAAACGCAAAAAAACGGTGGCTATTTCAGTCCCTTAGTAGGTATCTGGTCTGGCTGAGGTTTCTCTGAGGGGTCTCTAAAGCCATCTTGGGGCCGGGTGCGGGGTTCACGCCTCTAATCCTAGCACCTTGGGAGGCCGAGGCAGGTGGATCACATGATGTCAGGAGTTCAAGACCAGCCTGGCCAACATGGTGAAACCCCATCTCTACTAAAAATAAAAAAATTAGGCCCAGTGTGGTGGCTCACACCTGTAATCCCAGCACTTTGGGAGGCTGAGGCGGGCAGATAATCTGAGGTTGGGAGTTCGAGACCAGCCTGACCAACATGGAGAAACCCCATCTGTACTAAAAATACAAAATTAGCCAAGCTTGGTGGCACATGCCTGTAATCCTAGCTACTTGGGAGGCTGAGGCAAGAGAATCTCTTGAACCTGGCGGAAGTTGCGGTGAGCCGAGATCACGCCATTGCACTCCAGCCTAGGCAACAAGAGCGAAACTCAGTCTCAAAAAAAAAAAAAAAAAAAAAATTAGCTAAGCATGGTGGCGTATGCCTGTAATCCCAGCTACTGGGGAGGCTGAAGCAGGAGAATCACTTGAACCTAGGAAGGGGAGGTTGCAGTGAGCTGAGATCCGAGATCATGCCACTGCATTTCAGACTAGGCGACAGAGTGAGACTCTGTCTCAACAACAACAAAAAAAAAAAGCCATCTCGGAACATGGTATTTGGGATCCCTGTCTGCTCTCTTTGGTTCACCTCAAGAAGTGGGTTCAGAGCCCACATCTGCGACATTCCTAAGTGTGTCTCAGATCTACAAGCTGCTCCTTGTATGTCATCTTCCGGTCCTGCCATTGACTCAGCTGCAAACAACCATAAACCTTCCACTTGGGACACCCGCCTCTCCCACCCAAAAGCCTTTACTTGGAAACGGGTGACTGCAGAGGACAAAAATTAATGAGCATTATCTCCTGACTTAAATCAGAGTGTAGTTTATTAAAACACACTTAGACTGATCCTGATATAATTTTCAATTTTTTAAAAAAGGCATTCCCCCTCCAGACCTAATACCACTTTCCCCATGTGGCAGGAGGGGAAGGCAGAATTTCGTGTAAGTTATGAGTCTGTATAGAACATTCCTGGGAACTTGGGCACTCTGCCTTGTCACCCTTTGCATTTGACAATCAAGTTCCTGCCCTTGTTATTTTATTTATTTATTTATTTATTTTTTTGAGACAGAGTTTTGTTCTTGTTGCCCAGGCTGGAGTGCAATGGCACGATCTTGGCTCACTGCAACCTCCACCTCCTGGGTTCAAGCGATTCTCCTGCCTCAGCCTCTCAAGTAGTTGGGATTATAAGCGGCCACTACCAGGCTCCGCTAATTTTTGTATTTTTAGTAGAGACGGGGTTTCACCATATTGGCCAGGCTGGTCCCAACTCCTGACCTCAGGTGATCCGCCCGCCTCGGCCTCCCAAATTGCTGGGATTACAGACATGAGCCACTGCGCCTTTCCCTGTCCTTGTCATTTTAAAACAATTATACCAGCAGGAGGACGTCCAGACACAGCATGGGCTACCTGGCCATGCCCAGCCGGTTGGACATTTGAGTTCGTTGCTAGGCACTGTTCTCTCATGCGTTGGGTCCACTCAGTAGATGCTTATTGAATGCCTGGGGCTGGGGCTGTGCCAGCTGCCTCGTCCCTTCACCTCCTGGCTTATTCTCTCCCTCCATATCTTAGCAATTTCTTCATGGGAATGTCCCCAGTTAGAAATTTCTATTTTACCATTATATTACCAACATATATATATACCTGGCCGGGTGCAGTGGCTCATGCCTGTAATCCCAGCATTTTGGTAGGCCAAGGCGGGTGGATCACCTGAGGTCAGGAGTTTGAGGCCAGCCTGACAAACATGGTGAAACCCCATCTCTACTAAAAATACAAAATTAATCGGGCATGGTGGCACATGCCTGTAATCCCAGCTACTCGGGAGGCTGAGGCAGGAGAATCACTTGAACCCAGGAAGTGGAGGTTGCAGTGAGCCGAGATGGTACCATCGCATTCCAGCCTGGGCAACAACAGCAAAACTCCATCAAAAAAAAAAAAATATATATATATATATATATATTACAATTTTATATATATATACACATTATATAATGTATTTCTTTACCATTTTATATATATACATTACGTAATGGTAAAATGTTTTCTCTGCCCCCCCCAGTAGATTGTTAGCTCCAGAAGAGAAAGGATCGTGTCTTTGGTTTATCTAGATATGCCATCTGCCTGGTACAATCTCTCACACATGTTATAGGCAACAACTACTTGTAGAATCGGTGAATGCACCAACAGAAGAATGAGTGAATGAATGAATAGACGAAAGGCAAAAAGCCAGCCTCAGGCCGGGCACGGTGGCTCACGCCTGTAATCCCAGCACTTTGGGAGGCCGAGGCAGGTGGATCACGAGATCAAGAGATGGAGGCCATCCTGGCTAATACAGTGAAACTCCGTCTCTACTAAAAATACAAAAAATTAGCTGGGCGTGGTGGCGGGCGCCTGCAGTCCCAGCTACTCGGGAGGCTGAGGCAGGAGAATGGCATGAACCTGGGGGGCGGAGCTTGCAGTAAGCCAAGATCCCACCACTGCACTCCAGCCTGGGTGACAGAGCAAGACTCAGTCTCAAAAAAATAAAGAAATCCAGCCTCAAAGAGCTTACAGTCTGGTAAGCGGAATAAAATGTCTGCAAATAGCCACAGCACAGGTCAAAGGAAGGAGAGACTGTTTCCAGCTGAGGGCACCCCATCAGGAAAGCACCCTAGACTTCCTACAACTACTAGACACATCTCAATGCTTTTCACTTCTCTATCAATGGATTGTCTCCCTGGAGAATAATCCCCAAAGTGAAATTACTTAGCACGTCCGGTTAGGTAGATCGTTGTGTACTTCTTGGTTGTTCAGAGATCATTAACCAGTGCAAACAATCCCCCCATCGATATACACAGCAGTGCCTGCCCCTCTCCTCCCCAAGCCTTCCGAGGCCCTTCCGCCATGCCTGAACTCCCTGGACATACCATGTGGCAAACTGCAGGGTCCAACGAGATACAGGAAGTGAAACACGATGTACACTGAAACGTGCAATACAAATATGCAGCATGAAGTGCCTCGGTTCACTAACCCGAGCTACACTGGGTGCTTGTTTTCTACCACTTTCCTTAATGCCTACAGACACCTCATTCTGCAGCTGAAGTTCCTTGTGTTCAACTCCCCCCATCTTCATTGAACATCCTCTGTGCAGGGACTTGACCCCTGTCCTGCTAGCTTTGCACTGAGGCAAGTTCTATCCATGCCTAGTAGTGCCACCATCTTTACTAGATGAGGTTTCTAAAGAGCTTGGCATGGAAGGAAAGCCCGGGGGCCTTGGAAGCCGTCACTTAGGAAATGGGAGAGCTCCAGGCAAGCCACCTTATCTCTTTGGGCCTCAGTATCCTCACTCACATCCCTATGGTCAGTAGAGTGCCAAGCACATGGTGGACACGCAGAAGCATTGATCATCTTCCTCACCTCCCCTAGGACAGCCCTTGGGAATCCCATATAATATTCTCTGAAGACCTTAATCCAATGAGCCGAGTAATTGACTCGGTAGCAAACTCATAGAAAGGACATTAGAAGCCAATAGAGGTAGAGTATGTCCCAGTACGATAACCAGCCTCTGATCTCAAGGAAGAAAGAACAGAGCTGCAGGTGAGAAGTGTGCGCCTCAAATCACCAAAGTGGGAGTGGAAGGAGCACCCACCAGTCCCTCGGAGGCGATCCCTAAGACCGGTGAGAATGGCTTCGAAAAATGTGATTGTCCTCAACCCCACAGTCTTGAGCCTAACAGGAGATCTCAAAGCCTGAAAGACACCACTTTAGGATCAACAGCAGATCTGTGACTTTCCACAGCAGGCACACAGAACCCTAGAGTTAGTCGAGGTTGGACATAGGAAGGGCTTCCAAACACACACAAAATTTCATGGATCCTAAATTATAAAGGAGGTTCTTTAAAAGAACCAAGATGATTCTGAGATTTATCCTGAGCTTTTTTTTTTTTTTTTTTTTGGATGTGGAGTCTCGCTCTGTCGCCCAGGCTGGAGTGCAGTGGCATGATCTCAGCTAACTGCAACCTACACCTCGTGGGTGCAAGCAATTCCCTGCCTCAGCCTCCTGAATAGCTGGGATTACAGGTGCCTGCCACCACATCTGGCTAATTTTTGTATTTTAGTAGAGACGGGATTTCACCATCTTGGCCAGGCTGGTCTTGAACTCCTGACCTCATGATCCATCCACCTTGGCCTCCCAAAGTGGTGGGATTACAGGCTTGCGCCCAACCTTTCCTGAGCCTTTTGAGGCTGACACCAGAGGTGCGAAGCCCAGCCTCTCCCCACTGGCCATGTGGAGGCTCTTGCTGGGTAGTCTCTCAGCCTGCAGGAGCCAGGGATCTGGCCTCAAGTGACGCCCCAACAGCGGACGACTTCCCAGTACTGTCAGGAGAATCCCAAGTCTAATTCAAAGTTGATTTTTTACTAGCAATGAATGATAGACATGGTCTCCATTGCTCAAGGCTCCAGGATGATCTAGACTAGAGAAAAGGATCACCGACTTCTACCCACACCTGTGGGCCTCAGTTCTTCCCTCTGGTCCATGGTTGCCATGGTAACCCCTTATAAAGGTGTTTCCCCAGGGGTCCCTAGAGTCCTCTGAGTCACCATAATTCTGGGGTCAACAGAAGTGGAGAGGTGAGAGGAGACACTCCCCTGCCCTGGCTGCTCCCACGTGTTCCTGGCAGTAACCTTTCTGGGGAGCCTCGCCACCCCTGTGCCCACCTGCAGAGTTATGCAGTGGTCCCCAACTAGGGCCCCTGCCACCCTCTTTCCTAAGGGAGGCTGGAGACTTCTTCCATGGCCAAAAATCCACATCTAAGTCCCCAGCCCTAGCAAAAAGGCCCTGTCATTGGGGGCTCCCTGTCCCAGTTGACATTGGAGGAACATGGAAGAAGCTAAAATAACTAAATAACTCGGTAGCATCACACTACCTGCTCTGGAGAAAAAAAAATTTTTATTATTATTATTATTATTTTTTGAGACGGAGTTCTGCTCTGTTGCCCAGGCTGGAGTGCAGTGGCGCAATCTTGGTTCACGGCAACCTCTGCCTCTGGGTTCAAGTGATTCTCCTGCCTCAGCCTCCCGAGTAGTTGGGATTACAGGCTCACGCCACCACATCCAGCTAATTTTTGTACTTTTAGTAGAGATGGAGTTTTGCCATGCTGGCCAGTCCAGCCTTGAACTCCTGATCTCAAGTGATCCACCCACCTCAAGCCACCCAAAGTGTGGGGATTACAAGCGTGAGCCACCGTGCCCGGCCTGGAGAAAGAACTTTAAATGATGCAATGTGGGAAGAGCAAGGTTGTGGAGATCTGCTGCCCCAGCTGAGGTAGCTCTGCAATCAGTCTCTCTGAGCCTCACTTTCTTGATCTGTGAAATCGGATGAAAATAATACCTCCTTCACAAGACAAGTGGCAGGTCAGACGTGAGAATGCACAGGCAGGCCCTTGGCAACTGGAAAAGCTCTATACAGATCTGAAAAGGAGGAGGAGAAAAAAGAGGAGGGGCTTCCATGGCTGGATAGGGCATCTTTTTTTTTTTTTTTTTTGAGATGGAGTCTTGCTCTGTTGCCAAGGTTGGAGTGCAGTGGCACGATCTCGGCTCACTGCAAGCTCCGCCTCCCGGATTCACGCCATTCTCCTGCCTCAGCCTCCCAAGTAACAGGGAATACAGGCGCCCACCACCACGCCCAGCTAATTTTTTTGTATTTTTAGTAGAGAGTGGGTTTCACCTGGTTAGCCAAGATGGTCTTGATCTCCTGACCTCGTGATCCGCCCGCCTCGGCCTCCCAAAGTGCTGGGACTACAGGTGTGAGCCACTGCGCCCGGCCTGATAAGGCATCTTTCGGAGTGATGTGTTCTGAGTTCCAAAGCTGGGGAAGAGACTCAAATCTTCAAGAGCTCTTCAAACTTTGAGATTCTCTGATGGTTTCAGGGCTATGGGAGGAAGCGCTTGTGGTCCGTGTCTGTTCCCGGGATTTCGGTTTCTTGGTTTGTATCTCTGCTACCGGTCCAAGGAGCTGGCTCAACACCTTGAGTCTGGGTTCTTCTGGGTTCTTGGTCCCCAGGGATCTGGGGGAAGGCCCACCCCCCCGCCCCCCCGCAATGCTCAGGGAAAGGGGAGATCAAAGTGTGGGGTTGGTTCCCTCTAGTGGTCAGTGTTAGCACTGCATCCAGTTGACTCAGGCGGCCCCAGGAGTCGTCAGCAAAAGTGGAATTCAGGACTGAATGGTGTTCAGAACCCCCACAATCTATTGGCTGTGCTTGGCCCCTTTTCCCTACACGCACATTCTGTCTGGTGGGTGGAGGTTAAACATGCGGGGAGGAGGATAGGAAAAGGATAGAGAGTGGGATGGGGTCGGTAGGGGTCTCAAGGACTGGCTATCTTGACATCCTTCTCCACGTTCAGGTTGGCCACCATGGCCTGCTGCCAGAGGGCACCCACCTGACCCTTAAAGAGAGAACAAGTTGGGTGCTGTCTCTGGCTGACACTCTGTGCACAACCCTCACAACGCTGCTCACGGTGGGAAGGGAAAGATGACGAGCCAGGGGGCATGATCCCAGCATGTGTGGGAGGAGCTTCTAAATTATCCATTAGCACAGGCACGTCAGTGGCCCCATGCATAAATGTACAGAGAAACATGTGGGGGCAACAGCGAGAGAGAAGGGCCAGGGTATAAAAAGGGCCCACAAGAGACCAGCTCCAGGATCCCAAGGCCCAACTCCCCGAACCAGTCAGGGTCCTGTGGACAGCTCACCTAGCTGCAATGGCTGCAGGTAAGTGCCCCTAAAATCCCTTTGGACACGATGTGTCCCCAGGGGAGAGACGGCGCCCTGTAGATGGGACTGGAGCACTGACCCTCAGGTTTGGGGCTTCTGAATGTTAGTATCGGCATCTAAGCCCAGTATTTGGCCAACCTCAGAAAGTTCTTGGTCCCTGGAGGGATGGAGAGAGAAAAACAAACAGCTCCTGGGGCAGGGAGAGCGCTGGACTCTTGCTCTCCAGCTCCCTCTGTTACCCTCCGGTTTCTCCCCAGGCTCCCGGACCTCCCTGCTCCTGGCCTTTGCCCTGCTCTGCCTGCCCTGGCTTCAAGAGGGCAGTGCCTTCCCAGCCATTCCCTTATCCAGGCTTTTTGACAATGCTATGCTCCGTGCCCATCGCCTGCACCAGCTGGCCTTTGACACCTACCAGGAGTTTGTAAGCTCTTGGGAAATGGGTGCACGTCAGGGGTGGCAGGAAAGGGTGACTTTCCCCCGCTGGGGAAGTAACGGGAGGAGACTAAGGAGCTCAGGGTTGTTTTCTGAAGTGAAAATGCAGGCAGATGAGCATACGCTGAGTGAGGTTCCCAGAAAAGTAACAATGGGAGCTGGTCTCCAGCGTAGACCTTGGTGGGCGGTCCTTCTCCTAGGAAGAAGCCTATATCCCAAAGGAACAGAAGTATTCATTCCTGCAGAACCCCCAGACCTCCCTCTGCTTCTCAGAGTCTATTCCGACTCCCTCCAACAGGGAGGAAACGCAACAGAAATCCGTGAGTGGATGCCTTCTCCCCAGGTGGGGATGGGGGAGACCTGTGGTCAGAGCACCCGGGCAGCACAGCCACTGCCGGTCCTTCCCCTGCAGAACCTAGAGCTGCTCCGCATCTCCCTGCTGCTCATCCAATCGTGGCTGGAGCCCGTGCGGTTCCTCAGGAGCGTCTTCGCCAACAGCCTGGTGTATGGCGCCTCGGACAGCAACGTCTATGACCTCCTAAAGGACCTAGAGGAAGGCATCCAAACACTGATGGGGGTGAGGGTGGTGCCAGCGTTCTCCAATCCTGGAGCCCCACTGCCTTTGAGAGCTGTGTTAGAGAAAAACTGCTGCCCTCTTTTTAGTAGTCAGGCGCTGACCCAAGAGAACTCATGTTATTCTTCATTTCCCCTGGTGAATCCTCCAGGCCTTTCTCTATACCCTGAAGGGGAGGGAGGAAAATGAATGAATGAGAGAGGGAGGGAACAGTGCCCAAGCACTTGGCCTCTCCTTCTCTTCCTTCACTTTGCAGAGGCTGGAAGATGGCAGCCCCCGGACTGGGCAGATCTTCAAGCAGACCTACAGCAAGTTTGACACAAACTCGCACAACGATGACGCACTGCTCAAGAACTATGGGCTGCTCTACTGCTTCAGGAAGGACATGGACAAGGTCGAGACATTCCTTCGCATCGTGCAGTGCCGCTCTGTGGAGGGCAGCTGTGGCTTCTAACTGCCCGGTTGGCATCCCTGTGACCCCTCCCCAGTGCCTCTTCTGGCTCTGGAAGGTGCCACTCCAGTGCCCACCAGCCTTGTCCTAATAAAATTAAGTTGCATCATTTTGTCTGACTAGGTGTCCTTCTATAATATTATGGGGTGGAGGGGGTGGTATGGAGTAAGGGGCAGGTTGGGAAGACGACCTGTAGGGCCTGCGGGGTCTATTGGGAACCAGGCTGGAGCGCAGTAGCACGATCTTCGCTCACTGCAATCTCTGCCTCCTGGGTTCAAGTGATTCTCCTGCCTCAGCCTCCCGAATAGTTGGGATTCCAGGCATGCAAGACCAGCCTCAGCTAATTTTTGTATTTTTGGTAGAGACGGGGTTTCACCATATTGGCCAGGCTGGTCCCAACTCCTGATCTCAGGTGATCTACCCACCTCGGCCTCCCAAATTGCTGGGATTACAGGCGTGAACCACTGCGCCCTTCCCTGTCTTGTGATTTTAAAATAATTATACCAGCAGGAGGACGTCCAGACACAGCATGGGCTACCTGGCCATGCCCAGCCGGTTGGACATTTGAGTTGTTTGCTTGGCACTGTCCTCTCATGCGTTGGGTCCACTCAGTAGATGCTTGTTGAATTCCTGGGCCTGGGGCTGTGTCAGCTGCCTCATCCCATCACCTTCTGGCTTATTCTCTCCCTCCGTATCTTAGCTATTTTCCTCATGGGAATATTTCCAATTCGTATTTCTATTTTACCGTTATATATTTACTTGTTTGCTATTACCTCTGCCCCCAGTAGATTGTTAGCTCCAGAAGAGAAAGGATCGTGTCTTTTGTTTATCTAGATATGCCCATCTGCCTGGTACAATCTCTGGCACATGTTATAGGCAACAACTACTTGTGGAATTGGTGAATGCACGAACAGAAGAATGAGTGAATGAATGAATAGACAAAAGGCAGAAATCCAGCCGCAAAGAGCTTACAGTCTGGTAAGAGGAATAAAATGTCTGCAAATAGCCACAGGACAGGTCAAAGGAAGGAGAGACTATTTCCAGCTGAGGGCACCCCATCAGGAAAGCACCCCAGACTTCCTACAACACTAGACACATCTCAATGCTTTTCACTTCTCTATCAATGGATTGTCTCCCTGGAGAATAATCCCCAAAGTGAAATTACTTAGCACGTCCCGTTAGGTAGATCGTTGTGTACTTCTTGGTTGTTCAGAGATCATCAACCAGTGCAAACAATCCCCCCATCGATATACACAGCAGTGCCTGCCCCTCTCCTCCCCAAGCCTTCTGAGGCCCTTCCGCCATGCCTGAACCCCCTGGACATACCATGTGGCAAACTGAAGGGTCCAACGAGATACAGGAAGTGAAACACGATGTACACTGAAACGTGCAATACAAATATGCAGCATGAAGTGCCTCGGTTCACTAACCCAAGCTATGCTGGGTGCTTGTTTTCTACCACTTTCCTTAACGCCTATGGACTCCTCATTCTGCAGCTGAAGTTCCTTGTGTTCAATTCCCCCCATCTTCATTGAACATCCTCTGTGCAGGGACTTGACCCCTGTCCTGCTAGCTTTGCACTGAGGCAAGTTCTGTCCATGCCTAGTAGTGCCACCATCTTTACTAGATGAGGTTTCTAAAGAGCTTGGCATGGAAGGAAAGCCCAGGGGCTTTGGAAGCCATCACTTAGGAAATGGGAGAGCTCCAGGCAAGCCACCTTATCTCTTTGGGCCTCAGTATCCTCACTCACATCCCTGTGGTCAGTAGAGTGCCAAGCACATGGTGGACACGCAGAAGCATTGATCATCTTCCTCACCTCCCCTAGGACAGCCCTTGGGAATCCCATATAATATTCTCTGAAGACCTTAATCCAATGAGCCGAGTAATTGACTTGGTAGCAAACTCATAGAAAGGACATTAGAAGCCAAAAGGAGGTAGAGTATGTCCCAGTACGATAACCAGCCTCTGATCTCAAGGAAGAAAGAACAGAGCTGCAGGTGAGAAGTGTGCGCCTCAAATCACCAAAGTGGGAGTGGAAGGAGCACCCACCAGTCCCTTGGAGGCGATCCCTAAGACCGGTGAGAATGGCTTCGAAAAATGTGATTGTCCTCAACCCCACAGTCTTGAACCTAACAGGAAATCACAAAGCCTGAAAGACACCACTTTAGGATCAACAGCAGATCTGTGACTTTCCACAGCAGGCACACTGAACCCTAGAATTAGTCAAGGTTGGACATAGGAAGGGCTTCCAAACACACAGAAAAATTCATGGATCCTAAATTATAAAGGGAGGTTCTTTAAAAGAACCAAGGTGATTGTGAGATTATATTGAGCTTTCTCTTTTTTTCTTGATACAGAGTCTCGCTCTGTTGCCCAGGCAGGAGTGCAGTGGTGCGATCTTAGCTCACTACAACTTCCACCTCCCGGGTTCAAGCAATTCCCTGCCACAGCCTCCTGAGTAGCTGGGATTACAGGAGCCTGTCACCACGCTCAGCTAATTTTTCTATTTTTAGTAGAGACGGGATTTCACCATCTTGACCAGGTTGGTCTTGAACTCCTGACCTAATTGTCCACTGACCTTGGCCTCCCAAAGTGGTGGGATTACAGGGGTGAGCCGACGCGCCTGGCCTATTCTGAGCCTTTTGAAGCTGACGCCAGAGGTGCAAAGCCTACCCTCTCCCCACTGGCCATGTGGAGGCTCTTGCTGGGTAGTCTCTCAGCCTGCAGGAGCCAGGGATCTGGCCTCAAGTGATGCCCCAACAGTGGGCGACTTCCCAGTACTGTCAGGAGAATCCCAAGTCTAATTCAAAGTTGATTTTTTACTAGCAATGAATGATGGACATGGTCTCCATTGCTCACGACTCTGGGAAGATCTAGACTAGAGAAAAGGATCATTGACCTCTTACCATACCTAAGGGCCTCAGTTCTTCCCTCTGGTCCATGGGTGCCATGGTAACCCCTTATAAAGGTGTTTCCCCAGGGGTCCCAAGAGTCCTCTGAGTCACCATATTTCTGGGGTCAACAGAATTGGAGAGGTGAGAGGAGACACATCCCTGCCCTGGCTGCTCCCACGTGTTCCTGGCAGTAACCTCTCTGGGGAGCCTCGCCACCCCTGTGCCCACCTGCGGAATTATGCAGTGGTCCCCAACTAGGACCCCTGCCACCCTCCTTCCTAAGGGAGGCTGGGGACTTCTTCCATGGCCGAAAATCCACATCTAAGTCCCCAGCACTGGCTAAAAGGCCCTGTCATGCGGGCTGCCTGTCCCAGCTGACATTGGAGGAAGGATGGTGGGGGAGGCAGAAAGCTACATGGAGCTCAGGTACCTCCTTCCATTCCCACCTGGCTCCTCCTCTTTGCTGGTGCTGGAAGGAGCAGTGGAAAGTGGTGACTCCACCTCCCTTGGCCTCATACTTCTCAGAGCTGGTATCATTGATGACACCCCTCTTGGATCCTCTCACAGGCCTGCCTGGAGAACAGCCCACAGCACAGTGCCCTCCCAGCAGATGATGAGTCTGGGGTGCTGGTCCGGTAATGCTTCAGGAATGATGGCAGAAAAAGGAGCTCTGTCTTCAGCTCTGAAAGGGGGGAGATGGCAGGGCCCCAGCATTCACATCCTAGGCCACAGGGGTGTGGGTTTTCAATGTTGGTTGCCAACACCACAGCCAACCATTTCTAGAAGCGTTTGCTTGTTTGCTTGCTTGAGTTTCTACAGCGTCCAGTGCTAGATGCTCATAAACTCAGGGTGGGGGAAGATTTCACCGCTGGAGAGGGTGTTCTTTCCTGCTCTCATCTCGGGGGCATCTGATGCTTGTGACCTCCAGATGATATTGAAATAGCCCCAACCCTGGGCACCAGGAGACAGGACGCTCAGTCCTGGCCTTCTCTGCCTTTGCCTTGTCCTGCTATGAGTTTTCCACAAGGCACCCCATGCCACTGGGCCATTCTCACCTGGGAATTGAGAAAGAACAATCTGCCCCTTATGGAACCACAAAATGAGGCAAAGGGCCCCTGTGTTGGGGCAGGATTCCTGCACTCAGAGGGATTTAGAAGCTGAAATAACTGTTGGGGGCGGTGACTTACGCCAGTAATCTAAGTTCTTTGGGAGGCCAGGGAGGGTGGATCACCTAAAGTCAAGAGTTTGAGAGCAGCCTGGCTAACATAGTGAAACCCCATCTCTACTAAAAAAGTACAAAATTTAGCCTGGCATAGTGGCAGGCGACTGTACTCCCAGCTACTAAGGAGAGTCAGGCAGGAGAATCAACTGAACCCAGGAGGTAGAGGTTGCTGTGAGGCAACATCATGCCACTGCACTCCAACCTGGGCAACAGAATGAGACTCCATCAAAAACAGAAAAGAAAGGAAAGAAAGAAAGAGGAAAGAAGAAAGAAGAAAGGAAAGAAAGAAAGAAAGAAAGAAAGAAAGAAAGAAAGAAAGAAAGAAAGAAAAAGGAGAAAGAAGAAAGGAAGGATGGAAGGAAGGAAGGAAGGAAGGAAGGAAGGAAGGAAGGAAAGAAGGAAGGAAGGAAGGAAAGAAAGAAACTAAAATAAGTAAATAACTGAGTAACACCACACTACCTGTTCTGGAGAAAGGACTTTTTTCTTGTTGTTGTGGTTGTTGAAATGGAGTCTCACTCTGTCGCCCAGGCTGGAGTGCAGTGATCTTGGCTCACGGCAACCTCTGCCTCCTGGGTTCAAGTGATTCTACCTCCTCACCCTCCCGAGTAACTGGGATTACAGGCTTGCGCCACCACACCCAGCTACTTTTGTATTTATAGTAGAGATGGAGTTTTGCCATGTTGGCTAGTCTGACCTTGAACTCCTAACCTCAAGTGATCCACCCACCTCAGCCTCCCAAAGTGCTGGGATTACAGGCATGAGCCAGCTTGCTCGGCCTGGAGAAAGGACTTTAAATGACGCAATGTGGGAAGAGCAAAGTTGTGGAGATCTGCTGCCCTGGCTGAGGTAGCTCATGCAGTCAGTCTCTCTGAGCCTCAGTCTCCTGATGTGTGAAATGAGATGATAATCACACCTCCTACACAAGACAAGTGGCAGGTCAGACGTAAGAATGCACAGGCAGGCCCTTGGCAACTGGATAAGCTCTACACAGGTCTGGAAAGGAGGAGGAGTAAAAAGAGGACGGGCTTCCATGGCTGGATAGGGCATCTGTCGGCGTGATGTGTTCTCAGTTCCAAAGCTGGGGAAGAGACTCAAATCTTCAAGAGCTCTTCTAACTTTGAGATTCTCTGATGGTTTCAGGGCTATGGGAGGAAGCCCTTGTGGTCCGGGTCTGTTCCCGGGATTTCTGTTTCTTGGTTTGCATCTCTGGTGCAGGTCCAGGGAGCTGGGGCAATACCTCGAGTCTGGGTTCTTCGTCCCCAGGGACCTGGGGGAGCCCCGCCACCCAACCACTCCGCCCCAAGGCTCAGGGAAAGCGGAGATCAAAGTGTGGGGTTGGTTCCCTCTAGTGGTCAGTGTTAGAACTGCATCCAGCTGACTCAGGCTGGCCCAGGAGGAGTCAGCAAAAGTGGAATTCAGGACTGAATGGTGCTCAGAACCCCCACAATCTATTGGCTGTGCTAGGCCCCTTTTCCCAACACACACATTCTGCCTGCTGGGTAGAGGGGAAACATGCGGGGAGGAGGAAAGGAATAGGATAGAGAGTGGGATGGGGTCGGTAGGGGTCTCAAGGACTGGCTATCCTGACATCCTTCCCTGCGTTCAGGTTGGCCACCATGGCCTGCTGCCAGAGGGCACCCACCTGACCCTTAAAGAGAGAACAAGTTGGGTGGTGTCTCTGGCTGACACTCTGTGCACAACCCTCACAACGCTGCTCACGGTGGGAAGGGAAAGATGACGAGCCAGGGGGCATGATCCCAGCATGTGTGGGAGGAGCTTCTAAATTATCCAGTAGCACAAGCCCGTCAGTGGCCCCATGCATAAATGTACACAGAAACAGGTGGGGTCAAGCAGGGAGAGAGAAGGGGCCAGGGCATAAAAAGGGCCCACAAGAGACCAGCTCCAGGATCCCAAGGCCCAACTCCCCAAACCACTCAGGGTCCTGTGGACAGCTCACCTAGCTGCAATGGCTGCAGGTAAGCGCCCTTAAAACCCCCTTGGGCACAGGGGGGCCCAAGGGGAAAGGCGGTGCCCTGTAGATGGGACGGGGGCACTAACCCTTAGGTTTGGGGCTTCTGAATGTGAATATCGCCATCGAAGCCCAGATATATTGGCCAATCTCTGAATGTTCCTGGTCCCTGGAAGGACGGAGAGAGAGAAAAAAACAAGCAGCTCCTGGAACAGGGAGAGTGCTGGCCTCCTGCTCTCTGGCTCCCTCCGTTGCCCTCCGGTTTCTCCCCAGGCTCCCGGACGTCCCTGCTCCTGGCTTTTGCCCTGCTCTACCTGCCCTGGCTTCAAGAGGCTGGTGCCGTCCAAACCGTTCCCTTATCCAAGCTCTTTGACCACGCTATGCTCCAAGCCCATCGTGCGCACCAGCTGGCCATTGACACCTACCAGGAGTTTGTAAGCTCTTGGGGAATGGGTGCAGGTCAGGGGTGGCAAGAAGTGGTGACTTTCCCCCACTGGGGAAGTAATGGGAGGAGACTAAGGAGGTCAGGGTTGTTTTCTGGAGCAAAAATGCAGGCAGATGAGCATAGGCTGAGCCAGGTTCCCAGAAAAGTAACAATGGGAGCTGGTCTCCAGCATAGAAAACAGCGGTCCTTCTTGGGGGGGTGGTCCTTCTCCTAGGAAGAAGCATATATCCCAAAGGACCAGAAGCATTCATTTCTGCGTGACTCCCAGGCCTCCTTCTGCTTCTCAGACTCTATTCCGACACCCTCCAACATGGAGGAAACACAGCAGAAATCCGTGAGTGGATGCCTTCTCCCCAGGCGGGGATGGGGGAGACCTGTGGTCAGAGCACCCGGGCAGCACAGCCACTGCCGGTCCTTCCCCTGCAGAACTCAGAGCTGCTCCGCATCTCCCTGCTGCTCATCGAGTCGTGGCTGGAGCCCGTGCGGTTCCTCAGGAGTATCTTCACCAACGACCTGGTGTATGACACCTCGGACAGCAATGACTATGACCTCCTAAAGGACCTAGAAGAAGGCATCCAAACGCTGATGGGGGTGAGGGCGGTGCCAGGGGTCCCCAATCCTGAAACCCCACTGGCTTGGAGGGCTGGGAGAGAAAAACACTGCTGCCCTCTTTCTAGTAGTCAGACGCTGACCCAGGAGAACTCACCTTACTCTTCATTTCCCCTGGCGAATCCTCCAGGCCTTTCTCTACACCCTGAAGGGGAGGGAGGAAAATGGATGAATGAGAGAGGGAGGGAACAGTGCCCAAGCGCTTGGCCTCTCCTTCTCTTCCTTCACTTTGCAGAGGCTGGAAGACGGCAGCCCCCAGACTCGGCAGACCCTCAAGCAGACCTACAGCAAGTTTGACACAAACTCGCACAACCATGACACACTGCTCAAGAACTACGGGCTGCTCCACTGCTTCAGGAAGGACATGGACAAGGTTGAGACATTCCTGCGCATGGTGCAATGCCGCTCTGTGGAGGGCAGCTGTGGCTTCTAGGTGCCTGCGTGGCATCCTGTGACCCCTCCCCAGTGCCTCTCCTGGCCCCGGGAGGTGCCACTCTAGTGCCCAGCAGCCTTGTCCTAATAAAATTAAGTTGCATCATTTTGTCTGACTAGGTGTCCTTCTCTAATATTATGGGGTGGAGGGGGGTGATATGGAGCAAGGGGTAGGTGCGAAGACGACCTGGAGGGCCTTCAGGGTCTATTGGGAACTAGGCCGCTGAACTACAAGAGGTTTGGCTGTTCCTGGGCCATAAAAAGGCTGACACATCACTGCTGTCTATTACTCACTAAGGCCATTCCACCAGGTCAGTAGTCCCAGCTTGCTGGTCATAGCTCATTGGTCATCCCAGAGATGACTTGAAGGCATTTCTTCCTCCCCCACCATCACCAGCAACACCAAACCTAGCTCCCCAGGAGCAGGAAGAAATGAAAACAAGATGGGCTATTAAGTGCACAGGCAAAAACTCCCCAACAGGTGAGGAAACAATGGCATAGAATTACTTGTGTTCAGAAGAATTTTAAGATGAATATTCCTTAAGCCCAATTACTCCTGGGAAATGAGAACAATGCAAAAATGAGTTTGAGACATATGGAACCAGAGCATTTGGAATCTGAATTAGGGCAAGGAAAGTGGAAAAGAGATTTTATTTGGGGTTGCAAATGCAGTGCCAACAGGTGCCAGGTACATAACAACGTAAGAAATGAGGGCTGGATGGGAGGGGATAAATCCCAGATGATGCTCGCTTCCCTTCGGGGGATGCAACACAGAGGGGTGGGAACCAGCACAATCTGCAGAACTCAAGCCCCTGCTGAGGTGGGACCAACCCAGCCTGTCACCATCAGGACCACAGGGACATGGCTTCCAGACATTCTGATTCTTTGAGACAGCCAGGACATCCATACTTTTATGTGAAATCTAACATTTAAACACTGGCAACACATATTGAAAATATTTTAAGGGCAAAAATTAACCCAAACACACATGGTCTCCAAGCTGTCTGTCAGCAATTTTGTTCTAAGAGATGTTAATTGGGGTAACTTGGTATAAGGGAAAGAATCAGAAAGATTTGGGCTGTACATAATTTAGTGCTCCTGAATAAATTACTTGACCAAGCTGAGATAATAATATATTGCTGGGCGGATCACCTGAGGTCAGGAGTTCTAAGACCAGCCTGGCCAACATGGTGAAACCCTGTCTCCACAAAAAATACAAAAAAATAGCTGGGCGTGGTGACGGGCACCTGTAATCCCAGCTACTCGGGAGGCTGAGGCAGGAGAATGGCTTGAACCCGGGAGGTGGAGGTTGCAGTGAGCCGAGATCGCACCATTGCACTCCAGCCTGGGCAACAAGAGCGAAATTCCATCTCAAAAAAAATAAATTAATAATAATAATAATAATAATAAATATATTGCTTTACAAGGATTATGTAAGGATTAAATGCAATGGTATTTTTGATATATTATAGTACTCAAGAAATTGTAGTTATTTCTGCATTGAATTTTTGGATGTTTTGTGTTTTCTGATGGAGTGTCTAAATACCTGTAGTGAAATTATATTGTTTTCCTAATGACAATTAGGAAATAATAAACATCTGAGATGTTTATTATTTCCAAATAAGCACTAAAGAGCGGTGGTTAGTTAAGAGTTTACTCTCCTAAGCACCTTGGCTAAGTGACTGGTGACCTATAAATCGATACTAAGATGCTCACAGGAACTCTAGTATCCAAAAATGATTTCATGAAGTCAGGAATTATTTTGCAATGCAAATAATCAACCCCCTAATTAATCTTCTCTAGAAGTTCTGATTCTTAGTGTTATCATGAATTTTCTTGATAACGAGACCCACTTGTGTTCATTTTTGGCTATTTTACAGTTAATAACTAAGTCCTTGGGAAGTGATTGAAAGTTGAACCAATCAGAATTCTGGAGCTGCTGCATTTCTCAGCTCAGAAGCCATTCCTGCATCTTACGCCATTCTTTCACTATCGGACTTTAAAATTATGGCATTTTGGAGTTAGAAGGGCCTCATACGTCAGTCTAGTTTCTTCTACTTTGAGAATCTTATCCTACGGCATCCATTACAGTCAGTATTCCAATTACGAGTGTGTAGCACTAGAACCAAGGGAATCACTTGCACGAGGCTCCTCATTCTATTGAGCCACTCTCATTGCAGAAAACTATTTCTTGCACGAAGCTGGAATCAACATTCCTGCAACGTCCTTCATTTGGCCTTAAAATCATTTAGAAATCTCAGTCTTTAGAAGTCCATGGAATGAACACAATTATAATTATCTCTCGGCTTGCGTGTTTTAAAAGGAAATGTGAGCCATCTTAATAAGTATTTGTTGCATGCACATGACAGGGGAATGACAATGTCCAGCGCCTACTTGGGTGGCTAAGAGGGTTCTAAAGTGGGGTGGTCATAACATATAACTGAACTGCAGGGGGAGCCACACTCCAGAGAGTGTCCACCCAGCTCCCCTCAGGTATAGGAGAATCCACTCAACCACTGCTGGTTGAGAATTAGAAAGATACTACCTGACTTTGCACATTTTAGAATATAAAAGGATCTTAAAGACCATCTACCTTAAACTCTTCGATTTACCCACTGTTAGTCTACCTTTCAGCTCCTCAGCTTGGTGTGGACAGCAATTTCCATTGCAAATTTGAGATGCCTAGGGTGTTTTCTAAACGATGCATACGTAAGCCCTCACTCCCTGAGATTCTGATATAATTAACCTGGAATGTGGTCCAGGCAAGAGTAGTTGGAAAACTTTCCCAGGTGATTCTAACATATAAACAAGCTTGAGAACCACTGTGTTAGGGACCGCAAAGATGAGACCGATGTGTCCACAGCTGTTGTATTGGTGGAACAAGGAAAAAGGAGAAAAAGGAGATGAGAGGCCTGGGCCAGTTGTGGTGCCACCAGCTCCTAATTCCAACCAGTCATCCAAAAAGTGTTTATCGTGAGCCAGTCACAAAAAGACAAATACTCTCTGATTCCAGTCATATGAGGTACTCAGAGCAGTCAAATTCATAGAGACAAAAAGTAGGATGGTGGCTGCCAGTGGCTGTGGGGAGGGATGGAATAGGGAGCTATTTAATGAGCACAGGGTTTCAGCTGTGCAAGATGAAAAGGGTTCTGGAGATGGATGGTGGTGATGGTTGCATGATGATGTCAACGTACTTGACGTGACTGAACTGTACACGTAAAGTGGTTAAGATGGAAATGTTTATATCTTCTCCCAACTGAAATTTGTGAGTAGTTTATTTTTTTGTTTTTGTTTTTGAGACAGAGGCTGGAGTGCAGTGGTGCGATCTTGGCTCACTGCAACCTCCACCTCCTCCCGGGTTCAAGTGATTCTCATGCCTCAGCCTCCTGAGTAGCTGGGATTATAATTGTGCACCAACACACAGGGCAGATTTTTGTATTTTTGACAAAGACAGAGTTTCGCCATGTTGGCCAGGCTGGTCTCCAACTCCCGGCCTCAAGTGATCCACCCTCCTTGGCCTCCCATAGAGATAAGATTACAGGCAGGAGCCACGGCACCTGGCCCTTAATGGTATTTTCTAATGAAAACTCTTCTTGATGATAAGATTAGCGAGACTGACACTTTGCCTGGCTGCTTCTTTAATTCAGAAGGCCCTGGACTGCTGAGGCACACAATGAGCACTGCTGGGATTAGGGTTACCAACTTGTCCTGGTTTGCAGGAGACTTTCTCAATGTCAACACTGAAAGTCCCACGTTCCTTCCGGGAATCCCTCAGCTCAATGCAAACTCAGCTGACAGGACTGGTCACTGTATTACTAGGCCGAAATCTTATGGGACCAAACTGGGGGGAAAGCAGGGGAAGGAGCAAGAAAAAGACTAGAGAATTCAGAAAGCTGTGCACAGTGTATATGACTTTTGACGGCCCTCATGGTTACCAGAGATTTCTGATTCTTGCTTTGAGTTTACTGTGATTATAATGATGTGCTTAATTAACACCAGAATTATCAGTGTAATAATAATAAAAACCAACTAATGTGAACACATGTCTCCAGCACCGTGCTAGTTTATTACAAGTATTATGTCATTTCTTTCTAACTATAATTCTCTAAGGTAAATACTATTATTAATCCTATGGTAAGAAGTCCCACTAATGAAGTAACTTATGCTTACTCAGGTCTAGAGAGAAAGACACCAGAATGTCACGAGAGGATAAACTGCCAGGCAGGGTGGCTCACACCAGCAATCTCAGCACTTTGGAGGGCTGAGGAAGGAGGAGGTCACAAGTTCGAGACAAGCCTGGCCAACATGGTGGCACCCCATCTCTGACTAAAAATACAAAAATTAGCCAAGTGTGGTGGTGCACACCTGTATTCACAGCTACTGAGGCACGAGAATCACTTGAGCCCGGGAGGCAGAGTTGCGCTGAGCCCATCATGCCACTGTACTCCAGCTGGGTGGCTGAGCAAGATTCTGTCTCAAAAATAATAATTAAGAGGGTAAACTTTTGGAGTATTAAAGGCCACTCTTCCTCTGGGGATAATCAAGGTAGCTGCAATGTAAGCGTGAGCTGGTTGCTTTAATGTTCACAAGGAATATGATCAAAACCATTTAGAGGGTAGGGCCTCCTCCTATAGACAATGAAGGCAGCTACCCTAAGAAGCTCTATTATACCGGAAAAGAGATATGAGACCCTTTCTGCTTTAAGAATCAATGAAGTTGGGCGTGGTGGCTCACGCCTGTAATCCCAGCACTTTGGGAGGCCGAGGTGGGCAGATCACCTGAGGTCAGGAGTTTGAGACCAGCCTGGCCAACATGATGAAATCCTATCTCTACTAATAACACAAAAATTAGCCCGGTGTGGTGGCGCACACCTGTAATCCCAGCTACTCCAGAGGCTGAGGAAGGAAAATTGCTTGAAGTCGGGAGGCAGAAGTTGCAGTGAGCCGAGGTCACACCACTGCACTCCAGCCTGGGAGACAGAGCGAGACCCGGTCTCCAAAAAAAAAAATAAAAGAGAATCAATGAGAAGGGGCTGCCTGACCCCTGGTTGTGTG
Organism: Symphalangus syndactylus; assembly: GCF_028878055.3. Classification (NCBI taxonomy): domain Eukaryota; kingdom Metazoa; phylum Chordata; class Mammalia; order Primates; family Hylobatidae; genus Symphalangus; species Symphalangus syndactylus. The sequence goes on along the minus strand of NC_072442.2, from coordinate 49,523,535 downwards.
GATCCTTCGGGAAGGAAAGCGAACAGAGGTTCCAAGTCTACAAGGGAAAGAGCCCAGCCTACTCTGAAGAGCTTTGCGGGACGGCTCATCCAAATTACTGAGCTCTAAGAACTGGAACCCTGGAAACCCCAGCAAGAGAACACCCGCAGCTGGACCAGGCCCCGAAGAAGCAGATCATCCTCCCTCAGAGATCCACAGCAGCTGGGAACCTGGATCTGCAGACCCGCTTGGTTTGATGGTACTGTGTGGGACCATCTGTCAACACTGACACCCTGTGGCAGTGAGAAGCAAAGGCAGCAGCCGGCTAAGCCTCCAGGCTCTGCCTGCTGGAACTAGAAAGTCCAAGTGGTCCCCTTCTTCCCTCCATTTTTGGTTTTGTTTGTTTTGTTTTCTGTTTGTTTGCTTTTGTTTTTGTTTTCTTCAAGATGGGGTGTCACTCTGTTGCCCAGGCTGGAGTTCAATGGCACGATCTCGGCTCACTGCAACTTCCACCTCTCAGGGTCAAGCGATTCTCCCGCCTCAGCCTCCCCAGTAGCTGGGATTACAGGTGCACACCACCATGCCTGGCTCATTTTTCCCTTCCTTGTTGGATTCGCTGTGCTTCAAGGCACTGAGGCCATGAGGCAGGGTTCACAGATACAGGATAACTACGGCCTTGATGAGGCTGATCCTGACACCGAAATGGCTGTGGATCCCTGCATGGGGCGGCTCTATACTCCTGTCTCTCAAACCTGCTTCTTAACTTACTTCCCCAAAAACTCAATTCAGGGAAGGCAGATGATTTATATTAGACTCACATGATGAGAGAGCAGTAGCTCCACCTAGTGGAAACATTGAGGTTGAAAAGGTCATGTTCGGGGATGATGCTATTTTGCAAACTCAAGATATTTCGTGTCCCTCCAGGAAGCCTTCCTTGATCCGAGTTATGCTTTCTCTTAACAATCTGTTTTCCCAGTCGTAGGAGGTCATGCACAAATGTAATCTCCTACTTGTTTGTCTTGCTTTCCTAATAAATTTGTGGAAGCCAGGGACAATGTTTTGTTCACCACTGTATCCTCACTGCCATGTAGGTGGTGAAACCAAAGGGTTACTTTTACACTGAATCTATAACACCAGACTCAGGGGAGTTCTGGAAAGAATGGGAAAACGTTTTCCCTCTGCTGTCTGATGCCACGATTTTTTCTAGCTGGTATCTGCAATCTGGAAGGCGATGGACCTCTCTCTATCTGAAAGTCGGAACTTTAGCTTTTGTTTTTGTTTTTGTTTCCTTTGTTTTGTTTTTGAGACAAGGTCTGGCTCCATCACCCAGGCTGGAGTGCACTGCATGATCTCAACTCGCTGCAACCTTCCACCTCCCGCGCCCGAGTGATCCTCCCACCTCAGACTCTCAAGTAGCTGGGACTACAGGTATGTGCCACTATACCTGGCTGAGTTTTGTATTTTTTGTAGAAATGGGGTTTCTACATGTTGAAACCAAGTTGCCCAGGCTATTCAGAAACTCCAGGGCTCAAGTGATCCGCCTGCCTCAGCCTCCCAAAGTGCTGGGATTACAGGCGTGAGCCATCGCCCCTGGCCTGAATTTCAGTTTTGAAAGCAGGTTAAATAGGCTGCTGCCCTGAGCTAATGCACCCCCTGCCCTGGGCTGGTTGTTTATGCTATCAACATGGTATTTTTTCCTTAGAAATTCTACTTGAAGTTATAAAATGCAGCCGGGAGCGGTGGCTCATGCCTGTAATCCCAGCACTTTAGAAGGCCAAAGTGGGTGGATCACGAGGTCAGGACCTCAAGATCAGCCTGGCCAAGATGGTGAAACCCTGTCTCTACTAAAAATACAAAAAATTAGTTGGGCATGGTGGTAGGCACCTGTAATCCCAGCTACTTGGGAGGCTGAGGCAGAGCATTCCTTGAACCGGGGAGGTGGAGGTTGAAGTGAGCCAAAATCACGCCACTGAACTCCAGCCTGGGCAACAGAGCAAGACTCTATCTGAATAAAAAAAAAAAAAAAAAAGTTATAAAATGCAACCATTTGACATAAGCAATGACACAGAAGGCAAGGGAAATGCATTTGGACATCATAAGATGACTTTTATTTTTACCATAGCAACATTCCAGTGAACATTTCTTGACTGATTTGGGAGAAAAGATCTGGTTTTATGATTCCTCATGCCTTTTCTGAGGGTGAATATACTCTTTCCCAAGGACAGGAAAGGAGGCTGAACCATAAACATTTTCACAAGAGGATTCCTCTTGAAGCTTCAAGGAAATTGTTTACAGACAGAAGACAATATGTACTTGCTGATGAAAAGGGAGAGTAAACATTGCAACTCTAACCTAGACACCCATATGGGTAAAAAAAAGAAAACTGGCAAATGCGAACTCACAGGTGATCACTCTATGAAAAGGAATTCAGAGATGTTTGGAGCTCTTAACCTATGAGGCCAATTTCATGGAAGAACTCTACCTTCTACTTCAGAGACAGAACACTGGGCTAGATAGGATGCTTGTCTGGCCCAAAGTGGAATTTCTTACCATCTGTATACTCCCCCAAGACCCACAACAGATGGTTACTGAGTTGAAGCTTGCCACTGATCCTTAATGATGTCAACAAGCTCAGCTCTGGGAGCTGGCACTCCAGAAGCCCAGGTCAGGGGAGCAAGGGAAAGTGGAGATGGGAACAGAGCTCTGATTCCTAGCCCCATATCTGACACTTACTCCCTTCAAAGTCCTGTCCCTGGACTACAAATTTAGTTCCCAGTTAGTAATCAGAAAACCATGAAATATGAGTTGTATTTCTAAGATGTGTCTGACTTTAGTATCATGTTTAAGAGAAAAGGGCAGTGAGAACCACGAAGAAACAGGAGGATCTTTTCTTTTCTTTGAATCTAAGAGTGGACTGATGAAGCACCTGGCAAGGCGCAAGAGGCCTTCTCACAAATCAAACACTGAGACTGAGATTCCTAATGACTAGGGTGAGCTCTAAAGAGAAAGGTGGCTGGGCGCAGTGGCTCACACCTGTAATCCCAGAATTTTGGGAGGCCAGGGTGGGCGGGTCACTTGAGGTCAAGAGTTTGAGACCAGCCTGGCCAACATGGTGAAACCTCATCTCTATGAAAAATACAGAAATTAGACAGGCGTGGTTGTGTGCACCTGTAATCCCAGCTACTGGGGAGGCTGAGGCAGGAGAATCGCCTGAACCCAGGAGACTGAAGTTGCAGTGAGCCGAGATCACATCATTGCACTCCAGCCTAGGCGACAAGAGTGACACTCCATCTCAAAAAAAAAAAGAGAGAGAGAGAAAGGTGAGATTGTGGACATATTGGATACACAGGACATGGGGCTTGGGGCCTGTAATACTGTTTTACAGGACAGACGTACACAAAGGGGAATGCAGCCTGCCATTGTGTTTCTTCCTTTCTCCTCTGTCCCTTCTTCCCTCCCTGGGAAACCAGAGTAGCAGAAGTCTCATTCAGTCAAATAGCTGTCAATTATATGAGTTGTACTTTTCTCTTCCTGAACAGCAAACTGGCTTTCCTCCTCTTTGTCCTCCTCTTTCTGCCTACAGAGCAATTTCCTCCTGTCCACGTTGCAGGGCCGATAGCTGAAACACAGTGCTATGGTGAAGACACCCACTCCAAGGGCAACGGTAATAATGACAAAGCGGGTAGAGCTGACTCCTTCATCCAGTCCTGCCCAAGAACAGAAGACAGAGTTAGGAGAGTCTGAGAGTATGAGAATCACCCACCCCAGCCCACCAGGCCCACTTCTGAGTCTCATTCTTCCCAACCTAGTAGAATCTTTCTTATTTTCATCCTTGGATAAGAATCCCAAACCCCTGAGGGGTTTCCATCCTGGGCCTGGCAGCAGGGCAGCAAAGGTTACCTTGAACAATGACAGCAATGTCTTTGCTGACAGAGCCCAGCTGGTTAGTGGCTGTGCAGCAGTAGGTTCCAGTGTGGTTCTGGGTTCCCTTCTGTGGCACTTCAAGGTCAAAGACCACCCCATTCCAGGTACACACCAAGGCTGGAGCTGGGTTTCCCTTTGGGATGCAGGCGAGCGTGTGTTCCAGCCCTTCCAGCCAGGTCTGTTTGCCAGGGCAACTGGATTCCTCTAACTGGGGCTTGTCTGCAGAAACAGTTTCCCAAGGAGCTGAGTTTGGTGCTCCACACTCCCTCCCTGCCTTCAACCCCTGCTCCCTCTCCTCCCCTCACCCAAATGCTGTCCCCTCCACCCAACAGCTTTCCTTCCCAAGGGAGCACTAGCGGCTCCCTGCTTTGAGCCAACTCTTCTTTCCCACTTTCTCTATGGGCAGGGAGTCCCAGATGAAACCTAGGGTGTTCTTATGGATTTGCACTAAATGATAACTCTGCTCTGTCCATGGTGGCCCTGGGGCACCTGCTTCCCACGTTTGCTTCTCAGTGGGTAAGGAGCTAGGTTACAGTGAACTCAAAGATGAGGATTTTTCTCCTTTTCTTTTTGTTTTTTTTGGGGTTTTTTGTTTGTTTGTTTGTTTATTTGTTTGTTTTTGAGACAAAGTCAGTCTCACTCCTTCACCCAGGCTGGAGTTCAGTGGCGTGATCTCGGCTCATGACAACTTCTGCCTCCCCGATTCAAGCAATTCTCGTGCCTCAGCATCTCCAGTGACTAGGATGACAGGCGCATGCCACCACGCCCGCTAATTTTTCTATTTTTAGTAGAGATGACTTTCACCATATTGGCCACGCTGGTCTCAAACTCCTGACTTCAGGTGATCCACATGTCTCAGCCTCCCAAAGTGTTGGGATTACAGGCATGAGCCATGACCCCCGGCCTATCCTGAGCCTTTTGAAGCTGACGCCAGAGGTGCAAACCCCAACCTCTCCCCACTGGCCATGTGGAGGCTCTTGCTGGGTGGTCTTTCAGCCTGCAGGAGCCAGGGATCTGGCCTCAAGTGATGCCCCAACAGTGGGTGACTTTCCAGTACTGTCAGGAGAATCCCAAGTCTAATTCAAAGTTGAATTTTACTAGCAATGAATGATAGACATGGCCTCCATTGCTCACGACTCTGGGAAGATCTAGACTAGAGTAAAGGATCACCGACTTCTACCCACACCTGTGGGCCTCAGTTCTTCCCTCTGGTCCATGGTTGCCATGGTAACCCCTTATAAAGGTGTTTCCCCAGGGGTCCCTAGAGTCCTCTGAGTCACCATACTTCTGGGGTCCACAGAATTGGAAAGGTGAGAGGAGACACTCCCCTGCCCTGGCTGCTCCCACGTGTTCCTGGCAATAACCTGTCTGGGGAGCCTCGCCACACCTGTGCCCACCTGCAGAGTTATGCAGTGGTGCCCAAATAGGGCCCCAGCCACCCTCTTTCCTAAGGGAGGCTGGAGACTTCTTCCATGGCCGAAAATCCACATCTAAGTCCCCAGAACTGGCTAAAAGGCCCTGTCATGGGGGCTGCCTGTCCCAGCTGACATTGGAGGAGGGATGGTGGGGGAGGCAGAAAGCTACATGGAGCTCAGGTACCTCCTTCCATTCCCACCTGGCTCCTCCCCTTTGCTGGTGCTGGAAGGAGCAGCGGAAAGTGGTGACTCCACCCTCTCTTGGCCCCATATTTCTCAGAGTTGGTATCATTGATGACACCCCTCTTGGATCCTCTCACAGGCCTGCCTGGAGAACAGCCCACAGCACAGTGACCTCCCAGCAGATGATGAGTCTGGGGTGCTGGTCCGGTAATGCTTCAGGAATGACAGGAGAAAAAGGAGCTCTGTCTTCAGCTCTGAAAGGGGGGAGATGGCAGGGCCCCAGCATTCACATCCTAGGCCACAGGGGTGTGGGTTTTCAATGTTGGTTGCCAACACCACAGCCAACCACTTCTAGAAGCGTTTGCTTGTTTGCTTGCTTGAGTTTCTACAGCGTCCAGTGCTAGATGCTCATAAACTCAGGGGGGATGATTTCAGTGCCAGAGAGTGTGTTCTTTCCTGCTCTCATCTCTGGGGGCATCTGATGCTTGTGACCTCCAGACGGTATGGAAATAGCCCCAACCCTGGGCACCAGGAGACAGGAGGCTCAGTCCTGGCCTTCTCTGCCTTCACCTTGTCCTGCTATGAGTTTTCCACAAGGCACCCCATGCCACTGGGCCATTCTCACCTGGGAATTGAGAAAGAACAATCTGCCCCTTATGGAGAGACAAAATGAGGCAAAGGGCCCCTTGTGTTGGGGGCAGCATCCCTGCACTCAGACACATTTAGAAGCTGCAATAACTGGGTTGGGAGCGGTGGCTCACGCCAGTAATCTCAGTATTTTGGGAGGCCAGGGAGGGTGGATCACCTAAAGTCAAGAATTTGAGACCAGCCTGGCCAACATAGTGAAAGCCCGTCTCTACTAAAAAAAAGTACAAAACTTAGCCCAGCACAGTGGCGGGTGCCTGTAATCCCAGCTACTGGGGAGGCTGAGGCGGGAGAATCACTTGAACCCAGGAGGTGGAGGTTGCTGTGAGGCAAGATCATGCCACTGCACTCCAGCCTTGGTGACAGAATGAGACTCCATCTCAAAAATAAAAAATAAAAAAAGAAGCTAAAATAACTAAATAACTGAGTAGCACCACACTACCTGCTCTGGAGAAAGGATTTTTTTTTTTTTTTTTTTTTTTTTGAGATGTACACTTGCTCTGTCATCCAGGCTGGAGTGCAGTGGCCCCTTCTTGACTCACAGCAACCTCTGCCTCCTGGGTTCAAGTGATTCTCCTGCCTCAGCCTCCCAAGTAGCTGGGATTACGGGCTCGTGCCACCATGCCCAGCTAATTTTTGTATTTTTAGGAGAGATGGAGTTTTGCCATGTGGGCTAGCCTGGTCTTGCACTCCTGACCTTAAGTGATCCACCCACCTCAGCCTCCCAAGGTGCTGGGATTACAGGCATGAGCCACCGTGCCCGGCCTGGAGAAAGGACTTTGAATGACGCAATGTGGGAAGAGCAAGGTGGTGGAGATCTGCTGCCCTGGCTGAGGTAGCTCATGCAGTCAGTCTCTCTGAGCCTCAGTCTCCTGATCTGTGAAATGGGATGATATGCACACCTCCTACACAAGACAAGTGGCAGGTCAGACGTGAGAATGCACAGGCAGGCCCTTGGCAACTGGATAAGCTCTACGCAGGTCTGGAAAGGAGGAGGAGACAAAAGAGGACGGGCTTCCATGGCTGGATAGGGCATCTGTCCGCGTGATGTGTTCTGAGTTCCAAAGCTGGGCAAGAGACTCAAATCTTCAAGAGCTCTTCTAACTTTGAGATTCTCTGACGGTTTCAGGGCTATGGGTGGAAGCCCTTGTGGTCCGTGTCTGTTCCCGGGATTTCTGTTTCTTGGTTTGTATCTCTGCTACAGGTCCAAGGATCTAGGGCAATACCTTGAGTCTGGGTTCTTAGTCCGCAGGGACCTGGGGGAGCCTCCCCACCCCGCCCCGCACCGCCCCCGCCCCGCACCAGCCCCCGCCCCCGCCCCCGCCCCCGCCCCAAGGCTCAGGGAAAGGGGAGAGCAAAGTGTGGAGTTTGTTCCCTCTAGTGGTCAGTATTGGCAATGCATCCAGGCGGGCCTGTTTCAGGCGGGCCCAGGAGGAATCAGCAAAAGTGGAATTCAGCACTGAATCATGCCCAGAACCCCCACAATCTATTGGCTGTGCTTGGCCCCTTTTCCCAACACACACATTCTGCCTGGTGGGTGGAGGGGAAACATGCGGGGAGGAGAAAACGGATAGGATAAAGAGTGGGATGGGGTCAGTAGGGTTCTCAAGGACTGGCTATCCTGACATCCTTCTCCGCGTTCAGGTTGGCCACCATGGCCTGCTGCCAGAGGGCACCCACCTGCCCCAGAGAGGACAAGTTGGGTGGTATCTCTGCTGACATTCTGTGCACAACCCTCACAACGCTGGTGACGGTGGGAAGGGAAAGGTGACAAGCCAGGGGGCATGATCCCAGCATGTGTGGGAGGAGCTTCTAAATTATCCATTAGCACAAGCCCATCAGTGGCCCCAGCCCTAAACGTGCAGAGAAACAGGTGGGGAGAAGCAGCGAGAGAGAAGGGGCCAGGGCATAAAAAGGGCCCAGAAGAGACCAGCTCCAGAATCCCAAGGCCCAACTCCCCAAACCACTCAGGGTCCTGTGGACAGCTCACCTAACTGCAATGGCTGCAGGTAAGCGCCCCTAAAATCCCTTTGGGCACAATGCTTCCAGAGGAGAGAGGCGGCGCCCTGTAGATGGGACGGGCACACTAAACCTCAGGTTTGGGGCGTCTGAATGTTAGTATCTCCATCTAAGCCCAGTATTTGGCCAATCTCTGAATGTTTCTGGTCCCTGGAGGGAGGTAGAGAGAGAGAGAGGGAGAAAAAAAAAAAAAAAAAAACAGCTCCTAGAGCAGGGAGAGTGCTGGCATCTTGCTCTCCAGCTCCCTCTGTTGCCCTCCGGTTTCTCCCCAGGCTCCCGGATGTCCCTGCTCCTGGCATTTGCCCTGCTCTGCCTGACCTGGCTTCAAGAGGGCAGTGCCTTCCCAACCATTCCCTTATCCAGGCTTTTTGACAATGCTATGCTCCGCGCCCATCGCCTGGACCAGCTGGCATTTGACACCTACCAGGAGTTTGTAAGCTCTTGGGGAATGGGTACGCTTCAGAGGTGGCAGGAAAGGGTGACTTTCCCCCGCTGGGGAAGTAATGGGAGGAGACTAAGGAGCTCAGGGTTGTTTTCTGAAGTGAAAATGCAGGCAGATGAGCATACGCTGAGTGAGGTTCCCAGAAAAGTAACAATGGGAGCTGGTCTCCAGCGTAGACCTTGGTGGGCGGTCCTTCTCCTAGGAAGAAGCCTATATCCTGAAGGAGCAGAAGTATTCATTCCTGCAGAACCCCCAGACCTCCCTCTGCTTCTCAGAGTCTATTCCGACACCTTCCACCAGGGTGAAAACGCAGCAGAAATCCGTGAGTGGATGCCTTCTCCCCAGGTGGGGATGGGGGAGACCTGTGGTCAGAGCCCCCGGGCAGCACAGCCACTGCGAGTCCTTCCCCTGCAGAACCTAGAGCTGCTCCGCATCTCCCTGCTGCTCATCCAGTCGTGGCTGGAGCCCGTGTGGTTCCTCAGGAGCGTCTTCGCCAACAGCCTGGTGTATGGCGCCTCGGACAGCAACGTCTACCACCACCTAAAGGACCTAGAGGAAGGCATCCAAACGCTGATGGGGGTGAGGGTGGCGCCAGGGGTCCCCAATCCTGGGGCCCCACTGGCTTCCAGGGACCGGGGAGAGAATCACTGCTGCCCTCATTTTAGTAGTCAGGATCTGACCCAAGAGAACTCATCTTATTCTTCATTTCCCCTGGTGAATCCTACAGGCCTTTCTCTACAGCCTGGAGGGGAGGGAGGAAAATGAATGAATGAGAGAGGGAGGGAACAGTGCCCAAGCACTTGGCCTCTCCTTCTCTTCCTTCACTTTGCAGAGGCTGGAAGATGGCAGCCCCCGGACTGGGCAGATCTTCAAGCAGACCTACAGCAAGTTTGACACAAACTCGCACAACGATGACGCACTGCTCAAGAACTACGGGCTGCTCTACTGCTTCAGGAAGGACATGGACAAGGTCGACACATTCCTGCGCACCGTGCGGTGCCGCTCTGTGGAGGGCAGCTGTGGCTTCTAACTGCCCGGGTGGCATCCCTGTGACCCCTCCCCAGTGCCTCTTCTGGTTCTGGAAGGTGCCACTCCAGTGCCCACCAGCCTTGTCCTAATAAAATTAAGTTGCATCATTTTGTCTGACTAGGTGTCCTTCTATAATATTATGGAGTGGAGGGGGGTGGTATGGAGTAAGGGGCAGGTTGGGAAGACGACCTGTAGGGCCTGAGGGGTCTATTGGGAACCAGGCTGGAGCGCAGCGGCACGATCGTGGCTCACTACAACCTCCGTCTCCTGGGTTCAAGCGATTCTCCTGCCTCAGTCTCCCGAATAGTTGGGATTCCAGCCATGCACGACCAGGCTCAGCTAATTTTTGTATTTTTGGTAGAGACGGGGTTTCACCATATTGGCCAGTCTGGTCTCCATCTCCTGATCTCAGGTAATCCTCCCGCCTTGGCCTCCCAAATTGCTGGGATTACAGGTAGGAGCCACTGGGCCCTTCCCTGTCTTGTGATTTTAAAATAATTATACCAGCAGGAGGACGTCCAGACACATCATGGGCTACCTGGCCATGCCCAGCCGGTTGGACATTTGAGTTGTTTGCTTGGCACTGTCCTCTCATGCGTTGGGTCCACTCAGTAGATGCTTGTTGAATTCCTGGGCCTGGGGCTGTGTCAGCTGCCTCATCTCATCACCTTCTGGCTTATTCTCTCCCTCTGTATCTTAGCTATTTTCTTCATGGGAATGTTTCCAATTCGTATTTCTATTTTACTGTTATATATTTACTTGTTTGCTATTATCTTTGCCCTCAGTAAATTGTTAGCTCCAGAAGAGAAAGGATCGTGTCTTTTGTTTATCTAGATATGCCCATCTGCCTGGTACAATCTCTGGCACATGTTATAGGCAACAACTACTTGTGGAATTGGTGAATGCACGAACAGAAGAATGAGTGAATGAATGAATAGACGAAAGGCAGAAATCCAGCCTCAGGCCAGGCGCGGTGGCTCACGCCTGTAATCCCAGCACTTTGGGAGGTCGAGGCTGGTGGATCACAAGGTCAGGAGTTTGAGACCATCCTGGCTAGCACGGTGAAACCCCATCTCTAAAAATACAAAAAAATTAACTGGGCATGGTGGCAGGCGCCTGTACTCCTAGCTACTCGGGAGGCTAAGGCAGGAGAATGTCATGAACCCGGGGGCACAGAGCTTGCAGTCACCCGACATCACGCCACTGCACTCCAGCCTGGGTGACAGAGCAAGACTCAGTCTCAAAAAAAAAAAAAAAAAGAAAAGAAATCCAGCCCCAAAGAGCTTACAGTCTGGTAAGAGGAATAAAATGTCTGCAAATAGCCACAGGACAGGTCAAAGGAAGGAGAGACTATTTCCAGCTGAGGGCACCCCATCAGGAAAGCACCCCAGACTTCCTACAACTACTAGACACATCTCGATGCTTTTCACTTCTCTATCAATGGATTGTCTCCCTGGAGAATAATCCCCAAAGTGAAATTACTTAGCACGTCCAGTTAGGTAGATCGTTGTGTACTTCTTGATTGTTCAGAGATCATCAACCAGTGCAAACAATCCCCCCATCGATATACACAGCAGTGCCTGCCCCTCTCCTCCCCAAGCCTTCCGAGGCCCTTCCGCCATGCCTGAACCCCCTGGACATACCATGTGGCAAACTGAAGGGTCCAACGAGATACAGGAAGTGAAACACGATGTACACTGAAACATGCAATACAAATATGCAGCATGAAGTGCCTCAGTTCACTAACCCAAGCTATGCTGGGTGCTTGTTTTCTACCACTTTCCTTAATGCCTACGGACACCTCATTCTGCAGCTGAAGTTCCTTGTGTTCAATTCCCCCCATGTTCACTGAACATCCTCTGTGCAGGGACTTGACCCCTGTCCTGCTAGCTTTGCACTGAGGCAAGTTCTGTCCATGCCTAGTAGTGCCACCATCTTTACTAGATGAGGTTTCTAAAGAGCTTGGCATGGAAGGAAAGCCCGGGGGCCTTGGAAGCCATCACTTAGGAAATGGGAGAGCTCCAGGCAAGCCACCTTATCTCTTTGGACCTCAGTATCCTCACTCACATCCCTATGGTCAGTAGAGTGCCAAGCACATGGTGGACACGCAGAAGCATTGATCATCTTCCTCACCTCCCCTAGGACAGCCCTTGGGAATCCCATATAATATTCTCTGAAGACCTTAATCCAATGAGCCGAGTAATTGACTTGGTAGCAAACTCATAGAAAGGACATTAGAAGCCAATAGAGGTAGAGTATGTCCCAGTACGATAACCAGCCTCTGATCTCAAGGAAGAAAGAACAGAGCTGCAGGTGAGAAGTGTGCGCCTCAAATCACCAAAGTGGGAGTGGAAGGAGCACCCACCAGTCCCTCGGAGGCGATCCCTAAGACCGGTGAGAATGGCTTCGAAAAATGTGATTGTCCTCAACCCCACAGTCTTGAACCTAACAGGAGATCGCAAAGCCTGAAAGACACCACTTTAGGATCAACAGCAGATCTGTGACTTTCCACAGCAGGCACACTGAACCCTAGAGTTAGTCGAGGTTGGACATAGGAAGGGCTTCCAAACACACAGAGAAAACCATGGATCCTAAATCATAAAGGGAGGTTCCTTAAAAGAAGCAAGATGATTGTGAGATTATCATCAGCTTTTTTTTTTTTCTCTTGATACAGAATCTCACTCTGTCACCCAGGCTGGAGTGCAGTGCCGCCATCTCAGTTCGCTACAACCTCCACCTGCCAGGTTCAAGCAATTCCCTGCCACAGCCTCCTGAGTAGCTGGGATTACAGGCGCCTACCAGCATGCTTGGCTAATTTTTGTATTTTTGGTAGAGACGGGATTTCACCATCTTGGCCAGTTTGGTCTTAAACTCCTGACCTAATGATCCGCCCACCTTGGCCTCCCAAAGTGGTGGGATTACAGGCGTGAGCCAACGCACCCAACCTATCCTGAGCCTTTTGAGGCTGACGCTAGAGGTACAAAGCCCAGCCTCAGGCCGGGCGCGGTGGCTCACGCTTGTAATCCCAGCACTTTGAGAGGCCGAGGCGGCCGGATCACGAGGTCAGGAGATCGAGACCACGGTGAAACCCCGCCTCTACTAAAAATACAAAAAAAATTAGCCGGGCGTGGTGGCGGGCGCCTGTAGTCCCAGCTACTCAGAGAGGCTGAGGCAGGAGAATGGCGTGAACCCGGGAGGCGGAGCTTGCAGTGAGCCGAGATTGCGCCACTGCACTCCAGCCTGGGTGACAGAGCGAGACTCCGTCTGAAAAAAAAAAAAAAAAAAAAAAGCCCAGCCTCTCCCCACTGGCCATGTGAAGGCTCTTGCTGGGTAGTCTCTCAGCCTGCAGGAGCCAGGGATCTGGCCTCAAGTGATGCCCCAACAGTAGGCGACTTCCCAGTACTGTCAGGAGAATCCCAAGTCTAATTCAAAGTTGATTTTTTACTAGCAATGAATGATAGACATGGTCTCCATTGCTCAAGGGAAGATCTAGACTAGAGAAAAGGATCACCAACTTCTACCTACACCTGCGTGCCTCAGTTCTTCCCTCTTGTCCATGGTTGCCATGGTAACCCCTTATAAAGGTGTTTCCCCAGGGGTCCCTAGAGTTCTCTGAGTCACTATAACTCTGGGGTCAACAGAAGTGGAGAGGTGAGAGGAGACACTCTCCTGCCCTGGCTGGTCCCTTGTGCTCCTGGCAGTAATCTGTCTGGGAAGCCTGGCCACCCCTGTGCCCACACACGGAGTTATGTACTGGTGCCCAGCTAGAGCCCCTGCCACCCTCCTTCCTAAGGGAGGCTTCCCTTAGGACTGGCCGAAAATCCACATCTAAGTCCCCAGCACTGGCTAAAAGGCCATGTCATGGGGGCTGCCTGTCCCAGCTGACACTGGAAGAAGGATGGTGGGGGAAGCAGAAAGCTACGTGGAGCTCAGGTACCCTCTTCCATTCCCACCTGGTTCCTCTTCTTTGCTGGTGCTGGAAGGAGCAGCGGAAAGTGGTGTCTCCACCCTGCCTTGGCCCTATATTTCTCAGATCTAGTATCATTCATGACATCCTTTTGGATCTTCACAAAGGCCTGCCTGGAGAACAGCCCACAGCACAGTGACCTCCCAGCAGATGATGAGTCTGGGGTGCTGGTCTGGTAATGTTTCAGGAATGATGGCACAAAAAGGAGCTCTGTCTTCTGCTCTGAAAGGGGGGAGATGGCAGGGCCCCAGCATTCACATCCTAGGCCACAGGGGCGTGGGTTTTCAATGTTGGTTGCCAACACCACAGCCAACCACTTCTAGAAGCGTTTGCTTGTTTGCTTGCTTGTGTTTCTACAGCGTCAGGTGCTAGATGCTCCTAACTCAGGGTGGGGAAAGATTTCAGTGCCAGAGAGGGTGTTCGTTCCTGCTCTCATCTCTGGGGGCGTCTGATGCTTGTGACCTCCAGATATGGAAATAGCCCCAACCCTGGGGAAGTAGCCCCAACCCAGGAGACAGGAGGCTCAGTCTTGCCTTCTCTGCCCTTGCCTTGTCCTGCTATGAGGTTTCCACAAGGCACCCCATGCCACTGGGCCATTCTCATCTGGGAATTGAGAAAGAACAATCTGGCCCTTATGGAGAGACAAAATGAGGCAAAGGGTCCCTTGTGTTGGGGGCAGGATCCCTGCACTCAGAGAGATTTAGAAGCTGAAATAACTGGGTTGAGAGCAGTGGCTCACGTCAGTAATCGCAGTACTTTGGGAGGCCAGGGAGGGTGGATCACCTAAAGTCAAGAATTCGAGACCATCCTGGCCAACATAGTGAAACCCAGGCTCTACTAAAAAAAAGTACAAAACTCAGCCCGGCATAGTGGTGGGCGCCTGTAATCCCAGCTACTTGGGAGGCTGAGGGGGGAGAATCACTTGAACCCAGGAGGTGGAGGTTGCAGTGAGGCAACATCATGCCACTGCACTCCAACCTGGGCGACAGAATGAGACTCCATCAAAAACAAGGAAGGAAGGAAGGAAGGAAGGAAGGAAGGAAGGAAGGAAGGAAGGAAGGAAGGCAGGCAGGCAGGCAGAAAAAAAGAAAGAAAAAGGAAAGAAAGAAAGAAAGAAAGAGAAAAAGAAAGAAAGAAAGAGAAAAGGAAAGAAAGAAAGAGAAAAGGAAAGAAAGAATCTAAAATAACCAAATAACTGAGTAGCACCACACCACCTGCTCTGGAGAAAGGACTTTTGTTGTTATTGTTGTTGTTGTTGTTGTTGTTGAAATGGAGTCTCACTCTGTCGCCCAGGCTGGAGTGCAGTGGCGTGGCACGATCTAGGTTCACAGCAACCTCTGCGTCCTGGGTTCAAGCGATTCTACCTCCTCACCCTCCCGAGTAACTGGGATTAGAGGCTTGTGCCACCACACCCAGCTACTTTTGTATTTTTAATAGAGATGGAGTTTTGCCATGTTGGCTAGTCTGACCTTGAACTCCTGACCTCAAGTGATCCACCCTCCTCAGCCTCCCAAAGTGCTGGGATTACAGGCATGAGCCACCGTGCCCGGCCTGGAGAAAGGACTTTAAATGATGCAACGTGGGAAGAGCAAAGTTGTGGAGATCTGCTGCCCTGGCTGAGGTAGCTCATGCAGTCAGTCTCTCTGAGCCTCAGTCTCCTGATGTGTGAAATGAGATAATAACCACACCTCCTCCACAAGACACGTAAGTGGCAGGTCAGACGTGAGAATGCACAGGCAGGCCCTTGGCAACTGGATAAGCTCTACACAGGTCTGGAAAGCAGGAGAAGAAAAAAGAGGACGGGCTTCCATGGCTGGATAGGGCATCTGTCGGCGTGATGTGTTCTCAGTTCCAAAGCTGGGGAAGAGACTCAAATCTTCAAGAGCTCTTTTAACTTTGAGATTCTCTGATGGTTTCAGGGCTATGGGTGGAAGCCCTTGTGGTCCGTGTCTGTTCCCGGGATTTCGGTTTCTTGGTTTGTATCTCTGCTGCAGGTCCAGGGAGCTGGGACAATACCTTGAGTCTGGGTTCTTTGTCCCCAGGGACCTGGGGGAGCCACCCCCCGCCCCTCGCCTGCCCCCCAAAGCTCAGGAAAAGGAGAGATCAAAGTGTTGGATTGGTTCCCTCTAGTGGTCAGTGTTAGCACTGCACCCAGCTGCCTCAGGTGGGCCCAGGAGTGGTCAGCAAAAGTGGAATTCAGGAGTGAATGGTGCTCAGAACCCCCACAATCTATCGGCTGTGCTTGGCCCCTTTTCCCAACACACACATTCTGTCTGGCGGGCTGAGGTTAAACATGCGGGGAGGAGGAAAGGAACAGGATAGAGAGTGGGATTGATTTTTTACTAGCAATGAATGATAGACATGGTCTCCATTGCTCAAGGGAAGATCTAGACTAGAGAAAAGGATCACCAACTTCTACCCACACCTGCGTGCCTCAGTTCTTCCCTCTTGTCCATGGTTGGATGGTAACCCCTTATAAAGGTGTTTCCCCAGGGGTCCCTAGAGTTCTCTGAGTCACTATAACTCTGGGGTCAACAGAAGTGGAGAGGTGAGAGGAGACACCTCTCCTCTGTTGCTGTCATACACCAACAGCCTGGTGTATGACATCTCGGACAGCGATGACTATGACCTCCTAAAGGACCTAGAGGAAGGCATCCAAAGGCTGATGGGGGTGAGGGTGGCGCCAGGGGTCCCCAGTCCTGGAGCCCCACTGGCTTGGAGGGCTGGGGGAGAGAAACACTGCTGCCCCCTTTCTAGCAGTCAGGCTCTGACCCAAGAGAACTCACCCTTATTCTTCATTTCCCCTGGCGAATCCTACAGGCCTTTCTCTACACCCTGAAGGGGAGGGAGGAAAATGGATGAATGAGAGGGAGGGGTCTCAAGGACTGGCTATCCTGACATCCCTCCCCGCGTTCAGGTTGGCCACCATGGCGTGCTGCCAGAGGGCACCCACCTGACCCTTAAAGAGCGGACAAGTTCGGTGCTGTCTCTGGCTGACACTCTGTGCACAACCCTCACAACGCTGCTCACGGTGGGAAGGGAAAGATGACGAGCCGGGGAGCATGATCCCAGCATGTGTGGGAGGAGCTTCTAAATTATCCATTAGCACAAGCCCGTCAGTGGCCCCAGGCCTAAACATGCAGAGAAACAGGTGGGGAGAAGCAGCGAGAGAGAAGGGGCCAGGGCATAAAAAGGGCCCACAAGAGACCAGCTCCAGGATCCCAAGGCCCAACTCCCCAAACCACTCAGGGTCCTGTGGACAGCTCACCTAGCTGCAATGGCTGCAGGTAAGCACCCCCAAAATCACTTTGGGCACAGTGTGTCCCAAGGGGAGAGGCGGCACCCTGTGGATGGGACGGGGGCACTAACCCTCAGGTTTGGGACTTCTGAATGTGAATATCGCCATCGAAGCCCAGATATTTGGCCAATCTCTGAATGTTCCTGGTCCCTGGAGGGACGGAGAGAGAGAAAAAAACAAGCAGCTCCTGGAACAGGGAGAGTGCTGGCCTCCTGCTCTCCGGCTCCCTCCTTTGCCCTCCGGTTTCTCCCCAGGCTCCCAGATGTCCCTGCTCCTGGCTTTTGCCCTGCTCTGCCTGCCCTGGCTTCACCAGGCTGGTGCCGTCCAAACCGTTCCCTTAGCCAGGCTTTTTGAAGAGGCTATGTTCCAAGCCCATCGCATGCACCAGCTGGCCATTGACACCTACCAGGAGTTTGTAAGCTCTTGGGGAATGGGTGCAGGTCAGGGGTGGCAAGAAGGGGTGACTTTCCCCCACTGGGGAAGTAATGGGAGGAGACTAAGGAGCTCAGGGTTGTTTTCTGGAGCGAAAATGCAGGCAGATGAGCATAGGCTGAGCCAGGTTCCCAGAAAAGTAACAATGAGAGCTGGTCTCCAGCATAGAAAGCAGCTTTCTTCTTGGAGGGGGTCCTTCTCCTAGGAAGAAGCCTATATCCCAAAGGACCAGAAGTATTCATTCCTGCACAACGCGCAGACTTCCTTCTGCTTCTCAGACTCTATTCCGACACCCTCCAACATGGAGGAAACGCAACAGAAATCTGTGAGTGGATGCCTTCTCCCCAGGCGGGGATGGGGGAGACCTGTGGTCAGAGCCCCCGGGCAGCACAGCCACTGCCGGTCCTTCCCCTGCAGAACTTAGAGCTGCTCCGCATCTCCCTGCGGCTCATGGAGTCGTGGCTGGAGCCCATGCTGTTCTTCAGGAGTATCTTCACCAACAGCCTGGTGTATGACACCTCGGACAGCGATGACTATGACCTCCTAAAGGACCTAGAGGAAGGCATCCAAAGGCTGATGGGGGTGAGGGTGGCGCCAGGGGTCCCCAGTCCTGGAGCCCCACTGGCTTGGAGGGCTGGGGGAGAGAAACACTGCTGCCCCCTTTCTAGCAGTCAGGCTCTGACCCAAGAGAACTCACCCTTATTCTTCATTTCCCCTGGTGAATCCTACAGGCCTTTCTCTACACCCTGAAGGGGAGGGAGGAAAATGGATGAATGAGAGGGAGGGAACAGTGCCCAAGCGCTTGGCCTCTCCTTCTCTTCCTTCACTTTGCAGAGGCTGGAAGATGGCAGCCTCCAGACTCGGCAGATCCTCAAGCAGACCTACAGCAAGTTTGACACAAACTCGCACAACCATGACACACTGCTCAAGAACTACAGGCTGCGCCACTGCTTCAGGAAGGACATGGACAAGGTCGAGACATTCCTGCGCATGGTGCAGTGCCGCTTTGTGGAGGGCAGCTGTGGCTTCTAGGTGCCTGCGTGGCATCCTGTGACCCCTCCCCAGTGCCTCTCCTGGCCCCGGAAGGTGCCACTCCAGTGCCCACCAGCCTTGTCCTAATAAAATAAAGTTGTATCCTTTTGTCTGACTTGATGTCCTCCTATAATATTATGGGGTGGAGGGGGGTGATATGGAGCAAGGGGTAGGTGGGAAGACGACCTAGAGGGCCTTCAAGGTCTATTGGGATCTAGGCCACTGAAATATAAGAGGTTTGGCTGTTCCTGGGCCAGAAAAAGGCTGACACATCACTGCTGTCTATTACTCACTAAGGCCATTCCACCAGGTCAGTGGTCCCAGCTTGCTGGTCATAGCTCATTGGTCATCCCAGAGATGACTTGAAGGCATTTCTTCCTCCCCCACCATCACCAGCAACATCAAACCTAGCTCCCCAGGAGCAGGAAGAAATGAAAACAAGATGGGCTATTAAGTACAGAGGCAAAAACTCCCCAACAGGTGAGGAAACAATGGCATAGAATTACTTGTGTTTAGAAGAATTTTAAGATGAATATTTCTTAAGCCCAACTACTCTTGGGAAATGAGAACAATGCAGAAATGAGTTTGAGACATACAGAACCAGAGCATTTGGAATCTGAATTAGGGCAAGGGAAGTGATAATAAACATCTGAGATGTTTATTTTTTCGAAATAAGCACTAAAGAGCGGTGGTTAGTTAAGAGTTTACTCTCCCAAACACCTTAGCTAAGTGACGGGTGGCCTATAAATCGATACTAAGATGCTCACAGGAAGTCTAGTATCCAAAAATGATTTCATGAAGCCAGGAATTATTTTGCAATGCAAATAATCAACCCCCTAATTAATCTTCTTTAGAAGTTCTGATTCTTAGTGTTATCATGAATTTTCTTGATAACAAGACCCACTTGTGTACATTTTTGGCTATTTTACAGTTAATAACTCAGTACTTGGGAAGTGGTTGAAAGTTGAACTAATCAGAATTCTGGAGCTGCTGCATTTCTCAGCTCAGAAGCCATTCCTGCATCTTATGCCATTCTTCCACTATCGGGCTTTAAAATTATGGCATTTTGGAGTTAGAAGGGCCTCATACGTCAGTCTAGTTTCTTCTACATTGGGAATCTTATCCTACGTCGTCCATTACAGTCAGTATTCCAATTACGAGTGTGTAGCACTAGAACCAAGGGAATCACTTGCACGAGGCTCCTCATTCTATTAAACCACTCTCATTGCAGACAACTGTTTTGCACGAAGCTGGAATCAACATTCCTGCAACGTCCTTCATTTGGCCTTAAAATCATTTAGAAATCTCAGTCTTTAGAAGTCCATGGGATGAGCACAATTATAATTATCTCTTGGCTTGCGTGTTTTAAAAGGAAATGTGAGCCATCTTAATAAGTATTTGTTGAATGCACGTGACAGGGGAATGACAATGTCCAGCGCCTACTTGGGTGGCTAAGAGGGTTCTAAAGTGGGGTGGTCATAACATATAACTGAACTGCAGGGGGAGCCACACTCCAGAGAGTGTCCACCCAGCTCCCCTCAGGTACAGGAGAATCCACTCAACCACTGCTGGTTGAGAATTAGAAAGATACTACCTGACTTTGCACATTTTAGAATATAAAAAGACCTTAAAGACCGTCTACCTTAAACTCTCTGATTTACCCACTGTTAGTCTACCTTTCAGCTCCTCAGCTTGGTGTGGACAGCAATTTCCACTGCAAATTTGAGATGCCTGGGGTGTTTTCTAAACGATGCATACCTAAGCCCTCATTCCCTGAGATTCTGATATAATTAGCCTGGAATGTGGTCCAGGCAAGAGTAGTTGGAAAACTTTCCCAGGTGATTCTAACATGTAAACAAGCTTGAGAACCACTGTGTTAGGGACCGCAAAGATGAGATCCATGTGTCCACAGCTGTTGTATTGGTGGAACAGGGAAAAAGGAGAAAAAGGAGATGAGAGGCCTGGGCCAGTTGTGGTGCCACCTGGTCCTAATTCCAACCAGTCATCTAAAAAGTGTTTATCGTGAGCCAGTCACAAAAAGACAAATACTCTCTGCAGTCCTATGAGGTACTCAGAGCAGTCAAATTCATAGAGACAAAAGGTAGGATGGTGGCTGCCAGTGGCTGTGGGGAGGGATGGAATAGGGAGCTATTTAATGAGCACAGGGTTTCAGCTGTGCAAGATGAAAAGGGTTCTGGAGATGGATGGTGGTGATGGTTGCATGATGATGTCAACGTACTTGACGTGACTGAACTGTACACGTAAAGTGGTTAAGAAGGAAATGTTTATATCTTCTCCCAACTGAAATTTGTGAGTAGTTTATTTTTTTGTTTTTGTTTTTGAGACAGAGGCTGGAGTGCAGTGGTGCGATCTTGGCTCACTGCAACCTCCACCTCCTCCCGGGTTCAAGTGATTCTCATGCCTCAGCCTCCTGAGTAGCTGGGATTATAAGCGTGCACCAACACACAGGGCAGATTTTTGTATTTTTGGTAAAGACGGGGTTTCGCCATGTTGGCCAGGCTGGTCTCCAACTCCTGGCCTTAGGTGATCCACTCTCCTTGGCCTCCCAAAGAGATAGGATTACAGGCGGGAGCCACCGCACCTGGCTCTTAATGGTATTTTCTAATGAAAACTCTTCTTGATGATAAGATTAGCGAGACTCGCACAAGGAAGAGTTCAGCAGGCAGAGCTCCAGTCATCCTTGACCCCTGGGATAATGTTTTACTGACTCTGTCATTTTTTTGAATTTACCCTAACCTAAAATTACTACTTCTGAATTTCTTCCATGAGCATTGTCGAAATACATGTGGTGGGTTTTGTCCCTTTACACAGTTGAGAGCAGAACTGACCCCTTCCCTTTTCTTCTGAATTACAGGGTCTAGGCTTCTAGGCCAAGACAAGCTGACACTTTGCCTGGCTGCTTCTTTAATTCAGAAGGCCCTGGACTGCTGAGGCACACAACGAACACCGCTGGGACTAGGGTTACCAACATGTCCTGGTTTGCAGGAGACTTTCTCAATGTCAACACTGAAAGTCCCACGTTCCTTCCGGGAATCCCTCAGCTCAATGCAAACTCAGCTGACAGGACTGGTCACCCTATTAGAAGTCCTAAATCTTATGGGACCAAACTGGGGGGAAAGTAGGGGAAGGAGCAAGAAAAAGACTAGAGAAATCAGAAAGCTGTGCACGGTGTATATGACCTTTGATGGCCCTCATGGTTACCATGGATTTCTGACTCTTGCTTTGAGTTTACTGTGATTATAATGATGTGCTTAATTACCACCAAAATTATCAGTGTAATAATAATAAAAACCAACAAACGTGAACACAGGTCTCCAGCACCATGCTAGTTTATTACAAGTATTATGTCATTTCTTTCTAACTATAATTCTCTAAGGTAAATACTATTATTAATCCTATGGTAAGAAGTCCCACTAATGAAGTAACTTATGCTTTCTCAGGTCTAGAGAGAAAGACACCAGAATGTCACCGTGACCATCCTTGAGAGGATAAACTGCCAGGCACGGTGGCTCACGCCAGTTATCTCAGCACTTTGGAGGGCTGAGGCAGGAGGAGGTCACAAGTTCGAGACAAGCCTGGCCAACATGGTGGCACCCCGTCTCTGACTAAAAATACAAAAATTAGCCAGGTGTGGTGGTGCACACCTGCATTCCCAGCTACTGAGGCACGAGAATCACTTGAGCCCAGGAGGCAGAGTTGCTCTGAGCCCATCACGCCACTGTACTCCAGCTGGGTGGCTCAGCAAGATTCTGTCTCAAAAATAATAATAAAGAGGATAAAATTTTGGAGTATTAAAGGCCACTCTTCCTCTGGAGATAATCAAGGTAGCTGCAATTCAAGAGTGAGCTGGTTGCTTTAATGTTCAGAAAGAATATGATCAAAACCATTTAGGGGTGGGGCCTCCTCCTATAGACAATGAAGGCAGCTACCCTAAGAAGCTCTATTATACTGGAAAAGAGATATGAGACCCTTCCTGCTTTAAGAATCAATGAAGCCGGGCGTGGTGACTCACGCCTGTACTCCCAGCACTTTGGGAGGCCAAGGTGGGCAGATCACCTGAGGTCAGGAGTTTGAGACCAGCCTGGCCAACATGATGAAATCCTGTCTCTACTAATAACACAAAAATTAGCCCGGTGTGGTGGCGCACACCTGTAATCCCAGCTACTCCAGAGGCTGAGGCAGGAAAATTGCTTGAAACCGCGAGGCAGAAGTTGCAGTGAGCCGAGGTCACGCCACTGCACTCCAGCCTGGGAGACAGAGCCAGACTCTGTCTGCAAAAAAAACAAAACAAACAAAAAAAAAGAATCAATGAGAAGGGGCTGCCTGACCCCTGGTTGTGTGGATCCCTCGGGAAGGAAAGCGAACAGAGGTTCCAAGTCTACAAGGGAAAGAGCCCAGCCTACTCTGAAGAGCTTTGCGGGACGGCTCATCCAAACTACTGAGCTCTAAGAACTGGAACCCTGGAAACCCCAGCAAGAGGACACCCGCAGCTGAACCAGGCCCCGAAGAAGCAGATCATCCTCCCTCAGAGATCCACAGCAGCTGGGAACCTGGATCTGCAGACCCGCTTGGTTTGATGGTACTGTGTGGGACCATCTGTCAACACTGACACCCTGTGGCAGTGAGAAGCAAAGGCAGCACCGACTAAGCCTCCAGGCTCTTCCTGCTGGAACTAGAAAGTCCAAGTGGCCCCCTTCTTCCCTCCCTTTTTGGTTTTGTTTGTTTGCTTCTGTTTTTGTTTTCTTCAAGATGGGGTGTCACTCTGTTGCCCAGGCTGGAGTGCAATGGCACGATCTCGGCTCACTGCAACATCTGCCTCCCAGGGTCAAGCGATTCTCCTCCCTCAGCCTCCCCAGTAGCTGGGATTACAGGTGCACACCACCATGCCTGGCTCATTTTTCCCTTCCTTGTTGGATTCGCTGTGCTTCAAGGCACTGAGGCCATGAGGCAGGGTTCGCAGATACAGGATAACTACAGCCCTGATGCGGCTGATCCTGACACCAAAATGGCTGTGGATCCCTGCATGGGGCGGCTCTATACTCCTGTCTCTTAAACCTGCTTCTTAACTTACTTCCCCAAATGCTCTATTCAGGGAAGGTGGATGATTTATATTAGACTCACATGATGAGAGAGCAGTAGCTCCACCTAGTGGAAACATTGAGGTTGAAAAGGTCATGTTCGGGGATGATGCTGTTTTGCAAAGTCAAGATATTTCCTGTCCCTCCAGGAAGCCTTCCTTGATCCGAGTTATGCTTTCTCTTAACAATCTGTTTTCCCAGTCGTAGGAGTTCATGCACAAATGTAATCTCCTACTTGTTTGTCTTGCTTTCCTAATAAATTTGTGGAAGCCAGGGACAATGTATGGTTCACCACTGTATCCTCACTGCCATGTATGTGGTGAAACCAAAGGGTTACTTTTACACTTAATCTATAACACCAGACTCAGGGGAGTTCTGGGAAGAATGGGAAAACGTTTTCTCTCTGCTGTCTGATGCCACGGTTTTTTCTAGCTGGTATCTGCAATTTGGAAGGCGATGGAACTCTCTCTATCTGGAAGTCTGAAGGTTAGTTTTTGTTTCTGTTTTTGTTTCCTTTGTTTTGTTTTTGAGACAAGGTCTGGCTCCGTCACCCAGGCTGGAGTGCACTGCATGATCTCCACTCGCTGCAACCCTCCACCTCCCGCGCCCAAGTGATCCTCCCACCTCAGACTCTCAAGTAGCTGGGACTACAGGTATGTGCCACTACACCTGGCTAAGTTTTGTATTTTTTGTAGAAATGGGGTTTTGCCATGTTGCCCAGGCTATTCGCAAACCCTGGGGCTCAAGTGATGCTCCCGCCTCAGCCTCCCAAAGTGCTGGGATTACTGGCGTAAGCCACCGCCCCAACCTGAATTTCAGTTTTGAAAGCAGGTTAAATAGGCTGCTGCCCTGAGCTAATGCACCCCCTGCCCTGGGCTGTTGTTTATGCTATCAACATGGTATTTTTTCCTTAGAAATTCTACTTAAAGTTATAAAATGTAGCCAGGAGCAGTGGCTCATGCCTGTAATCCCAGCACTTTAGAAGGCCAAAGTGGGTGGATCACGAGGTCAGGACTTCAAGACCAGCCTGGCCAAGATGGTGAAACCCTGTCTCTACTAAAAATACAAAAAATTAGCTGGGCATAGTGGTGGACACCTGTAATCCCACCTACTTGGGATGCCAAGGCAGAGAATTCCTTGAACCCAGGAGCTGGAGGTTGAAGTGAGCCAAAATCATGCCACCGCCCAGCCCAGGCAACAGAGCGAAACTCCAACTGAAAAAAAAAAAAAAAAAAAAAAAAGTTATAAAATGCAACCATTTGACATAACAAGAGCTTTCAGCAGTGACACAGAAGGGAAGGGAAATGCATTTGGACATCATAAAACGACTTTTATTTTTACCATAGCAACATTCCAGTGAACATTTCTTGACTGATTTGGGAGAAAAGATCTGGTTTTATGATTCCTCATGCCTTCTCTGAGGGTGAATATACTCTTTCCCAAGGACAGGGAAGGAGGCTGAATCAATAAACATTTTCACAAAAGGATTCCTCTTGAAGCTTCAAGGAAATTGCTTACAGACAGAAGACAATATGTACTTGCTGATGAAAAGGGAGAGTAAACATTGCAACTCTAAGTTAGACGCCCATATGGGTAAAAAAAAGAAAACTGGCAAATGCGAACTCACAGGTGATCACTCTATGAAAAGGAATTCAGAGATGTTTGGAGCTCTTAACCTATGAGGCCAATTTCATGGAAGAACTCTACCTTCTACTTCAGAGACAGAACACTGGGCTAGATAGGATGCTTGTCTGGCCCAAAGTGGAATTTCTTACCATCTGTATACTCTGCCAAGACTCACAACAGATGGTTACTGAGTTCAAGCTTGCCACTGATCCTTAATGATGTCAACAAGCTCAGCTCTGGGATCTGGCACTCCAGAAGCCCAGGTCAGGGGAGCAAGGGAAAATGGAGATGGGAACAGAGCTCAGATTCCTAGCCCCATATCTGATACTTACTCCCTTCAAAGTCCTGTCCCTGGACTACAAATTTAGTTCCCAGTTAGTAATCAGAAAACCATGAAATATGAGTTGTATTTCTAAGATGTGTCTGACTTTAGTATCATGTTTAAGAGAAAAGGGCAGTGAGAACCATGAAGAAACAGGAGGATCTTTTCTTTTCTTTGAATCTAAGAGTGGACTGATGAAGCACCTGGCAAGGCGCAAGAGGCCTTCTCACAAATCAAACACTGAGACTGAGATTCCTAATGACTAGGGTGAGCTCTAAAGAGAAAGGTGGCTGGGCGCAGTGGCTCACACCTGTAATCCCAGAACTTTGGGAGGCCAGGGTGGGCAGGTCACTTGAGGTCAGGAGTTTGAGACCAGCCTGGCCAACATGGTGAAACCTCATCTCTACGAAAAATACAAAAATTAGACAGGCGTGGTGGTGTGCACCTGTAATCCCAGCTACTGGGGTGGCTGAGGCAGGAGAATCGCCTGAACCCAGGAGACTGAAGTTGCAGTGAGCCGAGATCACATCATTGCACTCCAGCCTAGGCGACAAGAGTGAGACTCCATCTCAAAAAAGAAAAAAGAGAGAGAGAGAAAGGTGAGATTGTGGACATATTGGATACACAGGACACGGGGCTTGGGGCCTGTAATACTGTTTTACAGGACAGACGTACACAAAGGGGAATGCAGCCTGCCATTGTGTTTCTTCCTTTCTCCTCTATCCCTTCTTCCCTCCCTGGGAAACCAGAGTAGCAGAAGTCTCATTCAGTCAAATAGCTGTCAATTATATGAGTTGTACTTTTCTCTTCCTGAACAGCAAACTGGCTTTCCTCCTCTTTGTCCTCCTCTTTCTGCCTACAGAGCAATTTCCTCCTGTCCACGTTGCAGGGCCGATAGCTGAAACACAGTGCTATGGTGAAGACACCCACTCCAAGGGCAACGGTAATAATGACAAAGAGGGTAGAGCTGACTCCTTCATCCAGTCCTGCCCAAGAACAGAAGACAGAGTTAGGAGAGTCTGAGAGTATGAGAATCACCCACCCCAGCCCACCAGGCCCACTTCTGAGTCTCATTCTTCCCAACCTAGTAGAATCTTTCTTATTTTCATGCTTGGATAAGAATCCCAAACCCCTGAGGGGTTTGCATCCTGGGCCTGGCAGCAGGGCAGCAAAGGTTACCTTGAACAATGACAGCAATGTCTTTGCTGACAGAGCCCAGCTGGTTAGTGGCTGTGCAGCAGTAGGTTCCAGTGTGGTTCTGGGTTCCCTTCTGTGGCACTTCAAGGTCAAAGACCACCCCATTCCAGGTACACACCAAGGCTGGAGATGGCTTTCCCTTTGGGACGCAGGAGAGCGTGTGTTCCAGCCCTTCCAGCCAGGTCTGTTTGCCAGGGCAACTGGATTCCTCTCACTGGGGCTTGTCTGCAGAAACAGTTTCCCAAGGAGCTGGGTTTGGTGCTCCACACTCCCTCCCTGCCTTCAACCCCTGCTCCCTCTCCTCCCCTCACCCAAATGCTGTCCCCTCCACCCAACAGCTTTCCTTCCCAAGGGAGCACTAGCGGCTCCCTGCTTTGAGCCAACTCTTCTTTCCCACTTTCCCTATGGGCAGGGAGTCCCAGATGAAACCTAGGGTGTTCTTATGGATTTGCACTAAATGATAACTCTGCTCTGTCCATGGTGGCCCTGGGGCACCTGCTTCCCACGTTTGCTTCTCAGTGGGTAAGGAGCTAGGTTACAGTGAACTCAAAGATGAGGATTTTTCTCCTTTTCTTTTTTTTTGGGGGGGTTTTTTGTTTGTTTGTTTATTTGTTTGTTTTTGAGACAAAGTCAATCTCACTCCTTCACCCAGGCTGGAGTTCAGTGGCGTGATCTCGGCTCATGACAACTTCTGCCTCCCCGATTCAAGCAATTCTGGTGCCTCAGCACCTCCAGTGACTAGGATGACAGGCGCATGCCACCACGCCCGCTAATTTTTCTATTTTTAGTAGAGATGACTTTCACCATATTGGCCACGCTGGTCTCAAACTCCTGACTTCAGGTGATCCACATGTCTCAGCCTCCCAAAGTGTTGGGATTACAGGCATGAGCCACAACCCCCGGCCTATCCTGAGCCTTTTGAAGCTGACCCCAGAGGTGCAAACCCCAACCTCTCCCCACTGGCCATGTGGAGGCTCTTGCTGGGTGGTCTCTCAGCCTGCAGGAGCCAGGGATCTGGCCTCAAGTGATGCCCCAACAGTGGGTGACTTCCCAGTACTGTCGGGAGAATCCCAAGTCTAATTCAAAGTTGAATTTTACTAGCAATGAATGATAGACATGGCCTCCATTGCTCACGACTCTGGGAAGATCTAGACTAGAGTAAAGGATCACCGACTTCTACCCACACCTGTGGGCCTCAGTTCTTCCCTCTGGTCCATGGGTGCCATGGTAACCCCTTATAAAGGTGTTTCCCCAGGGGTCCCTAGAGTCCTCTGAGTCACCATACTTCTGGGGTCCACAGAATTGGAGAGGTGAGAGGAGACACTCCCCTGCCCTGGCTGCTCCCACGTGTTCCTGGCAATAACCTGTCTGGGGAGCCTCGCCACCCCTGTGCCCACCTGCGGAGTTATGCAGTGGTGCCCAAATAGGGCCTCAGCCACCCTCTTTCCTAAGGGAGGCTGGAGACTTCTTCCATGGCCGAAAATCCACATCTAAGTCCCCAGAACTGGCTAAAAGGCCCTGTCATGGGGGCTGCCTGTCCCAGCTGACATTGGAGGAAGGATGGTGGGGGAGGCAGAAAGCTACATGGAGCTCAGGTACCTCCTTCCATTCCCACCTGGCTCCTCCCCTTTGCTGGTGCTGGAAGGAGCAGCGGAAAGTGGTGACTCCACCCTCTCTTGGCCCCATATTTCTCAG
Source organism: Symphalangus syndactylus (assembly GCF_028878055.3). Lineage (NCBI taxonomy): Eukaryota > Metazoa > Chordata > Mammalia > Primates > Hylobatidae > Symphalangus > Symphalangus syndactylus. The sequence goes on along the minus strand of NC_072442.2, from coordinate 49,495,231 downwards.
AGTTGGTATCATTGATGACACCCCTCTTGGATCCTCTCACAGGCCTGCCTGGAGAACAGCCCACAGCACCGTGCCCTCCCAGCAGATGATGAGTCTGGGGTGCTGGTCCGGTAATGCTTCAGGAATGACAGGAGAAAAAGGAGCTCAGTCTTCAGCTCTGAAAGGGGGGAGATGGCAGGGCCCCAGCATTCACATCCTAGGCCACAGGGGTGTGGGTTTTCAATGTTGGTTGCCAACACCACAGCCAACCACTTCTAGAAGCGTTTGCTTGTTTGCTTGCTTGAGTTTCTACAGCGTCCAGTGCTAGATGCTCATAAACTCAGGGGGGATGATTTCAGTGCCAGAGAGTGTGTTCTTTCCTGCTCTCATGTCTGGGGGCATCTGATGCTTGTGACCTCCAGACGGTATGGAAATAGCCCCAACCCTGGGCACCAGGAGACAGGAGGCTCAGTCCTGGCCTTCTCTGCCTTCGCCTTGTCCTGCTATGAGGTTTCCACAAGGCACCCCATGCCACTCGGCCATTCTCACCTGGGAATTGAGAAAGAACAATCTGCCCCTTATGGAGAGACAAAATGAGGCAAAGGGCCCCTTGTGTTGGGGGCAGCATCCCTGCACTCAGACAGATTTAGAAGCTGCAATAACTGGGTTGGGAGCGGTGGCTCACGCCAGTAATCTCAGTATTTTGGGAGGCCAGGGAGGGTGGATCACCTAAAGTCAAGAATTTGAGACCAGCCTGGCCAACATAGTGAAAGCCCGTCTCTACTAAAAAAAAGTACAAAACTTAGCCCAGCACAGTGGCGGGTGCCTGTAATCCCAGCTATTGGGGAGGCTGAGGCGGGAGAATCACTTGAACCCAGGAGGTGGAGGTTGCTGTGAGGCAAGATCATGCCACTGCACTCCAGCCTTGGTGACAGAATGAGACTCCATCTCAAAAAAAAAAAATAAAAAAAGAAGCTAAAATAACTAAATAACTGAGTAGCACCACACTACCTGCTCTGGAGAAAGGATTTTTTTTTTTTTTTTTGAGATGTACACTTGCTCTGTCATCCAGGCTGGAGTGCAGTGGCCCCTTCTTGGCTCACAGCAACCTCTGCCTCCTGGGTTCAAGTGATTCTCCTGCCTCAGCCTCCCAAGTAGCTGGGATTACGGGCTCGTGCCACCATGCCCAGCTAATTTTTGTATTTTTAGGAGAGATGGAGTTTTGCCATGTGGGCTAGCCTGGTCTTGCACTCCTGACCTTAAGTGATCCACCCACCTCAGCCTCCCAAGGTCCTGGGATTACAGGCATGAGCCACCGTGCCCGGCCTGGAGAAAGGACTTTGAATGACGCAATGTGGGAAGAGCAAGGTGGTGGAGATCTGCTGCCCTGGCTGAGGTAGCTCATGCAGTCAGTCTCTCTGAGCCTCAGTCTCCTGATCTGTGAAATGGGATGATATGCACACCTCCTACACAAGACAAGTGGCAGGTCAGACGTGAGAATGCACAGGCAGGCCCTTGGCAACTGGATAAGCTCTACGCAGGTCTGGAAAGGAGGAGGAGACAAAAGAGGACGGGCTTCCATGGCAGGATAGGGCATCTGTCGGCGTGATGTGTTCTGAGTTCCAAAGCTGGGGAAGAGACTCAAATCTTCAAGAGCTCTTCTAACTTTGAGATTCTCTGACGGTTTCAGGGCTATGGGTGGAAGCCCTTGTGGTCCGTGTCTGTTCCCGGGATTTCTGTTTCTTGGTTTGTATCTCTGCTACAGGTCCAAGGATCTGGGGCAATACCTTGAGTCTGGGTTCTTAGTCCGCAGGGACCTGGGGGAGCCTCCGCACCCCGCCCCGCACCGCCCCCGCCCCGAACCAGCCCCCGCCCCCGCCCCCGCCCCAAGGCTCAGGGAAAGGGGAGAGCAAAGTGTGGAGTTTGTTCCCTCTAGTGGTCAGTATTGGCAATGCATCCAGGCCGGCCTGTTTCAGGCGGGCCCAGGAGGAATCAGCAAAAGTGGAATTCAGCACTGAATCATGCCCAGAACCCCCACAATCTATTGGCTGTGCTTGGCCCCTTTTCCCAACACACACATTCTGCCTGGTGGGTGGAGGGGAAACATGCGGGGAGGAGGAAACGGATAGGATAAAGAGTGGGATGGGGTCAGTAGGGGTCTCAAGGACTGGCTATCCTGACATCCTTCTCCGCGTTCAGGTTGGCCACCATGGCCTGCTGCCAGAGGGCACCCACCTGCCCCAGAGAGGACAAGTTGGGTGGTATCTCTGCTGACATTCTGTGCACAACCCTCACAACGCTGGTGACGGTGGGAAGGGAAAGGTGACAAGCCAGGGGGCATGATCCCAGCATGTGTGGGAGGAGCTTCTAAATTATCCATTAGCACAAGCCCATCAGTGGCCCCAGGCCTAAACGTGCAGAGAAACAGGTGGGGAGAAGCAGCGAGAGAGAAGGGGCCAGGGCATAAAAAGGGCCCACAAGAGACCAGCTCCAGGATCCCAAGGCCCAACTCCCCAAACCACTCAGGGTCCTGTGGACAGCTCACCTAGCTGCAATGGCTGCAGGTAAGCGCCCCTAAAATCCCTTTGGGCACAATGCGTCCAGAGGAGAGAGGCGGCGCCCTGTAGATGGGACGGGCACACTAAACCTCAGGTTTGGGGCGTCTGAATGTTAGTATCTCCATCTAAGCCCAGTGTTTGGCCAATCTCTGAATGTTTCTGGTCCCTGGAGGGACGTAGAGAGAGAGAGAGAGAGAGAGAGAGAGAGAGAGAGAAACAGCTCCTGGAGCAGGGAGAGTGCTGGCATCTTGTTCTCCAGCTCCCTCTGTTACCCTCCGGTTTCTCCCCAGGCTCCCGGACCTCCCTGCTCCTGGCCTTTGCCCTGCTCTGCCTGTCCTGGCTTCAAGAGGGCAGTGCCTTCCCAACCATTCCCTTATCCAGGCTTTTTGACAATGCTATGCTCCGCACCCATCGCCTGGACCAGCTGGCATTTGACACCTACCAGGAGTTTGTAAGCTCTTGGGGAATGGGTACGCTTCAGAGGTGGCAGGAAAGGGTGACTTTCCCCCGCTGGGGAAGTAATGGGAGGAGACTAAGGAGCTCAGGGTTGTTTTCTGAAGTGAAAATGCAGGCAGATGAGCATACGCTGAGTGAGGTTGCCAGAAAAGTAACAATGGGAGCTGGTCTCCAGCGTAGACCTTGGTGGGCGGTCCTTCTCCTAGGAAGAAGCCTATATCTAGAAGGAGCAGAAGTATTCATTCCTGCAGAACCCCCAGACCTCCCTCTGCTTCTCAGAGTCTATTCCGACACCTTCCACCAGGGTGAAAACGCAGTAGAAATCCGTGAGTGGATGCCTTCTCCCCAGGTGGGGATGGGGGAGACCTGTGGTCAGAGCCCCCGGGCAGCACAGCCACTGCGAGTCCTTCCCCTGCAGAACCGAGAGCTGCTCCGCATCTCCGTGCTGCTCATCCAGTCGTGGCTGGAGCCCGTGCGGTTCCTCAGGAGCGTCTTCGCCAACAGCCTGGTGTATGGCGCCTCGGACAGCAACGTCTATCACCACCTAAAGGACCTAGAGGAAGGCATCCAAACGCTGATGGGGGTGAGGGTGGCGCCAGGGGTCCCCAATCCTGGGGCCCCACTGGCTTCCAGGGACCGGGGAGAGAAACACTGCTGCCCTCTTTTTAGTAGTCAGGATCTGACCCAAGAGAACTCATCTTATTCTTCATTTCCCCTGGCGAATCCTCCAGGCCTTTCTCTACAGCCTGGAGGGGAGGGAGGAAAATGAATGAATGAGAGAGGGAGGGAACAGTGCGCAAGCGCTTGGCCTCTCCTTCTCTTCCTTCACTTTGCAGAGGCTGGAAGATAGCAGCCCCCGGACTGGGCAGACCCTCAAGCAGACCTACAGCAAGTTTGACACAAACTCGCACAACGATGACGCACTGCTCAAGAACTACGGGCTGCTCTACTGCTTCAGGAAGGACATGGACAAGGTCGAGACATTCCTGCGCACTGTGCGGTGCCGCTCTGTGGAGGGCAGCTGTGGCTTCTAACTGCCCGGGTGGCATCCCTGTGACCCCTCCCCAGTGCCTCTTCTGGTTCTGGAAGGTGCCACTCCAGTGCCCACCAGCCTTGTCCTAATAAAATTAAGTTGCATCATTTTGTCTGACTAGGTGTCCTTCTATAATATTATGGAGTGGAGGGGGGTGGTATGGAGCAAGGGGCAGGTTGGGAAGACGACCTGTAGGGCCTGAGGGGTCTATTGGGAACCAGGCTGGAGCGCAGCGGCACGATCGTGGCTCACTACAACCTCCGTCTCCTGGGTTCAAGCGATTCTCCTGCCTCAGTCTCCCGAATAGTTGGGATTCCAGCCATGCACGACCAGGCTCAGCTAATTTTTGTATTTTTGGTAGAGATGGGATTTCACCATATTGGCCAGTCTGGTCTCCATCTCCTGATCTCAGGTAATCCTCCCGCCTTGGCCTCCCAAATTGCTGGGATTACAGGTAGGAGCCACTGGGCGCTTCCCTGTCTTGTGATTTTAAAATAATTATACCAGCAGGAGGACGTCCAGACACAGCATGGGCTACCTGGCCATGCCCAGCCGGTTGGACATTTGAGTTGTTTGCTTGGCACTGTCCTCTCATGCGTTGGGTCCACTCAGTAGATGCTTGTTGAATTCCTGGGCCTGGGGCTGTGTCAGCTGCCTCATCCCATCACCTTCTGGCTTATTCTCTCCCTCCGTATCTTAGCTATTTTCTTCATGGGAATGTTTCCAATTCGTATTTCTATTTTACGGTTATATATTTACTTGTTTGCTATTATCTTTGCCCTCAGTAAATTGTTAGCTCCAGAAGAGAAAGGATCGTGTCTTTTGTTTATCTAGATATGCCCATCTGCCTGGTACAATCTCTGGCACATGTTATAGGCAACAACTACTTGTGGAATTGGTGAATGCACGAACAGAAGAATGAGTGAATGAATGAATAGACGAAAGGCAGAAATCCAGCCTCAGGCCAGGCGCGGTGGCTCACGCCTGTAATCCCAGCACTTTGGGAGGTCGAGGCAGGTGGAGCACAAGGTCAGGAGTTTGAGACCATCCTGGCTAGCACGGTGAAACCCCATCTCTAAAAATACAAAAAAATTAACTGGGCATGGTGGCAGGCGCCTGTACTCCTAGCTACTCGGGAGGCTAAGGCAGGAGAATGTCATGAACCCGGGGGCTCAGAGCTTGCAGTCACCCGAAATCACGCCACTGCACTCCAGCCTGGGTGACAGAGCAAGACTCAGTCTCAAAAAAAAAAAAAAAAAGAAAAGAAATCCAGCCCCAAAGAGCTTACAGTCTGGTAAGAGGAATAAAATGTCTGCAAATAGCCACAGGACAGGTCAAAGGAAGGAGAGACTATTTCCAGCTGAGGGCACCCCATCAGGAAAGCACCCCAGACTTCCTACAACTACTAGACACATCTCGATGCTTTTCACTTCTATACCAATGGATTGTCTCCCTGGAGAATAATCCCCAAAGTGAAATTACTTAGCACGTCCCGTTAGGTAGATCGTTGTGTACTTCTTGGTTGTTCAGAGATCATCAACCAGTGCAAACAATCCCCCCATCGATATACACAGCAGTGCCTGCCCCTCTCCTCCCCAAGCCTTCCGAGGCCCTTCCTCCATGCCTGAACCCCCTGGACATACCATGTGGCAAACTGAAGGGTCCAACGAGATACAGGAAGTGAAACACGATGTACACTGAAACGTGCAATACAAATATGCAGCATGAAGTGCCTCGGTTCACTAACCCGAGCTACGCTGGGTGCTTGTTTTCTACCACTTTCCTTAATGCCTACGGACACCTCATTCTGCAGCTGAAGTTCCTTGTGTTCAATTCCCCCCATCTTCATTGAACATCCTCTGTGCAGGGACTTGACCCCTGTCCTGCTAGCTTTGCACTGAGGCAAGTTCTGTCCATGCCTAGTAGTGCCACCATCTTTACTAGATGAGGTTTCTAAAGAGCTTGGCATGGAAGGAAAGCCCGGGGGCCTTGGAAGCCATCACTTAGGAAATGGGAGAGCTCCAGGCAAGCCACCTTATCTCTTTGGACCTCAGTATCCTCACTCACATCCCTGTGGTCAGTAGAGTGCCAAGCACATGGTGGACACGCAGAAGCATTGATCATCTTCCTCACCTCCCCTAGGACAGCCCTTGGGAATCCCATATAATATTCTCTGAAGACCTTTATCCAATGAGCCGAGTAATTGACTCGGTAGCAAACTCATAGAAAGGACATTAGAAGCCAATAGAGGTAGTGTATGTCCCAGTATGATAACCAGCCTCTGATCTCAAGGAAGAAAGAACAGAGCTGCAGGTGAGAAGTGTGCACCTCAAATCACCAAAGTGGGAGTGGAAGGAGCACCCACCAGTCCCTCGGAGGCGATCCCTAAGACCGGTGAGAATGGCTTCGAAAAATGTGATTGTCCTCAACCCCACAGTCTTGAGCCTAACAGGAGATCGCAAAGCCTGAAAGACACCACTTTAGGATCAACAGCAGATCTGTGACTTTCCACGGCAGGCACACAGAACCCTAGAGTTAGTCGAGGTTGGACATAGGAAGGGCTTCCAAACACACAGAGAAAACCATGGATCCTAAATCATAAAGGGAGTTTCCTTAAAAGAAGCAAGATGATTGTGAGATTATCGTCAGCTTTTTTTTTTTCTCTTGATACAGAATCTCACTCTGTCACCAAGGCTGGAGTGCAGTGGCACGATCTCAGTTTGCTACAACCTCCACCTGCCAGGTTCAAGCAATTCCCTGCCACAGCCTCCTGAGTAGCTGGGATTACAGGCGCCTACCACCACGCTTGGCTAATTTTTGTATTTTTATTAGAGACGGGATTTCACCATCTTGGCCAGTTTGGTCTTAAACTCCTGACCTAATGATCCACCCACCTTGGCCTCCCAAAGTGGTGGGATTACAGGCGTGAGCCAACGTGCCCGACCTATCCTGAGCCTTTTGAGGCTGACGCTAGAGGTACAAAGCCCAGCCTCTCCCCACTGGCCATGTGGAGGCTCTTGCTGGGTTGTCTCAGCCTGCAGGAGCCAAGGATCTGGCCTCAAGTGATGCCCCAACAGTGGACAACTTCCTAGTACTGTCAGGAGAATCCCAAGTCTAATTCAAAGTTGATTTTTTACTAGCAATGAATGATAGACATGGTCTCCATTGCTCAAGGGAAGATCTAGACTAGAGAAAAGGATCACCAATTTCTACCCACACCTGTGTGCCTCAGTTCTTCCTTCTGGTCCATGGTTGCCATGGCAACCCCTTATAAAGGTGTTTCCCCAGGGGTCCCTAGAGTTCTCTGAGTCACTATATCTCTGGGGTCAACAGAAGTGGAGAGGTGAGAGGAGACACTCTCCTGCCCTGGCTCGTCCCTTGTGCTCCTGGCAGTAATCTGTCTAGGGAGCCTGGCCACCCCTGTGCCCACATGTGGAGTTATGCAGTGGTGCCCAGCTAGAGCCCCTGCCACCCTCCTTCCTAAGGGAGGCTTCCCTTAGGACTGGCCGAAAATCCACATCTAAGTCCCCAGCACTGGCTAAAAGGCCCTGTCATGGGGGCTCCCTGTCCCAGCTGACACTGGAGGAAGGATGGTGGGGAAGCAGAAAGCTACGTGGAGCTCAGGGACCCTCTTCCATTCCTACCAGGCTCCTCCTCTTTGCTGGTGCTGGAAGGAGCAGGGGAAAGTGGTGTCTCCACCCTGTCTTGGCCCTATATTTCTCAGATCTGGTATCATTGATGACACCCTTCTTGGATCCTCGCAAAGGCCTGCCTGGAAAACAGCCCACAGCACAGTGACCTCCCAGCAGATGATGAGTCTGGGGTGCTGGTCCGGTAACGCTTCAGGAATGATGGCAAAAAATGGAGCTCTGTCTTCTTCTCTGCAAGTGGGGAGATGGCAGGGCCCCAGCATTCACATCCTAGGCCACAGGGGCATGGGTTTTCAATGTTGGTTGCCAACACCACAGCCAACCACTTCTGGAAGCGTTTGCTTGTTTGCTTGCTTGTGTTTCTACAGCGTCAAGTGCTAGATGCTCATAAACTCAGGATGGGGGAAGATTTCAGTGCCGGAGAGGGTGATCTTTCCTGCTCTCATGTCTGGGGGCATCTGATGCTTGTGACCTCCAGATGGTATGGAAATAGCCCCAACCCTGGGGAAATAGCCCCAACCCAGGAGACAGGAGGCTCAGTCCTGCCCTTCTCTGCCTTCACCTTGTCCTGCTATGAGGTTTCCACAAGGCATCCCATGCCACTGGGCCATTCTCACCTGGGAATTGAGAAAGAACAATCTGGCCCTTATGGAGAGACAAAATGAGGCAAAGGGCCCCTTGTGTTGGGGGCAGGATCCCTGCACTCAGAGAGATTTAGAAGCTGAAATAACTGGGTTGAGAGCAGTGGCTCATGCCAGTAATCTCAGTATTTTGGGAGGCCAGGAAGGGTGGATCACCTAAAGTCAAGAATTCAAGACCATCCTGGCCAACATAGTGAAACCCAGGCTCTACTAAAAAAAAGTACAAAACTTAGCCCGGCATAGTGGTGGGCGCCTGTAATCCAAGCTACTAGGGAGGCTGAGGCGGGAGAATCACTTGAATCCAGGAGGTGGAGGTTGCAGTGAGGCAACATCATGCCACTGCACTCCAACCTGGGTGACAGAATGAGACTCCATCAAAAACAAGGAAGAAAGAAAGAAGGAAAGAAAGAGACAGACAGAAAAAAAGAAAGAAAAAGGAAAGAAGAAAAAAAGAAAAGAAAGAAAGAAAGAAAGAAAGAAAGAAAGAAAGAAAGAAAGAAAGAAAAGGAAAGAAAGAAACTAAAATTACTAAATAACTGAGTAGCACCACACCACCTGCTCTGGAGAAAGGACTTTTGTTGTTGTTGTTGTTGAAATGGAGTCTCACTCTGTCGCCCAGGCTGGAGTGCAGTGGCGTGGCACTATCTTGGCTCACAGCAACCTCTGCATCCTGGGTTCAAGCGATTCTACCTCCTCACCCTCCCGAGTAACTGGGATTACAGGCTTGCGCCACCACACCCAGCTACTTTTGCATTTTTAATAGAGATGGAGTTTTGCCATGTTGACTAGTCTGACCTTGAACTCCTGACCTCAAGTGATCCACCCTCCTCAGCCTCCCAAAGTGCTGGGATTACAGGCATGAGCCACAGTGCCCGGCCTGGAGAAAGGACTTTAAATGACACAAAGTGGGAAGAGCAAGGTTGTGGAGATCTGCTGCCCTGGCTGAGGTAGCTCATGCAGTCAGTCTCTCTGAGCCTCAGTCTCCTGATGTGTGAAATGAGATGATAATCACGCCTCCTACACAAGACACGTAAGTGGCTGGTCAGACGTGAGAATGCACAGACAGGCCCTTGGCAACTGGATAAGCTCTATACAGGTCTGGAAAGGAGGAGGAGAAAAAAGAGGACGGGCTTCCATGGCTGGATAGGGCGTCTTTCGGCGTGATGTGTTCTCAGTTCCAAAGCTGGGGAAGAGACTCAAATCTTCAAGAGCTCTTTTAACTTTGAGATTCTCTGATGGTTTCAGGGCTATGGGAGGAAGCGCTTGTGCTCCGTGTCTGTTCCCGGGATTTCGGTTTCTTGGTTTGTATCTCTGCTGCAGGTCCAGGGAGCTGGGGCAATACCTTGAGTCTGGGTTCTTCGTCCCCAGGGACCTGGGAGAGCCACTCCCGCCTCACTCCCCTCCTCCCCAAGGCTCAGGGAAAGGGGAGATCAAAGTGTGGGATTGGTTCCCTCTAGTGGTCAGTGTTAACACTGCATCCAGCTGCCTCAGGCGGGCCCAGAAGTCCTCAGCAAAAGTGGAATTCAGGAGTGAATGGTGCTCAGAACCCCCAGAATCTATTGGCTATGCTTGGCCCCTTTTCCCTACACACACATTCTGTCTGGTGGGCGGAGGTTAAACATGCGGGGAGGAGGAAAGGATTAGGATAGAGAGTGGGATAGGGTCCGTAGGGGTCTCAAGGACTGGCTATCCTGACATCCTTCCCCGCGTTCAGGTTGGCCACCATGACCTGCCGCCAGAGGGCACCCACCTGACCTTAAAGAGCGGACAAGTTGGGTGCTGTCTCTGGCTGACACTCTGTGCACAACCCTCACAACGCTGCTCACGGTGGGAAGGGAAAGATGACAAGCCAGGGGGCATGATCCCAGCATGTGTGGGAGGAGCTTCTAAATTATCCATTAGCACAAGCCCGTCAGTGGCCCCAGGCCTAAACGTGCAGAGAAACAGGTGGGGAGAAGCAGCGAGAGAGAAGGGGCCAGGGTATAAAAAGGGCCCACAAGAGACCAGCTCCAGGATCCCAAGGCCCAACTCCCCAAACCACTCAGGGTCCTGTGGACAGCTCACCTAGCTGCAAAGGCTGCAGGTAAGCGCCCCTAAAATCCCTTTGGGCACAGTGTGTCCCAAGGGGAGAAGCGGCTCCCTGTAGATGGGACGGGGGCACTAACCGTCAGGTTTGGGGCTCCTGAATGTGAATATCGCCATTGAAGTCCAGATATTTGGCCAATCTCTGAATGTTCCTGGTCCCTGGAGGGACGGAGAGAGAGAAAAAAACAAGCAGCTCCTGGAACAGGGAGAGTGCTGGCCCCCTGCTCTCCGGCTCCCTCCTTTGCCCTCCGGTTTCTCCCCAGGCTCCCAGATGTCCCTGCTCCTGGCTTTTGCCCTGCTCTGCCTGCCCTGGCTTCACCAGGCTGTTGCCGTCCAAACCGTTCCCTTAGCCAGGCTTTTTGAAGAGGCTATGTTCCAAGCCCATCGCGCGCACCAGCTGGCCATTGACACCTACCAGGAGTTTGTAAGCTCTTGGGGAATGGGTGCGGGTCAGGGGTGGCAAGAACGGGTGACTTTCCCCCACTGGGGAAGTAATGGGAGGAGACTAAGGAGCTCAGGGTTGTTTTCTAGAGCGAAAATGCAGGCAGATGAGCATAGGCTGAGCCAAGTTCCCAGAAAAGTAACAATGAGAGCTGGTCTCCAGCATAGAAAGCAGCTTTCTTCTTGGGGCGGGGGGGTCCTTCTCCTAGGAAGAAGCCTATATCCCAAAGGACCAGAAGTATTCATTCCTGCATAACCCGCACACTTCCTTCTGCTTCTCAGACTCTATTCCGACACCCTCCAACAGGAAGGAAACACAGCAGAAATCCGTGAGTGGATGCCTTCTCCCCAGGCGGGGATGGGGGAGACCTGTGGTCAGAGCCCTCGGGCAGCACAGCCACTGTCGGTCCTTCCCCTGCAGAACTTAGAGCTGCTCCGCATCTCCCTGCGGCTCATGGAGTCGTGGCTGGAGCCCGTGCGGTTCCTCAGGAGTATCTTCACCAACAGGCTGGTGTATGACACCTCGGACAGCGATGACTATGACCTCCTAAAGGACCTAGAGGAAGGCATCCAAAGGCTGATGGGGGTGAGGGTGGCCCCGGGGTCCCCAATCCTGGGGCCCCACTGGCTTCAAGGGCTGGGGGAGAGAAACACTGCTGCCCTCTTTCTAGCAGTCAGGCGCTGACCCAAGAGAACTCACCTTATTCTTCATTTCCCCTGGCGAATTCTCCAGGCCTTTCTCTACATCCTGAAGGGGAGGGAGGAAAATGGATGAATGAGAGGGAAGCAACAGTGCCCAAGCACTTGGCCTCTCCTTCTCTTCCTTCACTTTGCAGAGGCTGGAAGATGGCAGCCCCCGGACTGGGCAGACCCTCAAGCAGACCTATAACAAGTTTGACACAAACTCGCACAACCATGACGCACTGCTCAAGAACTACGGGCTGCGCCACTGCTTCAGGAAGGACATGGACAAGGTCGAGACATTCCTGCGCATCGTGCAATGCCGCTCTGTGGAGGGCATCTGTGGCTTCTAGGTGCCTGGGTGGCATCCTGTGACCCCTCCCCAGTGCCTCTCCTGGCCCCGGAAGGTGCCACTCCAGTGCCCACCAGCCTTGTCCTAATAAAATAAAGTTGTATCATTTTGTCTGACAAGGTGTCCTTCTATAATATTATGGGGTGGAAGGTGGTGGTATGGAGCAAGGGGTAGGTGGGAAGACGACCTGGAGGGCCTTCAGGGTCTATTGGGAACTAGGCCACTGAAATATAAGAGGTTTGGCTGTTCCTGGGCCAGAAAAAGGCTGACACATCAGTGCTGTCTATTACTCACTAAGGCCATTCCACCAGGTCAGTGGTCCCAGCTTGCTGGTCATAGCTCATTGGTCATCCCAGAGATGACTTGAAGGCATTTCTTCCTCCCCCACAATCACCAGCAACACCAAACCTAGCCCCCCAGGAGGAGGAAGAAATGAAAACAAGACGGGCTATTAAGTGCACAGGCAAAAACTCCCCGACAGGTGAGGAAACAATGGCATAGAATTACTTGTGTTCAGAAGAATTTTAAGATGAATATTCCTTAAGCCCAACTACTCTCGGGAAATAAGAACAATGCAGAAATGAGTTTGAGACATACAGAACCAGAGCATTTGGAATCCGAATTAGGGCAAGGAAAGTGGAAGAGAGATTTAATTTGCAGTTGCAAATGCAGTGCCAACAGGTACCAGGTAGATAACAACGTAAGCAATGAGGGCTGGATGGGAGGGGATAAATCCCAGATGACACTCGCTTCCCTTCGGGAGATGCAACACAGAGGGGTGGGTACCAGCACAATCTGCAGAACTCAAGCCCCTGCTGAGGTGGGACCCACCCAGCCTGTCACCATCAGGACCGCAGGGACACGGCTTCCAGACCTTCTGATTCTTTGAGACAGCCAGGACATCCAGACTTTTACGGAAAATCTAACATTTAAACACTGGCAACACATATTGAAAATATTTTAAGGGCAAAAGTTAACCGAAACACACATGGTCTCCAAGCTGTCTGTGAGCAATTTTGTTCTAAGAGATGTTGATTGGAGTAACTTGGTGTAAGGGAAAGAATCAGAAAGATTTGGGTTGTATGTAATTTAGTGCTCCTGAATAAATCACTTGACCAAGCTGAGATGATAATATATTGCTTTACAAGGATTATGTGAGGATTAAATGCAATGGTATTTTTGACATATTATAGTACTCAAGAAATTGTAGCTATTTCTACATTGAATTTTTGGATGTTTTGTGTTTTCTGATGAAGTGTCTAAATATCTGTTGTGAAATTATATTGTTTTCCTAATGACATTTCCTGAGATGTTTATTATTTCCACATAAGCATTAAGAGCAGGATTAGTTAAGATTTGGTCTCCCAAGCACCTTGGCTAAGTGACTGGTGACCTATAAATCGATACTAAGATGCTCACAGGAACTCTAGTATCCAAAAATGATTTCATGAAGCCAGGAATTATTTTGCAATGCAAATAATCAATCCCCTAATTAATCTTCTTTAGAAGTTCTGATTCTTAGTGTTATCATGAATTTTCTTGATAATGAGACCCACTTGTGTTCATTTTTGGCTATTTTACAGTTAATAACTCAGTCCTTGGGAAGTGGTTGAAAGTTGAACTAATCAGAATTCTGGAGCTGCTGCATTTCTCAGCTCAGAAGCCATTCCTGCATCTTACGCCGTTCTTTCACTATCGGGCTTTAAAATTATGGCATTTTGGAGTTAGAAGGGCCTCATACGTCAGTCTAGTTTCTTCTACTTTGAGAATCTTATCCTATGGCATCCATTACAGTCAGTATTCCAATTACGAGTGTGTAGCACTAGAACCAAGGGAATCACTTGCACGAGGCTCCTCATTCTATTAAACCACTCTCATTGCAGAAAACTATTTCTTGCACGAAGCTGGAATCAATATTCCTGCAACGTCCTTCATTTGGCCTTAAAATCATTTAGAAATCTCAGTCTTTAGAAGTCCATGGAATGAGCACAATTATAATTATCTCTCGGCTTGCGTGTTTTAAAAGGAAATGTGAGCCATCTTAATAAGTATTTGTTGAATGCACGTGACAGGGGAATGACAATGTCCAGCGCCTACTTGGGTGGCTAAGAGGGTTCTAAAGTGGGGTGGTCATAACATATAACTGAACTGCAGGGGGAGCCACACTCCAGAGACTGTCCACCCAGCTCCCCTCAGGTATAGGAGAATCCACTCAACCACTGCTGGTTGAGAATTAGAAAGATACTACCTGACTTTGCACATTTTAGAATATAAAAAGACCTTAAAGATCATCTACCTTAAACTCTTCGATTTACCCACTGTTAGTCTACCTTTCAGCTCATCAACTTGGTGTGGACAGCAATTTCCACTGCAAATTTGAGATGCCTGGGGTGTTTTCTAAACGATGCGTACGTAAGCCCTCACTCCCTGAGATTCTGATATAATTAGCCCGGAATGTGGTCCAGGCAAGAGTAGATTGAAAACTTTTCCAGGTGATTCTAACATGTAAACAAGCTTGAGAACCACTGTGTTAGGGACCGCAAAGATGAGATCCATGTGTCCACAGCTGTTGTATTGGTGGAACAGGGAAAAAGGAGAAAAAGGAGATGAGAGGCCTGGGCCAGTTGTGGTGCCACCTGCTCCTAATTCCAACCAGTCATCTAAAAAGTGTTTATCGTGAGCCAGTCACAAAAAGACAAATACTCTCTGCAGTCCTATGAGGTACTCAGAGCAGTCAAATTCATAGAGATAAAAAGTAGGATGGTGGCTGCCAGTGGCTGTGGGGATGGATGGAATAGGGAGCTATTTAACGGGCACAGGGTTTCTGCTGTGCAAGATGAAAAGGGTTCTGGAGATGGATGGTGGTGATGGTTGCATGACGATGTCAATGTACTTGACGTGACTGAACTGTACACGTAAAATGATTAAGATGGAAATGTTTATATCTTCTCACAACTAAAAATTGTTAATAGTTTATTTTTGCTTTTGTTTTTGAGACAGAGGCTGGAGTACAGTGGTGCGATCTTGGCTCACTGCAACCTCCGCTTCCTCCCGGGTTCAAGTGATTCTCATGCCTCAGCCTCCTGAGTAGCTGGGATTATAAGCGTGCACCACCACACAAGGCAGATGTTTATATTTTTGGTAAAGACAGGGTTTCGCCATTTTGGCCAGGCTGGTCTTGAACTCCTGGCCTCAGGTGATCCACCCTCCTTGGCCTCCCGAAGAGATAGGATTACAGGCGGGAGCCACCGCGCCTGGCCCTTAATGGTATTTTCTAATGAAAACTCTTCTTGATGATAAGGTTAGCGAGACTCGCACAAGGAAGAGTTCAGCAGGCAGAGCTCCAGTCATCCTTGACCCCTGGGATAACGTTTTACTGACTCTGTCATTTTTTTTAATTTACCCTGACCTAAAATTACTGCTTCTGAATTTCTTCCATGAACATTGTCGAAATACACACGGTGGGTTTTGTCCCTTTACACAGTTGAGAGCAGAACTGACCCCTTCCCTTTTCTTCTGAATTACAGGGTCTGGGCTTCTAGGCCAAGACAAGCTGACACTTTGCCTGGCTGCTTCTTTAATTCAGAAGGCCCTGGACTGCTGAGGCACACAACGAACACCACTGGGACTAGAGTTACCAACATGTCCTGGTTAGCAGGAGACTTTCTCAATGTCAACACTGAAAGTCCCACGTTCCTTCTAGGAATCCCTCAGCTCAATGCAAACTCAGCTAACAGGACTGGTCACTCTATTAGTAGGCCTAAATCTTATGGGACCAAACTGGGGGGAAAGTAGGGGAAGGAGCAAGAAAAAGACGAGAAAAACCACACAGCTATGCACGGTGTATATGACTTTTGATGGCACTCAAGGTTACCATGGATTTCTGATTCTTGCTTTGAGTTTACTGTGATTATAATGATGTGCTTAATTACCACCAGAATTATCAGTGTAATAATAAAAACCAACAATGTGAACACATGTCTCCAGCACCATGCTAGTTTATTACAAGTATTATGTCATTTCTTTCTAACTATAATTCTCTAAGGTAAATACTATTATTAATCCTATGGTAAGAAGTCCCAGCAAAGATGTAATTTATGCTGTCTCAGGTCTAAAGAGAAAGACGCCAGAATGTCACCTTGACCATCCTTGAGAGGATAAACTACTAGGCACAGTGCAAGCCAGTAATCTCAGCACTTTGGGAGGCCGAGGCGGGAGGAGATCAGGAGTTCAAGACAAGCCTGGCCAAATTGATGGCACCCCATCTCTACTAAAAATACAAAAATTAGCCAGGTGTGGTGGTGCACACCTGCATTCCCAGCTAATGAGGAACGAGAATCCCTTGAGCCCGGGAGGCAGAGTTGCGCTGAGCCCATCATGCCACTGCACTCCAGCTGGGTGGCTCAGCAAAATTCTCTCTCAAAAATAATAATAAAGGGGATAAAATTTTGGAGTATTAAAGGCCACTCTTCCTCTGGAGATAATCAAGGTACCTGCAATTTAAGAGTGAGCTGGTTGCTTTAATGTTCAGAAAGAATATGATCAAAACCATTTAGGGGTGGGGCCTCCTCCTATCGACAATGAAGGCAGCTACCCTTAGAAGCTCTATTATACTGGAAAAGAGACATGAGACCCTTCCTGCTTTAAGAATCAATGAAGCCGGGCGTGGTGACTCACGCCTGTACTCCCAGCACTTTGGGAGGCCGAGGTGTGCAGATCACCTGAGGTCAGGAGTTTGAGGCCAGCCTGGCCAACATGATGAAATCCTGTCTCTACTAATAACACAAAAATTAGCCAGGTGTGGTGGTGCACACCTGTAATCCCAGCTACTCCAGTGGCTGAGGCAGGAAAATTGCTTGAATCCGGGAGGCAGAAGTTGCAGTGAGCCGAGGTCACGCCACTGCACTCCAGCCTGGGAGACAGAGCGAGACTCTGTCTCCCAAAAATCAAAAGAAAACAAAAAAAGAATTAATGAGAAGGGGCTGCCTGTCCCTTGGTTGTGTGGATCCCTCGGGAAGGAAAGCGAACAGAGGTTCCAAGTCTACAAGGGAAAGAGCCCAGCCTACTCTGAAGAGCTTTGCGGGACGGCTCATCCAAACTACTGAGCTCTAAGAACTGGAACCCTGGAAACCCCAGCAAGAGGACACCCGCAGCTGGACCAGGCCCCGAAGAAGCAGATCATCCTCCCTCAGAGATCCACAGCAGCTGGGAACCTGGATCTGCAGACCCGCTTGGTTTGATGGTACTGTGTGGGACCATCTGTCAACACTGACACCCTGTGGCAGTGAGAAGCAAAGGCAGCAGCCGGCTAAGCCTCCAGGCTCTCCCTGCTGGAACTAGAAAGTCCAAGTGGCCCCCTTCTTCCCTCCCTTTTTGGTTTTGTTTGTTTTGTTTTCTGTTTGTTTGCTTTTGTTTTTGTTTTCTTCAAGATGGGGTGTCACTCTGTTGCCCAGGCTGGAGTGCAATGGCACGATCTCAGCTCACTGCAACTTCTGCCTCCCAGGATCAAGCGATTCTCCTGCCTCAGCCTCCCCAGTAGCTGGGATTACAGGTGCACACCACCATGCCTGGCTCATTTTTCCCTTCCTTGTTGGATTCGCTGTGCTTCAACGCACTGAGGCCATGAGGCAGGGTTTGCAGATACAGGATAACTACGGCCTTGATGAGGCTGATCCTGACACCGAAATGGCTGTGGATCCCTGCATGGGGCGGCTCTATACTCCTGTCTCTCAAACCTGCTTCTTAACTTACTTCCCCAAACACTCAATTCAGGGAAGGTGGATGATTTATATTAGACTCACATGATGAGAGAGCAGTAGCTCCACCTAGTGGAAACATTGAGGTTGAAAAGGTCATGTTCGGGGATGATGCTGTTTTGCAAAGTCAAGATATTTCGTGTCCCTCCAGGAAGCCTTCCTTGATCCGAGTTATGCTTTCTCTTAACAATCTGTTTTCCCAGTCGTAGGAGTTCATGCACAAATGTAATCTCCTACTTGTTTGTCTTGCTTTCCTAATAAATTTGTGGAAGCCAGGGACAATGTTTTGTTCACCACTGTATCCCCACTGCCTTGTATGTGGTGAAATGAAAGGCTTATTATTATTATTTTTTTTTTGGAGATGGAGTCTTGCTGTGTTGCCAGGCTGGAGTGCAGTGGCACGATCTTGGCTCACTGCAAGCTCTGTCTCCCGGGTTCACGCCATTCTCCTTACTCAGCCTCCCGAGTAGCTGGGACGACAGGCGTCCACCACCACGCCCAGCTAATTTTTTTGTATTTTTAGTAGAGACGGGGTTTCACCGTGTTAGCCAGGCTGGTCTCGATCTCCTAACTTTGTGATCTGCCCACTTCGGCCTCTGAAAGTGCTGGGATTGCAGGCGCGTGCCATCGTCCCCAGCCTTCCAAAGGGTTATTTTTATACTTAATCTATAACACCAGACTCAGGGGAGTTCTAGGAAGAATGGGAAAACGTTTTCCCTCTGCTGTCCAATGCCACGGTTTTTTCTAGCTGGTATCTGCAATTTGGAAGGCGATGGACCTCTCTCTATCTGGAAGTCTGAAGTTTAGTTTTTGTTTTTGTTTCCTTTGTTTTGTTTTTGAGACAGGGTCTGGCTCCGTCACCCAGGCTGGAGTGCACTGCATGATCTCAACTCGCTGCAACCCTCCACCTCCCGCGCCCGAGTGATCCTCCCACCTCAGACTCACAAGTAGCTGCGACTACAGGCATGTGCCAGTATACCTGGCCTAGTTTTGTGTTTTTTGTAGAAATGGGGTTTTGCCATGTTGCCCAGGCTATTTGAAAACTCCAGGGCTCAAGTGATTCACCCGCCTCAGCCTCCCAAAGTGCTGGGATTACAGGTGTCAGCCACCGCCCTCGGCCTGAATTTCAGTTTTGAAAGAAGGTCAAATATGCTGCTGCCCTGAGCTAATGCACCCCCTGCCCTGGGCTGGTTGTTTATGCTATCAGCATGGTATTTTTTCCCTAGAAATTGTACTTAAAGTTATAAAATGCAGCCGGGAGCGGTGGCTCACGCCCGTATTACCAGCACTTTAGGAGGCCAAGGTGGGTGGATCGCGAGGTCAGGACTTCACGACTAGCCTGGCCAAGATGGTGAAACCCTGTCTCTACTAAAAATACAAAACATTAGCTAGTCATGGTGGTGGGCACCTGTAATCCCAGCTACTCAGGAGGCTGAGGCAGAGAATTGCTTGAAACTGGGAGGTCGAGGTTGAAGCGAACCAAAATCATGCCACTGCACTCCAGCCTGGGCAACATAGCGAGACTCTATCTAAAAAAAAAAAAAGAAAAAGTTATAAAACGCAACCATTTGACATAATAAGAGCTTTCAGCGGCCACGCACAGTGGCTCACACCTGTAATCCAGCCACTTTGGGAGGCCAGTGTGGGTGAATCAAGAAGTCAGGAGATCAAGACCATCCTGGCTAACACGGTGAAACCTTGTCTCTGCTAAAAATACAAAAAATTAGCCGGGCATGGTGGCATGTGCCTGTAGTCCCAGCT
This sequence comes from Symphalangus syndactylus, assembly GCF_028878055.3. Lineage (NCBI taxonomy): Eukaryota > Metazoa > Chordata > Mammalia > Primates > Hylobatidae > Symphalangus > Symphalangus syndactylus. The sequence goes on along the minus strand of NC_072442.2, from coordinate 49,475,838 downwards.
ACTTGGGAGGCTGAGGCAGGAGAATGGCATGAACCCAGGAGGCGGAGCTTGCAGTGAGCCGAGATCCCGCCATGGCACTCCAGCCTGGGCGACAGAGCAAGACTCCGTCTCAAAATAAATAAATAAATAAATAAGAGCTTTCAGCAATGACACAGAAGGGAAGGGAATTTCATTTGGATATCATAAAATCACTTTTATTTTTACCATAGCAACATTCCAGTGAACATTTCTTGACTGATTTGGGAGAAAAGATCTGGTTTTATGATTCCTCATGCCTTCTCCGAGGGTGAATATACTCTTTCCCAAGGACAGGGAAGGAGGCTGAACCATAAATATTTTCACAAGAGGATTCCTCTTGAAGCTTCAAGGAAATTGTTTACAGACAGAAGAAAATATGTACTTGTTGATGAAAAGGGAGAGTAAACATTGCAACTCTAACCTAGACACCCATATGGGTAAAAAAAAGAAAACTGGCAAATGCAAACTCACAGTTGATCACTCTATGAAAAGGAATTCAGAGATGTTTGGAGCTCTTAACCTATGAGGCCAATTTCATGGAAGAACTCTACCTTCTACTTCAGAGACAAAATACTGGGCTATATAGGATGCTTGTCTGGCCTGAAGTGGAATTTCTTACCATCTGTATAGTCCCCTAAGACCCACAACAGATGGTTACTGAGTTGAAGCTTGCCACTGATCCTTAATGATGTCAACAAGCTCAGCTCTGGGAGCTGGCCCTCCAGAAGCTTCGGTCAAGGGAGCAAGGGAAAGTGGAGATGGGAACAGAGCTCTGATTCCAAGCCCCATATCTGATACTTACTCCCTTCAAAGTCCTGTCCCTGGACTACAAATTTAGTTCCCAGTTAGTAATCAGAAAACCATGAAATATGAGTTGCATTTCTAAGATGTGTCTGACTTTAGTATGATGTTTAAGAGAAAAGGGCAGTGAGAACCATGAAGAAACAGCAGGACCTTTTTTTTGTACCTAAGAGTGGACTGATGAAGCACCTGGCAAGGCGCAAGAGGCCTTCTCACAAATCAAACATTGAGACTGACATTCCTAACGACTAGAGTGAGCTCTGAAGAGAAAGGTGGCTGGGCGCAGTGGCTCACACCTGTAATCCCAGAACTTTGGGAGGCCAGGGTGGGCAGGTCACTTGAGGTCAGGAGTTTGAGACCAGCCTGGCCAACATGGTGAAACCTCATCTCTACGAAAAATACAAAAATTAGACAGGCGTGGTGGCGTGCACCTGTAATCCCAGCTACTGGGGAGGCTGAGGCAGGAGAATCGCCTGAACCCAGGAGACTGAAGTTGCAGTGAGCCGAGATCACATCATTGCACTCCAGCCTAGGCGACAAGAGTGACACTCCATCTCAAAAAAAAAAAAAGAGAGAGAGAGAAAGGTGAGCTTGTGGACATATTGGACACACAGGACACGGGGCATGGGGGCTTGAAACACTGTTTTACAGGACAGACGTACACAAAGGGGAATGCAGCCTGCCATTGTGTTTCTTCCTTTCTCCTCTATCCCTTCTTCCCTCCCTGGGAAACCAGAGTAGCAGAAGTCTCATTCAGTCAAATAGCTGTCAATTATATGAGTTGTACTTTTCTCTTCCTGAACAGCAAACTGGCTTTCCTCCTCTTTGTCCTCCTCTTTCTGCCTACAGAGCAATTTCCTCCTGTCCACGTTGCAGGGCCGATAGCTGAAACACAGTGCTATGGTGAAGACACCCACTCCAAGGGCAACGGTAATAATGACAAAGAGGGTAGAGCTGACTCCTTCATCCAGTCCTGCCCAAGAACAGAAGACAGAGTTAGGAGAGTCTGAGAGTATGAGAATCACCCACCCCAGCCCGCCAGGCCCACTTCTGAGTCTCATTCTTCCCAACCTAGTAGAATCTTTCTTATTTTCATGCTTGGATAAGAATCCCAAACCCCTGAGGGGTTTGCATCCTGGGCCTGGCAGCAGGGCAGCAAAGGTTACCTTGAACAATGACAGCAATGTCTTTGCTGACAGAGCCCAGCTGGTTAGTGGCTGTGCAGCAGTAGGTTCCAGTGTGGTTCTGGGTTCCCTTCTGTGGCACTTCAAGGTCAAAGACCACCCCATTCCAGGTACACACCAAGGCTGGAGCTGGGTTTCCCTTTGGGACGCAGGCGAGCGTGTGTTCCAGCCCTTCCAGCCAGGTCTGTTTGCCAGGGCAACTGGATTCCTCTCACTGGGGCTTGTCTGCAAAAACAGAGTTTCCCAAAGAGCTGAGTTCAGTGTACCACACTCCCTCCCTACCTTCACCCCCTGCTACCTCTCCTCCGCTCACCCAAATGCTGTCTCCCCCACCCAACAGCTTTCCTTCCCAAGGGAGAACTAGCAGCTCCCAGCTTTGAGCCAACTCTTCTTTCCCACCTTCCCTATGAGCAGGGAGTCCCAGATGAAACGTAGGGTGTTCTTATGGATTTGCACTAAATGATAACTGCTCTGTCCATGGTGGCCCTGGGGTCCCTGCTTCCCATGTTTGCCTCTCAGTAGGTAATGAGCTAGGTAACAGTGAACTCAGAGATGAGGATTTTTCTACTTTTCTTTTTGATTTTTTTTGTTGCTTTGTTTGTTTGTTTGTTTGTTTGTTTTTGAGACAAAGTCAGTCTCACTCCTTCACCCAGGCTGGAGTGCAGTGGCATGTTCTCAGCTCATGACAACCTCTGCCTCCGGGATTCAAGCATTTCTCGTGCCTCAGCAGCTCCAGTAACTAGGATTACAGGCGCATGCCACCACGCCCGCTAATTTTTCTAGTTTTAGTAGAGATGACTTTCACCATATTGGCCACGCTGGTCTCAAACTCCTGACTTCAGGTGATCCACATGTCTCAGCCTCCCAAAGTGTTGGGATTACAGACAGGAGCCACCACGCCCGGCCTATCCTGAACCTTTTGAAGCTGACGCCAGAGGTACAAAGCCCAGCCTCTCCCCGCTGGCCACGTGGAGGCTCTTGCTGGGTTGTCTTTCAGCCTGCAGGAGCCAGGGATCTGGCCTCAAGTGATGCCCCAACAGCGGGCAACTTCCCAGTACTGTCAGGAGAATCCCAAGTCTAATTCAAAGTTGATTTTTTACTAGAAATGAATGATAGACATGGTCTCCATTGCTCAAGGCTCCGGGATGATCTAGACTAGAGAAAAGGATCATTGACTTCTACCCACACCTGTGGGCCTCAGTTCTTCCCTCTGGTCCATGGTTGCCATGGTAACCCCTTACCCCAGGGGTCCCTAGAGTCCTCTGCATCACCACAATTCTGGGGTCAACAGAAACGGAGAGGTGAGAGGAGACTCCCCTGCCCTGGCTGGTCCCACTTGTTCCTGGCAGTAACCTGTCTGGGGAGCCTCGCCACCCCTGTGCCCACCTGTGCAGTTATGCAGTGGTCCACAGCTAGGGCCCCTGCCACCCTCTTTCCTAAGGGAGGCTGGAGACTTCTTCCATGGCCGAAAATCCACATCTAAGTCCCCAGAACCGGCTAAAAGGCCCTGTCATGGGGGCTGCCTGTCCCAGCTGACATTGGAGGAAGGATGGTGGGGGAGGCAAAAAGCTACATGGAGCTCAGGTGCCTCCTTCCATTCCCACCTGGCTCCTCCCCTTTGCTGGTGCTGGAAGGAGCAGCAGAAAGTGGTGACTCCACCCTCTCTTGGCCCCATATTTCTTAGAGATGGTATCATTGATGACACCCCTCTTGGATCCTCTCACAGGCCTGCCTGGAGAACAGCCCACAGCACAGTGCCCTCCCAGCAGATGATGAGTCTGGGGTGCTGGTCCGGTAATGCTTCAGGAACGACAGGAGAAAAAGGAGCTCAGTCTTCAGCTCTGAAAGGGGGGAGATGGCAGGGCCCCAGCATTCACATCCTAGGCCACATGGGTGTGGGTTTTCAATGTTGGTTGCCAACACCACAGCCAACCACTTCTAGAAGCGTTTGCTTGTTTGCTTGCTTGTGTTTCTACAGCGTCAAGTGCTAGATGCTCATAAACTCAGGGTGGGGGAAGATTTCAGTGCCTGAGAGGGTGTTCTTTCCTGCTCTCGTCTCTGGGGGCGTCTGATGCTTGTGACCTCCAGATGATATTGAAATAGCCCTAAACTTCGGCACCAGGAGACAGGACGCTCAGTCCTTGCCTTCTCTGCCTTCGCCTTGTCCTGCTATGAGGTTTCCACAAGGCACCCCATACCACTGGGCCATTCTCACCTGGGAACTGAGAAAGAACAATCTGCCCCTTATGGAACGACAAAACTAGGCAAAGGGCCGCTTGTGTCGGGGGCGGGATACCTGCACTCAGAGGGATTTAGAAGCTGAAATAACTAGGTTGGGAGCGGTGGCTCACACCAGTAATCTCAGTACTTTGGGAGGCCAGGGAGGGTGGATCACCTAAAGTCAAGAATTCGAGACCATCCTGGCCAACATAGTGAAACCCAGTCTCTACTAAAAAAAGTACAAAACTTAGCCTGGCATAGTGGTGTGCGTCTGTAATCCAAGCTACTTGGCAGGCTGAGGAGGGAGAATCACTTGAACCCAGGAGGTGGAGGTTGCAGTGAGGCAACATCATGCCACTGCACTCCAACCTGGGCGACAGAATGTGACTCCATCAACAACAAGAAAAAAAAGAAAGAAAGAAAGAAAGAAAGAAAGAAAGAAAGAAAGAAAGAAAGAAAGAAAGAAAGAAAGAAAGAAAGAAGGAAGGAAGGAAGGAAGGAAGGAAGGAAGGAAGGAAGGAAGGAAGGAAGGAAAGAAAGAGAAAGAAAGAAAGAGAAAGAGAGAGAGAAGAAGGAAGGAAGGAAGGAAGGAAGGAAGGGAGGAAGGAAGGAAGGAAGGAAGGAAGGAAGGAAGGGCAAAAGAAAGAAAGAGAAAGAAACTAAAATAACTAAATAACTGAGTAGCTCCACACCACCTGCTCTGGAGAAAGGACTGTTGTTGTTGTTGTTGTTGTTGTTGTTGTTGTTGTTGTTGTTGTTGTTGTTGTTGAAATGGAGTCTCACTCTGTCACCCAGGCTGGAGTGCCGTGGCGCGATCTTGGCTCACGGCAACCTCTGCCTCCTGGGTTCAAGCGATTCTACCTCCTCACCCTCCGGAGTAACTGGGATTACAGGCTTGCGCCACCACACCCAGCTACTTTTGTATTTTTGATAGAGATGGAGTTTTGCCATGTTGGCTAGTCTGGCCTTGAACTCCTGACCTCAAGTGATCCACCCACCTCAGCCTCCCAAAGTGCTGGGATTACAGTCATGAGCCACCGTGCCCAGCCTGGAGAAAGGACTTTAAATGACACAATGTGGGAAGAGCAAAGTTGTGGAGATCTGCTGCCCTGGCTGAGGTAGCTCATGCAATCAGTCTCTCTGAGCCTCAGTCTCCTGATGTGTGAAATGAGATGATAATCACACCTCCTACACAAGACAAGTGGCAGGTCAGACGTGAGAATGCACAGGCAGGCCCTTGGCTACTGGATAAGCTCTATACAAGTCTGGAAAGGAGGAGGAGTAAAAAGAGGACGGGCTTCCATGGCTGGATAGGGCGTCTTTTGGCGTGATGTGTTCTGAGTTCCAAAGCTGGGGAAGAGACTCAAATCTTCAAGAGCTCTTCTAACTTTGAGATTCTCTGATGGTTTCAGGGCTATGGGAGGAAGCCCTTGTGGTCCGTGTCTGTTCCCGGGATTTCTGTTTCTTGGTTTGTATGCCTGCTACAGGTCCAAGGAGCTAGGGCAATACCTTGAGTCTGGGTTCTTTGTCCCCAGGAACCTGGGGGAGCCCCTCCGCCCGCCCCCCAAGTCTCAGGGAGAGGGGAGAGCAAAGTGTGGGGTTGGTTCCCTCTGGTGGTGAGTGTTAGCACTGCATCCAGCTGCCTCAGGCGGTCCCAGGAGTCCTCAGCAAAAGTGGAATTCAGGACTGAATGGTGCTCAGAACCCCCACAATCTATTGGCTGTGCTTGGCCCCTTTTCCCTACACACACATTCTGTCTGGTGGGCGGAGGTTAAACATGCGGGGAGGAGGAAAGGAACAGGATAGAGAGTGGGCTGGGGTCGGTAGGGGTCTCAAGGACTGGCTATCCTGACATCCTTCCCCGCGTTCAGGTTGGCCACCATGGCCTGCTGCCAGAGGGCACCCACCTGACCCTTAAAGAGAGAACAAGTTGGGTGGTGTCTCTGGCTGACACTCTGTGCACAACCCTCACAACGCTGCTCACGGTGGGAAGGGAAAGATGACGAGCCAGGGGGCATGATCCCAGCATGTGTGGGAGGAGCTTCTAAATTATCCAGTAGCACAAGCCCGTCAGTGGCCCCATGCATAAATGTACACAGAAACAGGTGGGGTCAAGCAGGGAGAGAGAAGGGGCCAGGGTATAAAAAGGGCTCGCAAGAGACCAGCTCCAGGATCCCAAGGCCCAACATACCCAACCACTCAGGGTCCTGTGGACAGCTCACCTAGCTGCAATGGCTGCAGGTAAGCGCCTCTAAAATCCCTTTGGGCACAGTGTGTCCGGAGGGAGAGGCGGCGCCCTGTAGAGGGGACGGGGGCACTAACCGTCAGGTTTGGGGATTCTGAATGTGAATATCGCCATCGAAGCCCAGATATTTGGCCAGTCTCTGAATGTTCCTGGTCCCTGGAGGGACGGAGAGAGAGAAAAAAACAAGCAGCTCCTGGAACAGGGAGAGTGCTGGTCTCCTGCTCTCCGGCTCCCTCCTTTGCCCTCCGGTTTCTCCCCAGGCTCCCGGATGTCCCTGCTCCTGGCTTTTGCCCTGCTCTGCCTGCCCTGGCTTCACCAGGCTGGTGCCGTCCAAACCGTTCCGTTAGCCAGGCTTTTTGACCACGCTATGCTCCAAGCCCATCACGCGCACCAACTGGCCATTGACACCTACCAGGAGTTTGTAAGCTCTTGGGGAATGGGTGCGGGTCAGGGGTGGCAAGAAGGGGTGACTTTCCCCCACTGGGGAAGTAATGGGAGGAGACTAAGGAGCTCAGGGTTGTTTTCTGGTGCGAAAATCCAGGCAGATGAGCATAGGCTGAGCCAGGTTCCCAGAAAGGTAACAATGAGAGCTGGTCTCCAGCGTAGAAAGCAGCGGTCCTTCATTGGGGGGGGGGCGTCATTCTCCTAGGAAGAAGCCTATATTCCAAAGGACCAGAAGCATTCATTCCTGCATGACTCCCAGACCTCCTGCTCCTCAGACTCTATTCCAACACCCTCCAACATGGAGGAAACACAGCAGAAATCCGTGAGTGGATGCCTTCTCCCCAGGCGGGGATGGGGGAGACCTGTGGTCAGAGCCCCCGGGCAGCACAGCCACTGCCGGTCCTTCCCCTGTAGAACTCAGAGCTGCTCCGCATCTCCCTGCTGCTCATCGAGTCGTGGCTGGAGCCCGTGCGGTTCCTCAGGAGTATCTTCACCAACGACCTGGTGTATGACACCTCGGACAGCAATGACTATGACCTCCTAAAGGACCTAGAAGAAGGCATCCAAACGCTGATGGGGGTGAGGGCGGTGCCAGGGGTCCCCAATCCTGGAACCCCACTGGCTTGGAGGGCTGGGGGAGAGAAACACTGCTGCCCTCTTTCTAGTAGTCAGGCGCTGACCCAAGAGAACTCATCTTATTCTTCATTTCCCCTGGCGAATCCTCCAGGCCTTTCTCTACACCCTGAAGGGGAGGGAGGAAACGGATGAATGAGAGAGGGAGGGAACAGTGCCCAAGCACTTGGCCTCTCCTTCTCTTCCTTCACTTTGCAGAGGCTGGAAGACGGCAGCCCCCAGACTGGGCAGACCCTCAAGCAGACCTACAGCAAGTTTGACACAAACTCGCACAACCATGACGCACTGCTCAAGAACTACGGGCTGCTCCACTGCTTCAGGAAGGACATGGACAAGGTCGAGACATTCCTGCGCATCGTGCAGTGCCGCTCTGTGGAGGGCAGCTGTGGCTTCTAGGTGCCCTCGTGGCATCCTGTGACCCCTCCCCAGTGCCTCTCCTGGCCCCGGAAGGTGCCACTCCAGTGCCCAGCAGCCTTGTCCTAATAAAATTAAGTTGCATCATTTTGTCTGACTAGGTGTCCTTCTATAATATTATGGGGTGAAAGGTGGTGGTGTGGAGCAAGGGGTAGGTGGGAAGATGACCTGTAGGACCTTCCGGATGTATTGGGAACTAGGCCGCTGAAATATAAGAGGTTTGGCTGTTCCTGGGCCAGAAAAAGGCTGACACATCACTGCTGTCTATTACTCACTGAGGCCATTCCACAAGGTCATTGGACCCAGCTTGCTGGTCATAGCTCATTGGTCATCCCAGAGATGACCTGAAGGCATTTCTTCCTCCCCTACCATCACCAGCAACACCAAACCTAGCTCCCCAGGAGCAGGAAGAAATGAAAACAAGATGGGCTATTAAGTGCACAGGCAAAAACTCCCCAACAGGTGAGGAAACAATGGCATAGAATTACTTGTGTTCAGAAGAATTTTAAGATGAATATTCCTTAAGCCCAACTACTCTTGGGAAATGACAACAATGCAAAAATGAGTTTGAGACATACGGAACCAGAGCATTTGGAATCTGAATTAGGGCAAGGGAAGTGGAAGACAGATTTAATTTGCAGTTGCAAATGCAGTGCCAACAGGTACCAGGTAGATAACAACGTAAGAAATGAGGGCTGGATGGGCGGGGATAAATCCCAGATGACACTCGCTTCCCTTCGGGAGATGCAACACAGAGGGGTGGGTACCAGCACAATCTGCAGAACTCAAGCCCCTGCTGAGGTGGGACCCACCCAGCCTGTCACCATCAGGACCGCAGGGACACGGCTTCCAGACCTTCTGATTCTTTGAGACAGCCAGGACATCCAGAATTTTACGGAAAATCTAACATTTAAACACTGGCAACACATATTGAAAATATTTTAAGGGCAAAAATTAACCGAAACACACATGGTCTCCAAGCTGTCTGTGAGCAATTTTGTTCTAAGAGATGTTGATTGGGGTAACTTGGTGTAAGGGAAAGAATCAGAAAGATTTGGGTTTATGTAATTTAGTGCTCCTGAATAAATTACTTGACCAAACTGAGATAATAATATATTGCTTTACAAGGATTATGTGAGGATTAACTGCAATGGTATTTTTGACATATTATAGTACTCAAGAAATTGTAGTTATTTCTGCATTGAATTTTTGGATGTTTTGTGTTTTCTGATGGAGTGTCTAAATACCTGTAGTGAAATTATATTGTTTTCCTAATGACAATTAGGAAACATCTCAGATGTTTATTATTTCCAAATAGGCACTAAAGAGTGGTGGTTAGTTAAGATTTTACTCTCCTGAACACCTTGGCTAAGTGACTGGTGACCTATAAATCGATACTAAGATGCTCACAGGAACTCTAGTATCCAAAAATGATTTCATGAATCCAGGAATTATTTTGCAATGCAAATAATCATTCCCCTAATTAATCTTCTTTAGAAGTTCTGATTCTTATGTGCTATCATGAATTTTCTTGATAAGGAGACCCACTTGTGTTCACTTTTGGCTATTTTACAGTTAATAACTCAGTCCTTGGGAAGTGATTGAAAGTTGTACTAATCAGAACTCTAGAGCTGGTGCATTTCTCAGCTCAGAAGACATTCCTGCATCTTACGTCGTTCTTCTACTATCGGGCTTTAAAATTATTGCATTTTGGAGTTAGAAGGGCCTCATACGTCATTCTAGTTTCTTCTACTTTGAGAATCTTATCCTACGGCATCCATTACAGTCAGTATTCCAATTACGAGTGTGTAGCACTAGAACCAAGGGAATCACTTGCACGAGGCTCCTCATTCTATTAAACCACTCTCATTGCAGAAAACTATTTCTTGCACGAAGCTGGAATCAATATTCCTGCTGCGTCCTTCATTTGGCCTTAAAATCATTTAGAAATCTCAGTCTTTAGAAGTCCATGGAATGAGCACAATTATAATTATCTCTCGGCTTGCGTGTTTTAAAAGGAAATGTGAGCCATCTTAATAAGTATTTGTTGAATGCACGTGACAGGGGAATGACAATGTCCAGCGCCTACTTGGGTGGCTAAGAGGGTTCTAAAGTGGGGTGGTCATAACATATAACTGAACTGCAGGGGGAGCCACACTCCAGAGACTGTCCACCCAGCTCCCCTCAGGTATAGGAGAATCCACTCAACCAACCACTGCTGGTTGAGAATTAGAAAGATACTACCTGACTTTGCACATTTTAGAATATAAAAAGACCTTAAAGACCATCTACCTTAAACTCTTCGATTTACCCACTGTTAGTCTACCTTTCAGCTCATCAACTTGATGTGGACAGCAATTTCCACTGCAAATTTGAGATGCCTGGGGTGTTTTCTAAACGATGCGTACGTTAAGCCCTCACTCCCTGAGATTCTGATATAATTAGCCTGGAATGTGGTCCAGGCAAGAGTAGATTGAAAACTTTTCCAGGTGATTCTAACATGTAAACAAGCTTGAGAACCACTGTGTTAGGGACCGCAAAGATGAGATCCATGTGTCCACAGCTGTTGTATTGGTGGAACAGGGAAAAAGGAGAAAAAGGAGATGAGAGGCCTGGGCCAGTTTTGGTGCCACCTACTCCTAATTCCAACCAGTCATCTAAAAAGTGTTTATTGTGAGCCAGTCACAAAAAGACAAATACTCTCTGCAGTCCTATGAGGTACTCAGAGCAGTCAAATTCATAGAGATAAAAAGTAGGATGGTGGCTGCCAGTGGCTGTGGGGAGGGATGGAATAGGGAGCTATTTAATGAGCACAGGGTTTCAGCTGTGCAAGATGAAAAGGGTCCTGGAGATGGATGGTGGTGATGGTTGCATGTCGATGTCAATGTACTTGACGTGACTGAACTGTACACTTAAAATGGTTAAGATGGAAATGTTTATGTCTTCTCACAACTAAAAATTGTTAATAGTTTATTTTTGCTTTTGTTTTTGAGACAGAGGCTGGAGTGCAGTGGTGCGATCTTGGCTCACTGCAACCTCCGCTTCCTCCCGGGTTTAAGTGATTCTCATGCCTCAGCCTCCTGAGTAGCTGGGATTATAAGCATGCACCACCACACAGGGCGGCGTAAGGACCGCCTTTGGTAAGGACAGGGTTTCGCCATGTTGGCCAGGCTGGTCTCCAACTCCTGGCCTCAGGTGATCCACCCTCCTTGGCCTCCCAAAGAGATAGGATTACAGGCGGGAGCCACCGTGCCTGGCTCTTAATGGTATTTTCTAATGAAAACTCTTCTTGATGATAAGATTAGCGAGACTCGCACAAGGAAGAGTTCAGCAGGCAGAGCTCCAGTCATCCTTGACCCCTGGGATAATGTTTTACTGACTCTGTCATTTTTTTGAATTTACCCTAACCTAAAATTACTACTTCTGAATTTCTTCCATGAACATTGTCGAAATACACACGGTGGGTTTTGTCCCTTTATACACAGTTGAGAGCAGAACTGACCCCTTCCCTTTTCTTCTGAATTACAGGGTCTGGGCTTCTAGGCCAAGACAAGCTGACACTTTGCCTGGCTGCTTCTTTAATTCAGAAGGCCCTGGACTGCTGAGGCACACAACGAACACCGCTGGGACTAGGGTTACCAACATGTCCTGGTTAGCAGGAGACTTTCTCAATGTCAACACTGAAAGTCCCACGTTCCTTCCGGGAATCCCTCAGCTCAATGCAAACTCAGCTAACAGGACTGGTCACTCTATTAGAAGTCCTAAATCTTAGGGGACCAAACTGGGGGGAAAGTAGGGGAAGGAGCAAGAAAAAGACGAGAAAAACCAGACAGCTATGCACGGTGTATATGACTTTTGATGGCACTCAAGGTTACCATGGATTTCTGATTCTTCCTTTGAGTTTACTGTGATTAAAAAGATATGCTTAATTACCACCAGAATTATCAGTGTAATAATAAAAACCAACAATGTGAACACATGTCTCCAGCACCGTGCTAGTTTATTACAAGTATTATGTCATTTCTTTCTAACTATAATTCTCCAAGGTAAATACTATTATTAATCCTATGGTAAGAAGTCCCACCAAAGATGTAACTTATGCTGTCTCAAGTCTAAGGAGAAAGACGCCAGAATGTCACCTTGACCATCCTTGAGAGGATAAACTACTAGGCACAGTGCAAGCCAGTAATCTCAGCACTTTGGGAGGCCGAGGCGGGAGGAGATCAGGAGTTCAAGACAAGCCTGGCCAAAATGATGGCACCCCATCTCTACTAAAAATACAAAAATTAGCCAGGTGTGGTGGTGCACACCTGCATTCCCAGCTAATGAGGAACGAGAATCGCTTGAGCCGGGAGGCAGAGTTGCACTGAGCCCATCATGGCACTGCACTCCAGCTGGGTGGCTGAGCAAGATTCTCTCTCAAAAAAAATAATAAAGAGGATAAAATTTTGGAGTATTAAAGGCCATTCTTCCTCTGGAGATAATCAAGGTACCTGCAACTTAAGCGTGAGCTGGTTGCTTTAATGTTCAGAAAGAATATGATCAAAACCATTTAGGGGTGGGGCCTCCTCCTATAGACAATGAAGGCAGCTACCCTTAGAAGCTCTATTATACTGGAAAAGAGACATGAGACCCTTCCTGCTTTAAGAATCAATGAAGCCAGGCATGCTGACTCACGCCTGTACTCCCAGCACTTTGGGAGGCCGAGGTGGGCAGATCACCTGAGGTCAGGAGTTTGAGGCCAGCCTGGCCAACATGATGAAATCCTGTCTCTACTAATAACACAAAAATTAGCCAGGTGTGGTGGCGCACACCTGTAATCCCAGCTACTCCAGAGGCTGAGGCAGGAAAATTGCTTGAAGCCGGGAGGCAGAAGTTGCAGTGAGCCGAGGTCACGCCACTGCACTCCAGCCTGGGAGACAGAGCGAGACTCTGTCTCCCAAAAAACAAAACAAAACAAAAAAAGAATTAATGAGAAGGGGCTGCCTGACCCCTGGTTGTGTGGATCCTTCAGGAAGGAAAGCGAACAGAGGTTCCAAGTCTACAAGGGAAAGAGCCCAGCCTACTCTGAAGAGCTTTGCGGGACGGCTCATCCAAACTACTGAGCTCTAAGAACTGGAACCCTGGAAACCCCAGCAAGAGGACACCCGCAGCTGAACCAGGCCCCGAAGAAGCAGATCATCCTCCCTCAGAGATCCACAGCAGCTGGGAACCTGGATCTGCAGACCCGCTTGGTTTGATAGTACTGTGTGGGACCATCTGTCAACACTGACACCCTGTGGCAGTGAGAAGCAAAGGCAGCAGCCGGCTAAGCCTCCAGGCTCTCCCTGCTGGAACTAGAAAGTCCAAGTGGCCCCCTTCTTCCCTCCCTTTTTGGTTTTGTTTGTTTTGTTTTTTGTTTGTTTGCTTTTGTTTTTGTTTTCTTCAAGATGGGGTGTCACTCTGTTGCCCAGGCTGGAGTGCAATGGCACGATCTCAGCTCACTGCAACTTCCGCCTCCCAGGATGAAGCGATTCTCCCGCCTCAGCCTCCCCAGTAGCTGGGATTACAGGTGCACACCACCATGCCTGGCTCATTTTTCCCTTCCTTGTTGGATTCGCTGTGCTTCAAGGCACTGAGACCATGAGGCAGGGTTCGCAGATACAGGATAACTACGGCCTTGATGAGGCTGATGCTGACACCGAAATGGCTGTGGATCCCTGCATGGGGCGGCTCTATACTCCTGTCTCTCAAACCTGCTTCTTAACTTACTTCCCCAAACACTCAATTCAGGGAAGGCAGATGATTTATATTAGACTCACATGATGAGAGAGCAGTAGCTCCACCTAGTGGAAACATTGAGGTTGAAACGGTCATGTTCGGGGATGATGCTATTTTGCAAACTCAAGATATTTCGTGTCCCTCCAGGAAGCCTTCCTTGATCCGAGTTATGCTTTCTCTTAACAATCTGTTTTCCCAGTCATAGGAGGTCATGCACAAATGTAATCTCCTACTTGTTTGTCTTGCTTTCCTAATAAATTTGTGGAAGCCAGGGACAATGTTTTGTTCACCACTGTATCCCCACTGCCTTGTATGTGGTGAAATGAAAGGCTTATTATTATTTTTTTTTTTTTGGAGACGGAGTCTTGCTCTGTTGCCAGGCTGGAGTGCAGTGGCACGATCTCGGCTCACTGCAAGCTCTGTCTCCCGGGTTCACGCCATTCTCCTTACTCAGCCTCCCGAGTAGCTGGGACGACAGGCGTCCACCACCACGCCCAGCTAATTTTTTTGTATTTTTAGTAGAGACGGGGTTTCACCGTGTTAGCCAGGCTGGCCTCGATCTCCTAACTTTGTGATCTGCCCACCTCGGCCTCTGAAAGTGCTGGGATTACAGGCGTGTGCCATCGTGCCCGGCCTTCCAAAGGGTTATTTTTATACTTAATCTATAACACCAGACTCAGGGGAGTTCTAGGAAGAATGGGAAAACGTTTTCCCTCTGCTGTCCGATGCCACGGTTTTTTCTAGCTGGTATCTGCAATCTGGAAGGCGATGGACCTCTCTCTATCTGGAAGTCTGAAGTTTAGTTTTTGTTTTTGTTTCCTTTGTTTTGTTTTTGAGACAGGGTCTGGCTCCGTCACCCAGGCTGGAGTGCACTGCAGGATCTCAACGCGCTGCAACCCTCCACCTCCTGTGCTCAAGTGATCCTCCCACCTCAGACTCACAAGTAGCTGGGACTACAGGCACGTGCCAGTATACCTGGCCTAGTTTTGTATTCTTTGTAGAAATGGGGTTTTGCCATGTTGCCCAGGCTATTTGAAAACTCCGGGGCTCAAGTGATTCACCCGCCTCAGCCTCCCAAAGTGCTGGGATTACAGGTGTGAGCCACCGCCCACGGCCTGAATTTCAGTTTTGAAAGAAGGTCAAATATGCTGCTGCCCTGAGCTAATGCACCCCCTGCCCTGGGCTGGTTGTTTATGCTATCAACATGGTATTTTTTCCCTAGAAATTGTACTTAAAGTTGTAAAATGCAGCCGGGAGCGGTGGCTCACGCCCGTATTACCAGCACTTTAGGAGGCCAAGGTGGGTGGATCGAGAGGTCAGGACTTCACGACTAGCCTGGCCAAGATGGTGAAACCCTGTCTCTACTAAAAATACAAAAAATTAGCTGGTCATGGTGGTGGGCACCTGCAATCCCAGCTACTTGGGAGACTGAGGCAGAGAGTTGCTTGAAACTGGGAGGTGGAGGTTGAAGCGAGCCAAAATCACGCCACTGCACTCCAGCCTGGGCAACATAGCGAGACTCTATCTAAAAAAAAAAAAAGAAAAAGTTATAAAATGCAACCATTTGACATAATAAGAGCTTTCAGCGGCCACGCACAGTGGCTCACACCTGTAATCCAGCCACTTTGGGAGGCCAATGTGGGTGAATCAAGAAGTCAGGAGATCAAGACCATCCTGGCTAACACGGTGAAATCTTGTCTCTGCTAAAAATACAAAAAATTAGCCGGGCATGGTGGCATGTGCCTGTAGTCCCAGCTACTTGGGAGGCTGAGGCAGGAGAATGGCATGAACCCAGGAGACGGAGCTTGCAGTGAGCCGAGATCCCGCCATGGCACTCCAGCCTGGGGGACAGAGCAAGACTCCGTCTCAAAATAAATAAATAAATAAATAAATAAATAAATAAATAAATAAATAAGAGCTTTCAGCAATGACACAGAAGGGAAGGGAATTTCATTTGGATATCATAAAATCACTTTTATTTTTACCATAGCAACATTCCAGTGAACATTTCTTGACTGATTTGGGAGAAAAGATCTGGTTTTATGATTCCTCATGCCTTCTCCGAGGGTGAATATACTCTTTCCCAAGGACAGGAAAGGAAGCTGAATCATAAAATCATATGAACATTTTCACAAGAGGATTCCTCTTGAAACTTCAAGGAAATTGTTTACAGACAGAATAAAATATGTACTTGTTGATGAAAAGGGAGAGTAAACATTGCAACTGTAACCTAGACGCCCATATGGGTAAAAAAAAGAAAACTGGCAAATGCAAACTCACAGTTGATCACTCTATGAAAAGGAATTCAGAGATGTTTGGAGCTCTTAACCTATGAGGCCAATTTCATGGAAGAACTCTACCTTCTTCTTCAGAGACAGAATATTGGGCTAAATAGGATGCTTGTCTGGCCTGAAGTGGAATTTCTTACCATCTGTATACTCCCCTAAGACCCACAACAGATGGTTACTGAGTTGAAGCTTGCCACTGATCCTTAATGATGTCAACAAGCTCAGCTCTGGGAGCTGGCCCTCCAGAAGCTTCGGTCAAGGGAGCAAGGGAAAGTGGAGATGGGAACAGAGCTCTGATTCTAGCCCCATATCTGATACTTACTCCCTTCAAAGTCCTGTCCCTGGACTACAAATTCAGTTCCCAGTTAGTAATCAGAAAACCATGAAATATGAGTTGTATTTCTAAGATGTGTCTGACTTTAGTATGATGTTTAAGAGAAAAGGGCAGTGAGAACCATGAAGAAACAGCAGGACCTTTTTTTTGTACCTAAGAGTGGACTGATGAAGCACCTGGCAAGGCGCAAGAGGCCTTCTCACAAATCAAACATTGAGACTGACATTCCTAATGACTAGAGTGAGCTCTAAAGAGAAAGGTGGCTGGGCGCAGTGGCTCACACCTGTAATCCCAGAACTTTGGGAGGCCGGGGTGGGCGGGTCACTTGAGGTCAGTAGTTTGAGACCAGCCTGGCCAACATGGTGAAATCCCATCTCTACGAAAAATACAAAAATTAGACAGGCGTGGTGGTGTGCACCTGTAATCCCAGCTACTGGGGAGGCTGAGGCAGGAGAATCGCCTGAACCCGGGAAGCTGAAATTGCAGTGAGCCGAGATCGCATCATTGCACTCCAGCCTAGGCGACAAGAGTGAGACTCCACCTCAAAAAAAAAAAAAAGAGAGAGAGAGAGAGAAAGGTGAGCTTGTGGACATATTGGACACACAGGACATGGGGCTTGGGGCCTGAAATACTGTTTTACAAGACAGAAAAACACAAAGGGGAATGCAGCCTGCCGTTGTGTTTCTTCCTTTCTCCTCTATCCCTTCTTCCCTCCCTGGGAAACCAGAGTAGCAGAAGTCTCATTCAGTCAAATAGCTGTCAATTATATGAGTTGTACTTTTCTCTTCCTGAACAGCAAACTGGCTTTCCTCCTCTTTGTCCTCCTCTTTCTGCCTACAGAGCAATTTCCTCCTGTCCACGTTGCAGGGCCGATAGCTGAAACACAGTGCTATGGTGAAGACACCCACTCCAAGGGCAACGGTAATAATGACAAAGCGGGTAGAGCTGACTCCTTCATCCAGTCCTGCCCAAGAACAGAAGACAGAGTTAGGAGAGTCTGAGAGTATGAGAATCACCCACCCCAGCCCACCAGGCCCACTTCTGAGTCTCATTCTTCCCAACCTAGTAGAATCTTTCTTATTTTCATGCTTGGATAAGAATCCCAAACCCCTGAGGGGTTTGCATCCTGGGCCTGGCAGCAGGGCAGCAAAGGTTACCTTGAACAATGACAGCAATGTCTTTGCTGACAGAGCCCAGCTGGTTAGTGGCTGTGCAGCAGTAGGTTCCAGTGTGGTTCTGGGTTCCCTTCTGTGGCACTTCAAGGTCAAAGACCACCCCATTCCAGGTACACACCAAGGCTGGAGATGGCTTTCCCTTTGGGACGCAGGAGAGCGTGTGTTCCAGCCCTTCCAGCCAGGTCTGTTTGCCAGGGCAACTGGATTCCTCTAACCGTGGCTTGTCTGTAAAAACAGAGTTTCCCAAAGAGCTGAGTTCAGTGTACCACACTCCCTCCCTACCTTCACCCCCTGCTCCCTCTCTTCCCCTCACCCAAATGCTGTCTCCCCCACCCAACAGCCTTCCTTCCCAAGGGAGCACTAGCAGTTCCCCGCTTTGAGCCAACTCTTCTTTCACACCTTCTCTATGGGCAGGGAGTCCCAGATGAAACCTAGGGGGTTTTTTTTGTTCGTTTGTTTGTTTTGAGATGGGTCTTGCTCTGTCGCTAAGCTGGAGTATGTGCAGTGGCGCGATCTCAGCTCTCTGTAACCTCCACCTCCCAGGTTCAAGCAATTCTCCTGCCTCAGTTTCCCGAGTAGCTGGGACTACAGGCACATGCCCCCATGCCCAGCTAATTTTCCTATTTTTAGTAGAGACAGTGTTTCACCATGTTGGCCAGGATGGTCTCGATCTCTTGACCTCGTGATCCGCCCACCTTGACCTTCCAAAGCGTTGGGATTACAGGTGTGAGTCACCACGCCCCGCCAAAACCTAGGGTGTTTTTACCGATTTGGACTAAATGATAACCGTGCTCTGTCCGCGGTGGCCCTGGGGCCCCTGCTTCCCACCTTTGCTTCTCAGTGGGTAAGGAGCTAGGTAGTGGTGAACTCAGAGATGAGGATTTTTTCTTTTCTTTTCTTTTCTTTTTTTTTTTTTTTTTGAGATGAAGTCTCGCTTTGTCATCCAGGCTAGAATGCAGTGGCGTGATCTCGGCTCACTACAACCTCCACCTCCCAGGTTTCAAGCAATTCTCCTGCCTCAGCCTCCTGAGTAGCTGGAATTACAGGCGCCCATGATCATGCCCGGCTAATATTTGTATTTTTAGTACAGACGGGGTTTCACCATGTTGGTCAGGCTGCTCTCGAACTCCTGACCTCTAGCCATCCACCCGCCTCGGCCTCCCAAAGTGCTGGGATTACAGGCGTGAGCCACTGGACCTGGCCTATTTTCTCTACTCTTCAAAATAGAAATTTGTATATGGAATTTTTGGAAATTTCCCTTTTCAGCATAAACTCCCACTATCACTTCCTTTGTTATCCTCGGCCATCGACCTTCAACTAATGTTGCCTGATCACTTTAACCCCTTTCCTTTATGTTCCCAGTTTCCCCTCATCTGGTTCCCCACTCGCTTTCCCAGGAGTAAGGTAAGCTTGGAGAGCTTTCCTTTTATTCTCTCCTTTGATTTTTTTTTTATGAGAAAAATATGGCAACTCTAATAATGAAGCACTGCTGGCCAAGAAGCTCTCTAGAAATGGGAAAATAATAATCCTTATTTTGACAAGAAAGATCAGGCCTCCACTCACATAGGACGTGGAGCTGGATCACAGTGGTTTCCATCAAACGCTGACTCTGCACCTCCAAAGAGGCCTCGCAGGAGAAATTTCGGCCATCATTTTCCTCCCTGGCAGTAAGTAGAAGCCAAGCAGGCTCCCCAGGGGCAGGGAGGTCTGGGGCTCCCTGAAGCCGAAGAGTAGGGCTGGGTGATGTTAATACATGCCCTGAGCAGGTCACATTAATGTCGGTCCCTGCCAATGGGTATGATTCTTTTAGCTCCAGGATTGGTGGAGGGAAGCCTGTAAGGAAAGGAAAAGGAGAACCAGACACATTTCTCAAAATTAGCAGACACTTCTGCACTCTTGCTGCTGATAAAAGCCCTTGGGAAGGCAGACAACAAGGGAAAGACTTTGGATACCATTGCTTCTTCTGTAAAAGCTGAAGGAAATAATGAGGTGGTTTGGGGATTCGAGAGCTTCTTTTATGCATGCATGCATTTAGCTATGCTTCGCTGCAAGGACTTCAAGATGTCTTTTCATCTTATAGCTTTCCTCCTCACCTCAAATAAGTGTTCCTAAGAAGTAGTTCAGGGCATCCACAATCACTCTGTAAGCAGGACAGCCTAAGGAAACTGGGGATGAAGGCTGGAAAGAACTACTGTAGAAATACATGTCCCCAATCTGCCTGCATTTACCAGAGAAAGATGAAGACTCATGTTCACTTGAGAGCATACCCAGCAAAGGGCAGCAGGGATATCTACAGCCGAATCACCAACCCGTTACTCTGTGTTTTCAGCAGCAGAGAACCCGTATGAAAAAGGAAGAGCCAGGTCACTTACTGTAGCTATGCACTAGCTTTCTTGTTTTCTGTTCCATTGGACCCAGAGATGCAAGGCAAGACAGTTCCTGATCACCAGCCTCCATGGCCCAAATGGTAGCATTGGCCCATGCTGTGTCCCCCTCCCAGGAAAGGAAGGAGCTCAGCTCTTGGTCTTCCAGGAACATGTGGAACATAACTTCTTTGGGTGGAAACACGCTAGCCACCTCGCAGCTCACAGTCTCCGCCATCCCAGCCTTCAAAAGGGAAGAGACCCAGATGTGGGGACTCTGAGAGAATTCTGCCAAAAAAAAGTGAGGACAAGAAGAGAAAGGAGAAAAGCCATGATAAATCACACATCATGCAGGACCCTTCAAGGTAGGAAGGGAGTAGGGCTAAAATGTCTCTCTTCCCCAGGGTGAGTTTAAAGCTCAAGCAAAGGTGGAGCTCAGTTACTCTCACACCCTCACCCTAAACCCCGTGAGAACTTAGTCCCAAAGGCCAAGGCAAGATGAGCCCCAGGATTCCTCCTGCACTTGAGTTCTGACTCACCAAAGATCTGGACTATTTTGATGGGTGAGCTGCCTTGAAAGAGCCTCCCACCTTGCAAACTCAAGTCCAGTTCTGCACGGCAGGAAAAATTGCACCTGTCGTTCTCCTTTTGGGCTCTGACACTGATGATGACCTCAGCTCTTTGGGAGGCCACAGCCAAGCTCATAAAGTTCTTTCTATGCAGTTCTTGGTTACCCTGGAGAAGGGCAAGGGTGAGACTCTCCAAGGGTGCTACACTGGGCACATGACACTTCACTGTGAAGGCTTCATTCACAGCCACCCAGGCAGACTGCAGCTCCAGGATCACTTGCTCTGGTGGCTCTTTAAGACAAAAAGGCAGGACTTGATAAGCATGCCACCCACCTCTCCAGAAAGAAACAGCATAGGACAGGAAGATGAGGTGATACAAATCGCAGAAGGTGACTGCCACCCTTAAACCATCTGATCAGCAATGTCAGCTTTCTGCCATCCCTGCCCTAGATGGGGTGAGTTAGTCTTCTGGCTCTTCTTCTTCCCATCAAAAGTGGCTATGGCCATAGCAAAGAAGAGTGACTGCTGAGGGAGGGTCCCTTGCTTTGACTGTTGCTGCCATTCTGGAAAGCATTGATCTCTTACCAGAGGTGCTTCAGAGGCAAGAGCAGCTTCCGGGGACTCCTTATCATCACACAAAATCTATACCGTAGCAGGCCAGGTGCAGTGGCTCACGCCTGTAATTCCAGCACTTTGGGAGGCCAAGGCAAGCGGATCACTTGAGGTCAGGAGTTCCAGACCAGCCAGGCCAAGATGGTGAAACCCAGTCTCTACTAAAAATACAAAAATTAGCCAGGTGTGGTGGCAGGCGCCTGTAATCCCAGCTACTCGGGAGGCTGAGGCAGAGAATTGCTTGAACCTGGGAGGCAGAGGTTGCAGTGAGCCAAGATTGCGCTACTGCACTCCAACCTGGGCAACAGAGCAAGACTCCATCTCAAAACAAACAAACAAACAAACCAAACTATAGCTAACCAAGTTCTGACCCCACAGAGACCACATTTGCTTTCGTGGCCATATCTTTGCCCATGTTATTTGCCCACCTGAAAGGCCTTCCTCACCTGTCCCCTTCAATTCAAACCCTAACCATCCTGGGGGAGGGCAGTGCAGGAGCCTCCTCTACCAAGGAGCTTTCTCAAGGCTGCCTCAGCTCGCAAAGACCCTTCTCTCTCCAATCTCTGTTTATTCCAAGAGCTTGTAGCAAACAATTCAGCATTAATTTTATACCTTTTTTTTTAAGAGACAGGATCCCACTCTGTTGCCCAGGCTGGAGTGCAGTGGTGTGATCATAGATCACTGCAGGCTTGAACTTCTAGGCTCCAGGGATCCTCCCACCTTAGCCTCCCAAGTAGCTAGGACCACAGGTGCATACCACTATGCCTGGCTAATTTTAAAAACTTTTTTTGTAGAAACAGAGGTCTCACTGTGTTTCTCAAGCTGGCCTCAAACTCCTGGCCTCAAGTGATCCTCCTGCCTTGGCCTCCCAAAGTGCTGGGATTAAAGCATGAGCCACTGTGGCCAGCCTAATCTTATACTTTTTGGTAATTTAACCATAAACATTATTAGCGTATGTTTCCTGTATTGAAGACATTTTCAAGCACAGATACCTAGATGCTCTCTATGGTCTGCTCCTAATTTAAAACTCAGAAGAAAGCCTACATCAAAGGGAAGTAGAAGTGGGCCAGGCTCACTTCTACTTGCTGGACTTGAGGTGGCTCACGCCTGTAATCCTAGCACTTTGGGAGGCTGAGGCAGATAGATCACTTCAGGTCAGGAGTCCAAGACCAGCCTGGCCAACATGGTGAAACCCCTGTCTCTACTAAAAAAATACAAAAATTAGCCAGGCGTGGTGGTGGCTGCCTGTAGTCCCAGCTACTGGGGAGGCTGAGGCAGGAGAATTGCTTGAACCTAGGAGGTGGAGTCTGCAGTGAGCTGAGATCACACCACTGCACTCTAGCCTGAGCAATAGAGCAAGATTCCATCTCAAAAAAAAAAAAAAAATGAAAAAGGTGATTGGATCTAGAATCCCTACAGTATGACAGAAATATTTATTAAGGGCCTTAATTATCTCCCCTAATTAGAAACATTTGTCCCATCCTTCCCTAAATAAGACATGTTCATGTTTCCCCATTCCTCCTTTCCATCCCCCTGCCCCCAGCCCTCAGCCTTACTCACGAAACACAGTGATGCCAAGGCTTGTGTCCTTTTGAATCCCTGCACAAGAGAAGAAGCACTGCAGGATAGAATTCTCTGTGACATCCTCCAGAAGAGACTCTTTCCACTGAGGCCCTTTGCCCGCCTGAGTTTTCTTTAAGAAGGTCTCAATTCCACTGGGTTCTGGGTCTGGGCAAGTAGTGCTGCAGTTGACCACTAGGGACTGTCCAAACTCTACCAAGGCCTGATTTGGCCAAATAGAAACCTCAAACAACTCTTCCCGGACCCCTGAAATATGAACCACATATGCCAATGACTCTGGTGAGGACCATGAGACCCAAATAAATACAGAACCTATTCTATCTAGTTCCAGGTTAGAGAACAGGAAACCTTCCCTGAATAAAAATGTTCAGAGGACCAGACAGGACAAAAGACCTGTAACTGGCTGGGCGCGGTGGCTCACACCTGTAATCCTCCCCACTTTGGGAGGCCAAGGTGGGCGGATCACCCAAGGTCAGAAGTTCAAGGCCAGCCTGACCAACATGGAGAAACCACATCTCTACTAAAAACACAAAATTAGCCAGGTGTGGTGATGTGTGCCTGTAATCCCAGCTACTCAGGAGGCTGAGGCGGAGAATCACTTGAACCTGGGAGGCAGAGGTTGCAGTGAGTTGAGATTGTGCCACTGCACTCCAGCCTGGGCAACAAGAGCAAAACTCCATCTCAAACAAACAAACAAACAAACAAACAAACAAACCTGTAGTTAACAAGTTAGCTCTGATTCCACCACTATTCCCTCCACCTATCTTCTTTCTTGAGAACTTGAATTCTCTATTAGTATCACCATGGAAATTATGAGTTGCTAAAAAAAATTATGCCCAGGAAACCAATATCTTCCTAAACTTTCAGAATTCTTGAAAGCTCCCCATGATAGGCTGCTGTGGACCCTCACAGGATTCAAACTTCATTACTTATCCCTGAAAGCAGTGCCTCTCTCAAATATGGCTAAGGATTCCCTTTGCCAGAATCACCCTGAATGCTTGTAAACTGCAGATTCCAACTCCACCTCAGAGTGCATGGTTTCAAATCTGTGAAGGTGGGACCTGAAAATATGCTAAGGAATAAAACAAGCCTCCCGGTGACCCTTATGCACACCAAATTCTCAGATCCATTGGCCTGCAGGTAACTCCCACGGTCACTCATTTCCCATGCCTCTTCTTTATGCCTCTTCTCAGAGTGAGACCATTCCATCTTGATTTGGCACTAAGGGAATGGATGTTTTGGATGCTTACAAATTTCGTCTGTTGTGGAAATCTCTGATGCAGTGGGAGATGTCAGATGGATTTTTATTTTATTTTATTTTACTTTATTTTATTTTATTTTTGAGACAGAGTTTCACTCTTTTTGCCCAGGCTGGAGTGCAATGGCGCGATCTCGGCTCACTGCAACCTCCGCCTCCCACGTTCAAGTAATTCTCCTGCCCCAGCCTCCCAAGTAGCTGGGATTACAGGCGGTGCCACCACGCTCGGCTAATTTTAGTAGAGATGGGGTTTCACCATGTTGGCCAGGCTGGTCTTGAACTCCTGACTTTGGGTGATCCGCCTGCCTCAGCCTCCCAAAGTGCTGGGATTATAGGTGTGAGCCACCATCCCGGCCAAGCCACCACACCTGGCCTCAGATGGATTTTAGATGCCTAATGTAGGTAAAGGGCACGGAGACTTCAGGAAGTCCTGAAGGCTTCTCTACAGGTGCCCTTTAGCTAGTCCATATCTACCACCTACTTCACCTCTCAATACCAGTCCCCTCTGGGAATACACAGCTCTTGTAGCAGTGTTATCTGCTAAGTCCCCTGTTCCTTTCCTGTCATCAGGAGAACTCACTTTTTGTACCTGAGCTACAGGTCCTGTCCTACCAAGAGCCTATTATAGTTCATCATGACACAAATGGTGACAACAAAGAAGTAAAAACATTCTCAAGAGGAGAAACACAAGGCAGTCCTGGGGCAGAAGGGAACCAAGAGGAGAAGGCATGTTTCCTAGGGAGAGTCCTCTCTGATAGTCTATTAACTAGTGTTATCCCAAATACAAGCCAGAGACCCTAAGGATTCTGTGTCCTAGTGATCCAAGAGATGGGAATCTTTCCCCCAGGTCCAGATGAATGAACACTGAAGTGTCACCCCACTCAGGACTCCCCATGCCCTTCCTCACTGACCAGCTACCTGTGTCCTGACACATACTGGTTTAAAAAGCTTTCCCAAATAGCCTCATCTGGGCAAAGGATCAAGGCCAGCAGGGCCCAGACACCAAACAGAAGCGTTTTCATCCTGATGAGAAGGGCCAAAGGCTGGAGAGAAAAAGACAGCAATGCTGGAGAAAGTGACCAAAAATATATATATAAGGAAAATTTTTTATTTGATATTAAAAGTCAGTCCCTTTCCTGAAACCTCACTAGTCTAGAAAAATTACAGCAAAAACATCAGCAGTGAAGGTGTACTAAAAGAATGTCTTGTATTATATCTATTTATTTCAGTTTGGCTTATGTGCATAGCAAAAACATGGGGGAAATTATGAAAAAGGATGAGGCGATATTATCGAGATTCCTGTATAAGTTGTATTCTACTTACCTTTTTACTAGTTTGCCTCCATCTATTAGACTGAGTCAATAGAAGGGTGCTGGCACGGAAACATGAAAAACTGAGTTTAGGCTGGGCACGGTGGCTCATACCTGTAATCCCAGCACTTTGGGAGGCTGAGGCGGGTGGATCACCTGAGGTAGGAGTTTCAGACCAGCCTGGCCAACATGGTGAAACCCCGTCTCTACTAAAAAAATACAAAATTAGTCAGGCGTGGTGGTGGGTGCCTATAATCCCAGCTACTCGGGAGGCTGAGGCCGGAGAATCGCTTGAACCCAGGAGGCGGAGGTTGCAGTTAGCCGAGATCGTGCGACTGCACTCCAGCCTGGGTGACAGAGAGAGACTCCATCTCAAAAAAATAAAACAAAACAAAAACTCATTCAAGCTAACTTCTTCTAAGAAAGGCTTCTTGACTAGCCTTATCCGACTTCACAGTCCCTTACTTGTTATACGTGATCTCTACCTCACTTTATGCCAAACAAGATTTCTGAAGTTGCATATATTAGTTCACTTTGGTGAATTATTTCAGTGATGTAATCATCACTATACTAGAAATTCCTTGAGGGTAAGAGGCTCTAGTGTACTTACCTTGTGTCTCCAGCACCTAGCACAGAGCCTATGATATTCTGGGTGTTCCATAAATGAAGGACTACCCTCCAATTTTGTATTTAATTTTCATACAGCGGGTTTGGAACAGTTCTAACTCCACTTCTATGCTGGTCTGAAAGTTTCTTTTTTTAAATACAGGGATAACAGGCATATGAAAAATTATACTCCCAAGTGAAGGCTACCCTTCAAAATAACCACTTTGGAAGGCTATCATCTTATTCCAGTGATGACACAATTATTCAAAACCTTTCTTGAAATTATTTATTTATATATTGAGACAGGGTCTTGCTTTGTTGCCCAGGCTGAAGTGCAGTGGTGTGATCACAGCTTGCTGCAGCCTCAAATTCCTGGGCTCAAGCAATCCTCCCACCTCAGTCTCTTGAGTCGCAGGGACTACAAGCACACACCAGCACACCCAGATAATTTTTTTTATTAAATGCTCTTGTAGAGACGGGGGTCTCACTATATTGCCCAGGCTAATCTTGAACTCCTGGCCTCCAGTGATTCTCACACCTAAGCCTCCCAAGGTTCTCGGATTACAGGCATAAGCCACCATGCCCAGCCTGAAAGTAATTTAGAACTGGCTTTTAAGTCACATAAGAAAAATCAAGCTGGGCACGGTGACTCATGCCTATAATCCCAGAATTTTGGGACACCAAAGTGGGAGGACTGCTTGAGCCCACTGGTTTGAGAGCAACCTAGGCAACATAGCAAGACCCCTGTCTCTACAAAAAAATTTTAAAAATTAGCCAGGTGTGGTTATGCTACCTGGGAGGCTGAGGTGGGAGGATCACTTGAGCCAAAGAGTTTGAGGCTGCAGTGAGTCATGACCACACCTCTGTACTCCAGCCTGGGCAACAGAGGAAGACCTTGACAAGAATAAATAAATAAATAAAGCAAGCTCTCCTCTTTGCTACCGAACCAAACCGGGTCTGTCTGCCCACAGGCAATGTAAAGCCAAACACTGAAGCACCAGATTTTTGTAGAGATAAAAGTTTATTGCAAGGTGGCTGAGCAAGAAGACAGGCTCAAATATGTCTCTTCAATCTGGAGTCTGGAACAAATTTTAAGGGTGAGGGAGGACGTGGGCATAGGTGGAAGTGCTGGCAGGACAGGTTTTGATCCGAAGGACTTCAAACAGTACCACTTATGGTAAGATATGGTAAAGGGTCTTATCACTGGACATTCCTGGGCTTGGACCCATTGCTTTTGAACGTGTTCCCATGCTCAAATTCCAGCCATGTCCCAATCTTTTGGTTCTGCTGAGGGGCAAGACTTTAGTTCCTCGGTTAGTTGAGGTCAAAGTCTCCCTTTCTGCACATGCTCTGACTGTATGACTTGCAACTTCTTGGCTCTGTGCCTGTAAAATAACTTGATACCCCGTTATTAGCGGAGTAGAAGCAGTTAGAACTAATCCAGCAGTTACACTCTCCAATGTGTAGATCTTGTGATGTTTAAATCTATAACATAAATCCAGATTATGTGTGCTTTAATGGGGCCACAGTGTCACAAACAATTCCCCTTAGAGATTAATCCAAGAACTCCTGTTTTACTCATCTCTGTAGCTTGCTGATGTTACCTTCTTTTTGTTGTTGTTGTTGTTGTTGTTGTTTTTTGAGACGAAGTCTCGCTCTGTCGCCCAGGCTGGAGTGCAATGGCGCAATCTCCGCTCACTGCAAGCTCCGCCTCCCGGGTTCATGCCATTCTCCTGCCTCAGCCTCCCAAGTAGCTGGGACTACAGGTGACCGCCACCACGCCCGGCTAATTTTTTGTATTTTTAGTAGAATGGGGTTTCACCATGTTTGCCAGGATGGTCTCTATCTCCTGACCTTGTGATCCGCCTGCCTCAGCCTCCCAAAGTGCTGGGATTACAGGCATGAGCCACCGTGCCCGGGCCTTTTTTTTTTTTTTTTTTTCTTGAGATGGGGTCTCATTCAGTCACCCAGGCTAGAGTGCAGTGGTGTGATCATAGCTCACCACAGCCTCAGACTCCTGGGTTCAAGCAATCCTCCCATCTAGGCATTCCAAAGTGCTGGGATTACAGGTGTGAGCCACTGCACCTGACCTGATGTTACCTTCTTCTGCATAGCCTAGCACTGCTATCAATTTTTTTTTTTTTTTGAGACAGAGTCTTTCTCTGTTGCCCAGGCTGGAGTGCAGTGGTGCAATCTCTACTCACTGCAACCTCCACCTCCCTGGTTCAAGCGATTCTGCCTCAGCCTCCCAAGGAGCTGGGACTACAGGCACGTGCCACCCCGCCCAGCTAATTTTTTTTGTATTTTTAGAGAGATGGGGTTTCCCGGTGTTAGCCAGGATTGTCTCGATCTCCTGACCTCATGATCCACCCACCTCAGCCTCCCAAAGTGCTGGGATTACAGGCGTGAGCCACCATGCCTGGCTGCACTGCTGTCAGTTTGTATCTCATAGACTATGTTCTGCTTTTACAGTCTTAGCAAAAAAAACAAAAAAAGGAAAAAAAAATTCCCATTGCTCATTACTATAAGCCAAGCTAATCGGTTTTTCTTTGTAGTTGCTATTAGTATTATCTCTATGCCCGTAAAGAGTCTTAAGAAAACAGTCCTGGGCGAGTTGTTTTTGTTTTCATACCCATATACAGACACATACTTTGTTCTTTGTTGTTTCATGCCCTGCCCTTACCCCACTATCCCCATAGCTCCAATCTTTCGTCCTTGTTTTCACGTAGCACATTATGATCAGGTTCTGAAACACGAAATTTTGCATTTATCTTGCTAAGGAGAAAGAAAGCAGTAACCCCAAGGAGAAATTATTTTTAATTTATTTTGGAATTCCTTTTGCTTATTCTGCGGATTATATCCCAAATTAGAGATTTAAACTGAGGCTGGGAGTGGTGGCTCATGCCTGTAATCCCAGGACTTCGGGAGGCAGAAGCAGGCAGATTACCTGAGGTCAGGAGTTCAAGGCCAGCCTGGCCAACATGGTGAAACACTGTCTCTACTAAAAATACAAAAATTAGCTGGACGTGGTGGTGGGCGCCTATAATTCCAGCTACTCGGGAGGCTGAGGCAGGAGAATTGCTTGAACCTGGGAGACAAAGGTTGCAGTGAGCCGAGACTGCGCCACTGCATTCCAGAGCAAAACTCTGTCTCAAAAAAAAAAAAAAGGTTTAAACTGTCTGAAAGTCTTGGCCTGCACTCCAGCCACTGGGAGGTCTGCTGCAGGAGAGGGGTAGGCAGTGAGAGGAGGGTGGGGACGCATGCTGTTGGATTGCTTTGGCCACGCGTGTGAACTAAACTTCGCGTCCAAGTTTGGGATTCTCGCCTTCCATTCAGTCAGTGGTTTCTTGCTGCCCTTTCTTCCTCCCTCCCTCCCTCCTCCCTTCCTTCCTTCCTCCCTCCCTCTCTCCCTCTCCCTTCCCTCCCTGCCTCCTTCCTTCTTTCCCTCCCTCCCTCCCTTCCTTCCCTCCCTCCTTCCTTCTTTCTTGCCTTCCATTCATATTTTCATATTCAAGGGTTTCTTGCTGTTTTCTCTTTTGTCTTCTTTCTTTCCTTTTTTTTTTTGAGACGGAGTTTGCTCTTGTTGCCCAGACTGGAGTGCAATGGCCCGATCTCCGCTCACTGCCACCTCCGCCTCCCAGATTCAAGCGATTCTCCTGCCTCAGCCTCCTAAGTAGCTGGGATTACAGGCGCGCACCACCTCGCCTGGCTAATTTTTGTAGTTTTGGTAGAGATGGGGTTTCACCGTGTTGGCCAGGCTGGTCTCGAACTCCTGACCTCAAGTGATCCGCCCACCTTGGCCTCCCAAAATGCTGGGATTACAGGCGTGAGCCACCATGCCCGGCCGCTGTTCCTTATAAATACAAGTCACACTGGGCCTTTGCACTCTCTCCTCTATCTGCGTGGAATTATCTTCCTTCTCCCCAAAAACTCCTCTATCCAGTTCAGTCTCTTTGTAATGCGGCCTGCGCTGACCACGGGCTTCCCAGCCCTCCCTGACCACGCCCCTCACCGCAGCACCCCTTGCATGCCTACCGCTTTCCCTTCCGCAGCACTATCGCCCTCTAACACCCTGTCACTTACTGATGAGACCTGAAATCAGCGGCTCTGTCTCCCCTGGACTGTAAGTCCCAGGAAGGCAGGGCCCTTGGTTTTATTCACTTATGGATCCCAAGCACCTGGAACGTTACAGGCGTTCAACGACCATGAAGGAACAAGTGAATGCACGAACCAACGCACTAGATAGATGGGTACCAATCCTTGTGGCAGGGCTGCTGCCCCCCGCGTGGATACCGGGCACCAGGCCAGCTCTTGCTGGGAAGGGGCCTCGGGTCCAGCGGAAAGAGGGGCGAGGACACCGCGTGGCCATCAAGGCTCTTCCAGGAGGACGATCCCTAACACACGTGAGAACGCGTTCAAAAAGCACTTCCACCCGGCTTCTCCGGGCTTCCGGCGACGGCCAAGGAAAACACGACCGAAACCCTCACCGAGCCGCGGCCGCTCGCTCGCACGCCCCTCGCCCTCGCGGGGCCGCTCCTCACGGCTTCGGCCTCCGCTCCTCGGCCTCGCCCGCTCCGCTCTGAGGCGCCCGCCAAGCGCTCAGACCATTTGTTCTGCACCGCCAGACGGGGGAGCGCGAGGGTGCGGCTGGAGAGCGGATTTTCCTGATCTGCCTAGAAACTCGTGACGCCCACGCGAAAGCTCAGCAGGGTTGGCTGAGATGAGAGGAGCGGGCAGGAAGCTACAACGACGGGAGGGGAGCGCGGGGAAGATGAGGGTGGGCAAGGCTCAATCCTATGGGGCAGGAAGCGCGTGTTTGGCGCCGCATAACCACTTCTGAATAACGCAATGTGGAAACAAAAGGAAAGGATCGTTTGCAGCAAAGCTCGGCTGTATGAGGAAAAGAAGAGGTTGTTCTCCCCTGTGGCTGTTGTTTTCGTGGTGCGGCCCGGACACCTGAGCCGGCCCGCGTCTCAGAGAGTTGCGCGCGAAGCCACGTTCCCGCCTTGGACATCCGGGCTCGCTTGGCCGAGCTTGGGGCCTCTGCTAGCTGCTCCCTGGCGGGCTGGGAGATGTGTTTGGCGGGGTTTTGACAATGGATAATTTGCAAAAATTCTTGTTTTTTGTTTTGAGACAGAGTCTCGCTCTGTCGCCAGGCTGGCCTGCAGTGTCACGATCTCAGCCCACTGCAACCTCCGCCTCCCGGGTTCAAGCGATTCTCTTGCCTCAGCCTCCCGAGTAGCTGGGACTACAGGCATGCGCCACCACGCCCGGCTAATTTTGTATTTTTAGTAGAGATGGAGTTTTACCATGTTGGCCAGGCTGGTCTCAAACTCCTGACCTCAGGTGATCCGCCCTTCCAAAGTACTGGGATTACTGGCATGAGCCACCGCGCCTAGCCTTTTTATTTTTTTTCTTTTTTGCTCATCTTTCCGCGCTTCCATACCTTCCCTCCACTTCGCTTGCAAATAACACGCTTGAGCCCCCAGCGTCCCTTTCTTGCTTGCCACCCAATGTGCCTGCGCCCCCTCTCACCCGCGCCGGGAGCTGTGGGTCCAGTTGCAAAAATGGAGTGAGGGAGGAAATGGCCCTCCACTGCATCTCCTACCGGGACGCCCTTCCTCAGCTTCCATGCCAGACGTCTTCCTGGAGGGAAGCCTCTGGAGGGCAGTTCCCAAAGCGTTCACCCTGACACCACGTTGAGCTGTTCCCATCTGGTTTCCTGTTGGGCCTTTGACTCTCCCTCAATCCTTGGCCTGACCGCGAGCCGCGGGCTGAGTTTCTTGGTGCAGTGAAATGTGAGGATTTGGGGTTTTTTAAAAATTATTATTATTTTTTATTTTTTCAGGAGGACAATTATGTGCTTCGACCATCGAATATAGGCACACTCCAGGGGGCCGCTGTTACCCACATTTTATGGATCGGGTAACAGACTTGGAGAGGCCTCATTCTTGGGGACGTCGGGGTGGCAGGCAGGGGAATTACTAATATTACTGGCAATTTTAGCGTCCAGTGTGTGTTCTGAGAACTATTTCTTGCCCTGCAAGAATCTTTCATCAACCCGCATCTTTCTTTTTATACTCTGAGCAAGTGGCTTCTTGGGCTAAGGCCGGGCTGTCTAGGGTAACACTATCACTGCCTTGTTCCCTCCTTCTGTACTGATAATTTGAGGGAGAAAGTCAGATAGAATCAGAAGCTTTGGAGCCAGAAAAGCCTGCCTGTGAATCCCTCTTTAATACCTTACCAGCTTTCTGACTACTGGAAAATTACATAACTTGTGGTAATGTCCTCCTCATCTTTTTTTTGTTTTTAGGATGGAGTCTCCCTCTGTCACCCAGGCTGGAGTACAGTGCCCCCATCTCAGCTCACTGCAACCTCCACCCCCCGGGTTCAAGCGATTCTCCTGCCTCAGCCTCCCGAGTAGCTGGGATTACAGATGCCCGCCACCACGCCCGGCTAGTTATTGTATTTTTAGTGGAGACAGTATTTCACCATGTTGGCCAGGCTGGTCTTGAACTCCTGGCCTCAAGGGATCCGCCCACCTTGGCCTCCCACAGTACTAGGATTATAGGCATGATCCCCATGCCTCTGCACGTGATCCCTGCGCCTGGCCCAGTCCCATCTATTTTTATTAGAAATAGCTGTACTGGGTAAAAGCCATTTTTTAAAAGTTCTGGTAATTTTAGGCTGGGCGTGGTGGCTCACACCTGTCATCCCAGCACTTTGGGAAGCTGAGGTGGGTGGATCATCTGAGGTCAGGAGTTCAAGACCAGCCTGCTCAACTTGGTGAAACCCGGTCTCTACTAAAAATACAAGAATTAGCTGGGCATGGTGGCGGGTGCGTGTAATCCTAGCTCCTTGGGAGGCTGAGGCAGGAGAATTGCTTGAACCCGGGAGGCGGAGTTTGCAGTGAGCTGAGATGGCACCATTGCACTCCAGCCTGGGCAACAGAGCAAGATTCTTGTCTCCAAAAAAAAAAGTTCTAGTAATTTTATACATTTGTCACAGCTAACTTTTAGCAAATGGGCTTGCTCCAGCTGACCCATTTCTTTATGTGAAGGCTGTTTTCCCGGAGAAGTGGAGAAATCATTCCTTCAAATGGATAATTGCTCTGCCCCAGGCAGTCATGGATATGGGGCTGTTAAAGAAGCTGGCTGAACCTGACAAAAGCGGGAGAAATTCTAGCTAGAGAGCTGTTTGCTATCTGCTTCTGAAGCTGCATCTCTCTCTCTCTCTTTTTTTTTTTTTTTTTTTTTTTTGGAGACAGTCTTGCTCTGTTGCTCAGGCTGGAGTGCTGGAGTGCAGTGGTATGATCTTGGCTCACTGCAACCTTCACCTCCTGGGTTCAAGCAATTCTCCCACCTCAGCCTCCCGAGTAGCTGGGACCACAGGCACTTGCCACCATACCCAGCTAATTTTTGTATTTTTAGTAGAGACAGGGTTTCACCATGTTGGCCAGGCTGGTCTTGAACTACTGACCTCAAGTGATCCACCCGCCTTGGCCTCCCAAAGTGCTGGGATTACAGGTGTGAGCCACGGCACCTAGCCTGCATCCCTTTGTGACTTCATTACTTTGTTTCTGGGTACCCCAAATCTGCTGCTTCCTGATCCCTCAAGACTTTCTCCCTTACCTGCTGTTTATTCCTGGGGCTGTCAGCATCTGACTCAGGGGCCACTTGTTCATTTCAGAGGCTAAATGGTAAGTTAGGGGCAGTGCAGTTTAACCAGAGTTAGAACAGGTAGATGAAGGGTTAAAATCCGGAGATAGCACAAAATGAATCGATCTTGGCCACCCCATCTATCAAGGTGAGGATAAATTCTGGGCTAAGGGAATAAACAAAGAATCCAGGTGGAAGGTCACAAATTAGTAAGTCCAAGAGAGTGAGAGCATAAAGCTCAAGAATTTGGTAGCCAAAGTTAACTGTTAAGGTTAAGCTGGTTTTGACCTTCTATCCTGATGGGTTAGCTGCCAATTAGAACTGACTTGGAACAGAGTTTCTGGAGTGGGGAATGTAGTTAACTTTTATCAGAGAGTTATTTCCTGAGCAGGCATTGTTTCTGCACAGTCCTTGTCCTCTTGGAGTTCACACTGGAGGGGTATGTGGATGGAGACAGAGATCCAAACAAAAGCCACAGGACGAAATGATGAATATTCTTGCAGAAACCTAGACCGAGTGTTAGGGAAAACACAAAGGAGAGCAAGAAATTGATGATGGCAGTTGGAGGGTGGGGATTCCGTCATGGAAAATTCCAGAGACAATGACATTTGAATTGGCCTTGAAAGATAAACAGAGACGCTTGCATGGCATATAACTGGGAAAGAGCAATTATTCATTTAATAAATATGTATTTGTGTTCAATTTTATGCCAGGTATGGTTCCAGGTAGTTGGGACGCAGCAGCAAATAAGACAAAGCCTTTGCCCTGAGGGGCGTCCATCCCAGTGACATCGTGGGCGAAGGAACCACAGTGTGCACGACTTGGCATGTTCAGGGCAGAGTGAGTGCAGTGTGGCTTCATGGTGGAATA
Source organism: Symphalangus syndactylus (assembly GCF_028878055.3). Lineage (NCBI taxonomy): Eukaryota > Metazoa > Chordata > Mammalia > Primates > Hylobatidae > Symphalangus > Symphalangus syndactylus. Next base: position 49,441,495 of record NC_072442.2, on the reverse strand, counting down.
CATGAGCTGCTTCTGTGAATATATACATCTCAAAAGAAGAGTAAGAATTAGAATCAAAAGAAAATCAGTGGGATAATAAGCACTGTTATCTTATTAATAAAACAATTTGGGGTGGTTGGGAGAAAGAAGGCAGGTGAGGCAAGGTGAGGACAGATACTAATTAGGCCATGCTAAGAGGTTTAGCATAGACTCTCCTGTAAGCCATCGGCTTTTCAACATGTTAGAGTTCTGGAACCCATTTTTGAAAGGAAATTCTGCATGGTCACTCCATATATAAAACAACAAAAGTAGAGCTGCTTGGTTGAGGGGCAGGGGTGGGCATGGGGAGGGGAAAAACTCCTCACTCTGCACTCCTACCTCATTCTCAGCTCTCCACGACAGTGCCTGTGTTTCTGAGAAACCTGACAGTTTTTGTTTTTTGTTTGTTTGTTTGTTTGTTTTTTGAGATGGAGTCTAGCCCTGTTGCCCAGGCTGGAGTGCAGTGGGGTGATCTCAGCTCACTTCAACCTCCACCTCCCGGGTTGAAGTGATTCTCCTGCCTCAGCCTCCTGAGTAGCTGGGATTACAGGTGCCTGCCACCACACCTGGCTAATTATTGTATTTTTAGTAGAGATGGGGTTTTGCCATGTTGGCCAGGCTGGTCTTGAACTCCTGACCTCAGGTGATCCACCTGCCTCAGCCTGCCAAAGTGCTGGGATTACAGATGTGAGCCACTGTGCCCAGCCGGCCGATGGTTGAAAACCCACTGCTGAAGGTATTGGAGGGCACACAGATGTGGGTAAGTGGAGAGATGTAATCAGATTTGCTGTCTTGGGATAAAACTGTCAGAGGGCATGCAGTAGGATGGCCAGTCAGCAGAGAAGCCACTCAAGTGGGTTAGGGAAGAGCTGCTAAGGACCTGACCTCAGGTGGGTGGGCTGGATCCAAGAGAGATCTGGGAGGTAAAACTTGACTAAGAGTGGGGGCTGGGCATGGTGGCTCATGCCTATAATCCCAGCACCTTGGAGTCCCAGGTGGATGGATCAAGAAGTCAGGAGTTCGAAACCAGCCTGGTTAGCGTGCTGAAACTCTGTGTCTACTAAAAATGCAAAAATTAGCCAGGCATGGTGTCGCGTGCCTGTAATCCCAGCTACTCAGGAGGCTGAGGCAGGAGAATCATTTGAACCCAGGAGGCAGAAGTTGCAGTGAGCTGAGATCGCTCCACTGCACTTCAGCCTGTGCAACAGAGCGAGACTCCAACTCAAAAAAAACAAAAAAAGAATAGGGGTAGCAGGGGAGTGAATCGTGATTCCAAGTGATAGCAGAATTAAAATCCTTAAGGAGTGAAACCCCATCTCTATAAAAAACACAAAAATTATCTGGACATGGTGGCATGCACCTGTAGTCCCAGCCAGTCAGGAGGCTGACGTGGGAGGAACACTTGAGCCCAAGAGGTCAAGGTTGTAGTGAGCCATGATCCTGCCACTGCACTCCAGCCTGGGCAACAGAGCGAGACTCTATCTCAAAAAAAAATAATAAAATCCTTAAGGCTTTACCACTCTCTCTGCTTTTGGCTGTTGGTGCCCTGGACATCTTGTTGTGTCACTCCATCTTCCTTGGCTTTCACTTCCCTGCAAGACCAGTTTGAATGTCTCAGCAAGTCAGGGCTGGCCCTTTGCCATGTCCTCATACCTTACCCAAGATAGGTACGGGGAGGAGAGGCAGACTGAGAGGACAGTGAGACATTGATTTTGAACAGATGGGTTTAAGTGACTAATGGAACATCCAGCAGGGAGTTGGAAATACAGATCTGAAGCTCAGGAGAGAGGTGGGATTGGAGTTGGAGATTTAGGGTCATCAGAAAATGGCAGTAATTGAATGATTGGGAGTAGATGAATATGTCTAGGCAGGTCAAGTATAGAGAAAAGATCTAAATATAGAAACCCCAAGAGAAGGACATTTTAGGGGCCAGAAGAGGAGTGGGAGTAAGTCAGAGATCCTAATGGAGGTCCTTCCCTTACTGTTCTTCTATGGTAGTGGTCTGGTTTTTTGTTAAAAAAATTTTTTTTTTTTTTTTTTTTTGAGACAAAGTCTCGCTCTGTCGCCCAGGCTGGAGTGCAGGGCGCGATCCCGGCTCACTGCGACCTCTGCCTCCTGGGTTCAAGCGATTCTCCTGCTTCAGCCTCCCGAGTAACTAGGACTACAGGCGTGTGCCACCACGCCCAGCTAATTTTTTGTATTTTTAGTAGAGACAGGGTTTCACCGTGTTAGCCAGGATGGTCTCAATCTCCTGACCTTGTGATCCACCCACCTTGGCCTCCCAAAGTGCTGGGATTACAGGCGTGAGCCACCGCACCCGGCCAAAAATTTTTTATAGAGACAGGGTCTCTTTATGTTGCCCAGGCTGATCTCAAATTCCTGGTCTCAAGCAATCCTCCTGCCGCAGCCTCCCTGAGTGCTGGGATTACAGGTGTGAGCCACCATGCCCAGACTGTTCTTCTCCTTCAACTAGTAGCTCTGGGTCCAAATTCAAAAGCCAGGAGGTCACCTCTGTGAGAGTCTGAGAAGTGACCAGGAAGAGACCTGTGAGACCCCAATGCCACCCAGGTCTCTGAATGCATTATAACCTTCTTCCTGGCATAGGAAGAGAACAGGAGAACAAATGGTAGAATCATGCCCCCACCCTTGGTTCCAGAGATTCCAGTTGTGTCACCTGGGCTGGTTGTAGCTCTGAAGCTCACTTCTTCTTTTTTTTTTTTTTTTTTTACACTTTATTTTTTAGAACAGTTTTAGATTTACAGGAAAAATTTGAGCAGATAGTACAAAGAGTTCTATATTCCTCTCTCCCCGGTTTCCCTATTATTAACACCTTCCATTAGTGTGGTACATTGGTTACAATTAATGAACCAGTATTGATGTATTGTTGTTAGCTAAAGTCTATGTACATTAAAGCTCACTGTTTGTGTTATACAGTTCTACTGGTTTTCACAAATGCATAATGTCATGTATTCACTGTTATTGTATCATACAGAATAGGTTCACTGCCCTAAAAATGCCCTGTACTTCACCTAATCACCCCCATTCCCTAATCCCTGGCAACCACTAATCTTCCTACCATGTCTATAATTTTGCCTTTTATAGCATCCTTTTTAATGGCTGCATAATATTGTCTCATGTGGATTATCCAGCCAATCCTCTATTGTAGGACACTGACGGTATTACACAACTTAAAGAAAACACTAGAAATGTAACACCAAACCTTGGATTCACACAGCAGCAAATCACATTATGCTGACTTGTCACAGGACTCACTTGCCCATGTGCTCCCATTTAGCTGTGTATCGCGACATTTCATGATCTCTGGGCAAAGGAGCCATTCAGATGTAACACACAACCTTGTAAACCAGAAGAAGACATCTGGCATTCACTCTGATGGAAGAACCAAAGCAAAGTGGTAAACATCATCTGTCAAATTTGTCTTCCAACGGAGCCTTTCCAAATTTCCGGGGTTTTCCTTGCCAGTTCCTTGTCACAGCAGCACTAGAAGCAAATGAAACCATTGTGGTTTCTCATGATGCTTTGAGCTAGGCAGTGGGGCTCCCAGGGCAGCCTCCTGAGTAGCTGGGACTACAGGCACAAGCCACCACGCCCAACTAATTTTTGTAATTTTAGTAGAAACGGGGTTTTACCACGTTGGTCAGGCTAGTGTCAAACTCCTGACCTCAGGTGATCCGTCTTGGGATTACAGGCGTGAGCCACTGCGCCCGGCCCAAAGCCCACTTCTTTTTTTTTTTTTTTGAGACAGAGTCTTGCTCTGTCGCTCAGGCTGGAGTGCAGTGGCACAATCTTGGCTCACTGCAAGCTCCGCCTCCCGGGTTCACGTCACGCCATTCTCCTGCCTCAGCCTCCCAAGTAGCTGGGACTACCGGCGCCCGCCACCGCGCCCGGCTAATTTTTTGTATTTTTAGTAGAGACGGGGTTTCACCGTGTTAGCCAGGATGGTCTCGATCTCCTGACCTCATGATCCGCCCGCCTCGGCCTCCCAAAGTGCTGGGATTACAGGCGTGAGCCACCGCGCCCAGCCTCAAAGCCCACTTCTTATATGCTGATATCTGCACTGCTGGAGTGCAGTGGCACGATCTCTGCTCACTGCAAGTCTGTACTCTTCAGGCATTTTACAGCTAGACTGTGCTGACTGTGACAGTATGTGTGTTGAGAACTGTGACCACAATGTGCTCACAGAAGAGGAGCTCTCTCTTACATTCAGTGATCTGGCAACTCTTACTCTGATTCTCCTCATCCTGTACAGCTTCATGCCTTTGACTCTTACTCTGTCTTCTTTGCTTAACTCACCTGTTACCTCCTCCAAGAAGTCTTCATTAATCCCCTTCCCTCATTAAAGGCCTCCTTGTTTCCCCATGGTACCTTGTGAATACTTTTATCTTAGCAGTTGTCATGTGGGGAAATGATCTGTTTATGCATTTATCTTCTTTACCAGCATATGTCAGGGACTGGCACATAGAAGGTGCTCAATAAATGCTTCTCAAATGCTAAGTACAGCACCTGCTACATTATCTTGGCATCCAGTCCTTCTGCTGCCGACTGTCCCTTCCTCTTCCTACTCTGCATCCATGTGGGAGATGGACACGTAGCTGCCGGGGTGTTCTAGCTGGGACAGGCTCTGATACAGCTCCAGCAGTGCTGCCATCTTGGTAAACATTTCCCACCATGACCAGACTGTCCACATTGCTTCTCATGAAATTCCAACCCCCTGAAGGACATCCATACTGAGAAATGTTCCTTTGCTGGCCTGCTGTAGGGCAAGCATTGGGCCACCTTGCTCCAAGGGCCTTTCTCCAAGCTACTTGGTGGGTGCTACTTTCATGCAGCTGGGCAAGGAGCCACAATTCCCAGAGTCTGTGCTGGGAATTGTCCCATTGGCTCTGGTTGTATTAAATACTTTATTATTAAATAGTTTGTTAAATACTTTTTAGTTCCATTTAGTCTCTTTGAGTATCTGTAGATGTTAACAGGGTCTTAAGGTTATAGGAAAGTCCCTCCTCTAAACTGTGAGCCTGGGACCATACAAGGGCTCAATAAAAGCTGTTGAATGAAGTCCATGAAAAGTGGGCACTGAGCAGAGTAAGTATCAAGGGAGGAAGAGAAACAGACATTCCAAGCTGAGGGAACAAAGGCAGGGGAATGTTGCCTCCACTTCAGAGTGTTCCAGGAAACTTCTGATTAATCAGGGCCTATCAATCAACTTCTTTTTCTCTGAGTCTCTATGACACTTGCATTTCAGTTTTTTGTTTTTGTGTTTTCCAGACACAACGTCTCACTCTGTAGCCCTAAGCTGGAGTGCAGTGGAGTGATCAGAGCTTGCTGCAGCCTCAAACTACTGGGCTCAAGTGATCCTCCTGCCTCAGCCTCCCAAGTAGCTGGGACCACAGGCACCCACCATCACACTCTGCAAATTTTTTCATTTTCTTGTAGAGACAGGGTCTCACCATGTTGCCCGGGCTGGTCTTGAACTCCTCAAGCAATCTTCCCACCTCAGCCTCCCAAAGTGCTGGGTGAGTCACCTGCCCAGCTTCACTTTTCAGTTTTAACATTTTCTTTGCAAGTAATAACAGACCAGACACACAGCTACCAAAAATCGGTGGTAAGTAATGGTTAGTCCCTAGACTGTGGATTCTAGAGCCAGATCAGAAACAGGTTTGAATCCTAGCACCATCACAGTGAGAGTGGGCAAGTGACTGGATCTCCATGCTTTGATTTCTAAAACAGAGGTAGAGCCAGGCATAGAGGCTGGTGTCTGTAGTCCCAGGTACTCGGGAGGTTGAGGTTGGAGGATTGCTTGAGCCCAGGAGTTTGAGGCCCCACTAGTCAAGCTATGATCATGCCACTACACTCTAGCCTGGGCAACAGAGTGAGACCCCATCTCTTTAAAAAGAAAAAAAAAAAAGAGGTAAAAATAGTGTCTACCTCATATATGGTACCTACCTCATATGTGTTGTGAGGATTAAATGAGCTAATTCACACAGAAAATGCTCAGTAAATGTTACCTATTCTCTGTCTACTGTGTAGGAAATCTTCCTTTTATCTCTACCATGCCTCAGGTATCTCTATTTGCTCCCTAACACCTTAAGGATATTTTATCATAACACAATTAACTCATTGTTTATATTATCTGATATATCTGATATTAACTGATATTATATTATTGTTTATCATTCTCTCCCTCTACACTCAAAGATTGTTTGTTCATACATATTTGTTAAGTTACAACAGGGATCAAGAGAGACACAGTATATACCCCAAATAATTGAAAACAAGTACTCGAATACAAATATATATTCGTAGCAGCACTACTTGGAATAGCCAAGAAGTAGAAGTAGCCCTACTGCTCATCAACAGATAAATGGATAGGGCCAGGCATGGTGGTTCATGCCTATAATCCTAGCACTCTGGGAGGCCAAGGAAGGAGGATCACTGAGCTAAGGAGTTTGAGATCAGCCTGGGCAACATAGCGAGATGCTGTCATAAATAAATAAATAAATAAAAAGATAAATGGATGAACACATTGTGTTATATACATACAATGGAATATTATTCAGCCATAAGAAGAAATGAAGTACTGATACATGCTACAAAATGGATGAACCTCAAAAACATTATGCTAAGTGAAGGAAGCCATGCCCAACACCCACCTATTATGATTCCATTTATATGAAGTATCCAGAATAGATAAATCTACAGAGACAGAACCCAGATTGGTGGGTGCCAGAGGTTGGGAAGAGGAAGAAATGAGGAGCAACTTCCAATGAGGATGGAGTTTTCTTTTGGGGTCATGAAAGTATTTTGGAACTAGGTAGAGAAGGTGTTGCACAACATTGTGAATGTAATATATACCACTGAGTTGTGCAATTTCAAACAGTTAATTTTATTATTAAATCTCATCTCAATTTAAAAAAATAGCCAAGTGTGGTGTATACCTACTCAGCTATTCAGGAACTATCACTTGAGCCCAGGGGTTTGAGGCCAGCCTGGGCAACCTAGCAAAACCCTGTCTTTTTTTTTTTTTTTTTGAGACGGAGTCTCGCTGTCGCCCAGGCTGGAGTGCAGTGGCGCGATCTCGGCTCACTGCAGGCTCCGCCCCCTGGGTTCACGCCATTCTCCTGCCTCAGCCTCCCGAGTAACTGGGACTACAGGCGCTCGCCACCTCGCTCGGCTAATTTTTTGTATTTTTAGTAGAGACGGGGTTTCACTGTGTTAGCCAGGATGGTCTCGATCTCCTGACCTCGTGATCCGCCCTCCTCGGCCTCCCAAAGTGCTGGGATTACAGGCATGAGCCACCGTGCCCGGCCTTCCTGTCTTAAAAAAATACAAATTTTAAAATAAAAAGATAAATTGAGAGAGAAAAAGATCCTGCCTTTGTAGAGTTTATATTGTAGTGGGTGAGCCACATCAGACAGTAAATCAGCACACACTTAAGTAAGTAATGATGTACTGTGATAATCACTTGGTGAGAAGTAGGGTGTGAGAGAACAGAGAGGCTCTGAGATGGGAAGGGGACGGGTAGTTTGAAAAACTGCAAGGAGACCATCTGGGCCAATGCTTGGAGAGCCAAAGGCAGTGATTTAAAATGAACCCAAGGAGGTAAGCAGGGGCCAGGTCCTGCAGAGCCTTAAATGTCACAGGAGGGAGTGTGACATTCAATCTAAGAGCAATGGGGGAGCTGGGGAGGGTTTTAAACAAGGGATTGACAGGAACTGAGTTATATTTAACCATTTGATCTGCTTTATTATTATCATTGAGACAGTATCTCACTCTGTCACCCAGGCTGGAGTGCAGTGGCGCCATCTCTGCTCACTGCAAACTCTGCCTCTTGGGTTCAAGCGATTCTCATGCCTCAGCCTCCTAAGTAGCTGGGATTATAGGTGTGCGTCACCATGCCCAGATAATTTTTGTATTTTTAGTAGAGACAGGGTTTCACCATCTTGGCCAGACTGGTCTCGAACTCCTGACCTCAAGTGATCCACCCACCTTGGCCTCCCAAAGTGCTGGGATTACAGGTGTGAGCCACTCCACCCAGCTGATCTGCTTTTAAATGCACTTATTAGCTTGCCCCTTTTCTAACGTAGAAAAAATCTTGTATGTTTTCTGATACAACCCACTGGGTCGCATCAGAATTACCTGGGAAGCTTATTTTTCAAATACAATACTGAGAGCCATTGGATTGGAGGGGTGGCTGGTGGAGGTATTTTGGAGTAGCTTCCCTGAGGACTCTGATTCTCCACTGCCCCTATCACTTTGAGAATTACTGTTGTTCTAGAAGCTTAAAAGGATTGAAATGGATATTAGCTGCCTTATCATGAACTCTTAACCCACTTTACAGGGATGGGAGGGGCCATGATTCAGTGACTTTAACAATTCCAGTGGCCAGTCCCCAGACTGACAGGTTATCGACTCTTGGGGCAATAGAGTGGGATAGCTGAGAAGTTCAGGAGGTAAGAAAACAGCAGCAGCCATGTTTATCACTAGAGGCATGAGGAGAACTAATTTCTAAAAAGCATTGGAGAACTATACTATAAAAAAGATCTGGGGTGTTATGATGCAAGGAAGGAAGCATTACTTGGTTGGGGCTGAAAAAATAAAGCAACTATAGTAAAAAAAAAAAAAAAAAGTCTAGATCCTGGCTTCTTGACAGTGTGGTCTGAGAAGCAACAGCATCGCTGGCAGCTTGTTACAAATGCGGAGTCCTGGGCCCTGCCACAATCTGCATTTTTAATAAAAGCCTTGGGTGTTTTTTATGCGCTCATTAAAGTTTAAGCAGCACTGGTCCGTATCATGGCGAGGAGATCCAGACCATCAGAGGGTAGGCTCCCTGGCACAGCTGAAGCATTTTTGAATACTTTGATACAGCACAGTGTATCTGAAAAGATACTGCATTTTTGAAAATTAAGTGCTATAAATACTGGAGAAAGACCTCTTTTTTTTAAACTGCAGGGAGGTTTCTCATGAGACAAATTTCTTTTGACTAGAAGCATTTTCTGGGGAGTAAAGTACCAGGCTTCCTTAAAGTGAGGCAGAGCCACGTTAAAAATGTGCAGTAAGAACTCAGCCTTGGCCAAGTCGACCGTTCACCAGCTGGGTCAAGTCTGGAGCCTCGTAGGTCCCTTGGTAGTTCCGAGCTACCAGGATGAGCTTTTACAGGAAGTTGAGTTGGCTGCTGTTCTGCCCCACAGAGCAGCTGAATCTTTTTTTTTTTTTTGAGGAGTTTCACTCTTGCCGCCCAGGCTGGAGTGCAGTGGGGCGATCTCGGCTCATTGCAACCTCTGCCTCCCAGGTTCAAGCGATTCTCCTGCCTTAGCCTCCCGAGTAGCTTGGATTACAGGCGCCCGTCACCACGCTCGGCTAATTTTTGTATTTTTAGTAGAGACGAGGTTTTCACCATGTTGGCCAGGCTGGTCTCGAACTTCTGACCTCAGGTGATCCACCCGCCTCAGCCTCCCAAAGTGCTGGGATTACAGGCGTGAGCCACCGCTACCGACTCTGAGTTGAGTCTTTAACGAGGAAGATGCAGAAAGGAGACTTGACAAAACTATTTTCGGGGAGTGTGGCCGCGGAATTCGGTGAGGGTGCTATACCCGGAGAGAATAGTAGCAACGGCTCATTCACTGTGAAGCCCCTACGTGACCTTAGACCTTTGACCCCGCGCCTCACTCGGCGCTTCCGCGCGCAGCTTCCGCTCCCGCCCCTCCGGGGAAGGGCTGGGCCAAAGGTGGGGGGGTGGGGCTCTGAGGTCGGCGGTTAGGGGCGGTGCCCGCTGGGGGCGGGTCTCGCGAGGGGCAGGATTCTAGGAGGCACCCGAGCATTGGGCACCAGGTAGAGGCGGGGCCTAGTATTGGGCTGGGTTGGGCGGGGCAGGGAGTTTGTAGCCGCCTCTGGGTAACTCGACTCCGGCGGCCAAACCTCCAGAGGCCGGGGACGGAGGGCGGGCTCGCAGCAGATCCTGGATCCGGAATCTCCCGGGCAGGAGCGGAATCTGTCCCGAACGGGGTCTGTGAGGAGCCCGCAAACTTGGATTAGGAAATCCCGGAGCCCGGATCGACAAATCCCGGAACCCGGAATTAAGATCGCCAAGTCCCGGATCGCGGAGCACAGAGCGCGGAGTGGACTCCACGCGGAGCCCGGAGTCCGGATCGCGGCACCGCGGGACGGGACGGAGCGATGTCGGGCCGAGGCGCGGGCGGGTTCCCGCTGCCCCCGCTGAGCCCTGGCGGCGGCGCCGTGGCCGCGGCCCTGGGAGCGCCGCCTCCCACCGCGGGACCCGGCATGCTGCCCGGGCCGGCGCTCCGGGGACCGGGTCCGGCAGGAGGCGTGGGGGGCCCCGGGGCCGCCGCCTTCCGCCCCATGGGCCCCGCGGGCCCCGCGGCGCAGTACCAGGTGAGCAGGGAGGACGCGAGCGGACGGGGGCGTGCGGCGCTGCGAGGGCGCCCGGGCCGGGGGCTGAGGGGGCCTCGAGTGAGGGCCCTGGGGAATGCATGAGGAACTCCGGGAGACGGTGGAGGGCGGGCCGGGACCCTCGGGCTGCGGCGGGTCGCGGTGGAGGAGTGGGGAAGGGGAAGCAGGTTCTGCAGCGGAGGACTGGAAGCAGCTGGGAGGCCTGGGGGCTTCCGCGGCACAGGGATTCCGAGTGACTGAGAGATGGAGGAGTTTGGGGAGCCAGTGAATTGTGGCGGGTGGGTTGAGAAGTCTAGGGTAGGAGGGCTGGTAAGTGATGAGAAAGTTTGGGAAAGGGCCCTCGCTGAGAAACCGGGGTTACCCTGCATTGGCCTTGGTCCCAGTCCAAGTCTGCCCTGTTTTTTCTGGTTGGGAACTGGCGGAGCTCTAGCGTGTCTGAGATGGCTCCCGGCTGCTAATGAGGAGGAAGGAGCCTGGCTTCCCACGGGCACGGGACGCTGAGGCTAGGTCCAGGGGATTCCAGCTTGTGCACGAGCGGACTTTACTCCCGAGGCAGGGCCAGGCGCCTTCGCTGGGAGGACTCCAGCTTAGACCAGAGACGGTGGTGGCCAGGCCTGAGGGGAGGCCCAGCCCAGTCACAGGCCGGCTCTCTTCTGGGCTTTCTGCCTCCTGTCATCGTGTCCGGGAGTTGATTAATCTGGACGTGCAGAGTGGAGCCCTGCTGGTCTGGGGCCGGAGGAGTCTGCGAGAGTTGCTTCAAAGAGTGCTGTCCTGACCCCTTTGGGCTTTTGAGAGCTGCTCAGATTGCAGCTTCAAAAGCCCTTGCAAAGCAGCGACTTCTGCTCAGTGTGTGAGGACCTCAGCCTGACCCTGCCGGTGCCCTAGTCTGCTGTTCAGGTTGCCCCAGAGGGCTTGGAAACTGTGCCCATCTGCCTTCTCACCCTCTCTGCATTTTTGTTTGGCCTTCAGGTTCTAACTCCGCCACATTCGAAGCCGTGCCCAAGCATTTGACACTGGCTTCTTGCTCATCTACCCGGGTTTGCTGTGGACTTCCTCTGTTTTCGACTCATGTCTCCAGGCGGAGGTCCTTAGGGATCCTCGTGGAATGTACACAGCCTACCTGCCCACTGGGCCCTCACTTCTAAGGAGATGGCTTAACTAGGGACAGTGACTGGATTTTTTTTCCTTCTTACTCCTTATTCTTCCTCCTTTCTTTTTTTTTTTTTTTTTTTTTGAGACGGAGTCTCGCTCTGTCACCCAGGCTGGAGTGCAGTGGCGCGATCTCGGCTCACTGCTAGCTCCACCTCCCGGGTTCACGCCATTCTCCTGCCTCAGCCTCTCCGAGTACCTGGGACTACAGGCGCCCGCCACCACGCCCGGCTAATTTTTTGTATTTTTTAGTAGAGACGGGGTTTCACCGTGTTCTCGATCTCCTGACCTTGTGATCCTCCTGCCTCTGCCTCCCAAAGTGCTGGGATTACAAGCGTGAGCCACCGCGCCCGGCCTCTTCCCCCTTTCTTAAGAGAAAACAGAGTCTGGGTATGGGCAGAGACAGACCTGGTCCCAGGGACTCCAGCTGGGGCTCATCTTTCCCACCTTGCTCTCCCCCTTGGGGATTCATGGGCCCAGGGTGTTGCTGAGGGCTCCTTGCATCAGTCATTATAGCCCTTGGGCCTGCCCACTGAGACCTGGCCTGGGCACCATCTGTGGGCCTTTGGCCTTGGAAGGACCTGGAACAGACATGCCGCTCCAGTTTCCTTGGCATGCAAGCCATAGGAAATGTGCCCTTGGGACAGCCCCTGAGAGGATAGATTCCACATGTTTGGTAGGGGGTGGCCTTGGGCCTGTGGCAAGGCCAAGCTGGCTGGCTGGTTAGGCCTGGGCTGCTAGCTGTGCGGAAGTACGAGATGGCCCTGAGTCTGGGTTTCCCATCCCACTAGCTTTCCTCCTCCTGGCAGGAGAGGTAGATGGGAAGGAGAACCCAGCCAGCTAACTTTGGCTGAGTTTGAAGAGGATCCTACCTGCCTTCTTTCCAAGTCCAGTTGTATGACTTCCAGGAGAAGGGACTTGAGATCTGGGAAACAAAGGGGTTCTTGTCTGTTAGGGCTCATGAGATGCACTGGAAAAGCGAGAATTTGAGGCCCAAGGTGAGCAAATAGTTGAAAGAAGGGAAATGATGACCTCCCTTCCTCCAGAGGGTGGTTCTAGCTGTGGATCACAGTTAACAGAGGAACCTAAAAAAATAAAAAGAAAAGAAAAACCCTTTAGGGCAGGATGTGGTGGGCTCACACCTGTAATCCTAGCACTTTGGGAGGCCCAGACAGGATTACTTGAGACCAGGAGTTCAAGAGCAGCCTAGGCAACATAGTGAGACCATCATCTCTTAAAAAAAAAAAAAATTTAGCCAAGCGTGGTGGTGTGCGCTTATGGTCCCAGCTACTCAGGATGCTGTGGCAGGAGGATTGCTTGAGTCCAGGAGTTCAAGGCTGCATTGAGCTATGATCCTGCCACTGCACTCCAGTCTGGGCAACAAAATAACAAAAACCTCAGATTTCTGGGTTCACTCCAGAGAGTTCAAAAAGTTCAAATTTTTTTTTTTTTTTCTGATATGGAGTCTCACTCTGTCGCCCAGGCTGGAGTGCAGTGGCACGATCTCAGCTCACTGCAACCTCCACCTCCCAGGTTCAAGCAATTCTCTGCCTCAGCCTCCTGAGTAGCTGGGATTACAGGTGACCGCCACCACGCCTGGCTAATTTTTTTGTATTTTTAGTAGAGACGAGGGTTCACCATCTTGGCCAGGATGGTCTCGAACTCCTGACCTTGTGATCCACCCGCCTCAGCCTCCCAAAGTGCTGGGATTATAGGCGTGAGCCACCGCACCCAGCCTCAAAATCCTTTTTACTCATGGGAGAGTGGTGGTATGTTCTCCAACTGAGGCCCTCAGGCCCAAGTTCCAGGAGCATCAGGGCCACATTTGGGGCAGGGCAAAGCATGCTCACCAGAGCCCTGGAGTCCTCATCTGGGGTTCAGGGGATTGATCCAGGCCTACCTGGTCCTGTTGCAGGCAGGGAGTTAGGGAGGCTCAGAGTTCTGGACTGTTTTTTTTTTTTTTTTCTTTAACTCCTGAGTGTTTTTTAAGGGGGAGGAGTTGCTAGCGCCTATAAACCCAGGTATGGAGCTTGGCAAAGCTCAGCTGGGACTTGAACTCTAAGCAGCCTTCCCCTGGGGCCCTGGGTGAGCCGGGGGCTCTGGGCCCGGGAAGCCTGGAGCAGATGTCTGGGTGGAGCCTATTCCAGACCCTGCCTGTGCGGCCTTGTCTTGGGACTTCCTGTTACTGGAGCACCTGCCCAGGAGGGATGGGTGGTGCTGCAGGTTTTGTGAACACCGCAGCAGGGAGCTTCCTGAGGACCACAGGGCCCTCGCTCACCTCTGCAGGACCCACTGCTTCAGTTCTTCCCTGTCTTTGTCTCAGGCACTAGGAAAAACTAGTCTGGGATGTCTGGGCCTGGGCTTACAGCTATAGCCACACTCAGTTTTTTTCTATAATCTCAGGCCAGAGAAAGAACAATCTTTAAGGCAGAGAAAGAGGCTGTCTTTTGCCTTTCAACAGCTCTGATTAATCTCTTCCTGATGGAAAGAGACTTTGGCAGGACTCCCAAAGCCCCAGAGCCCCCCACTTTGAGCTTTTTTTTCTCCCAAACACTTCCTTCCCACCCTGCTCCTCCTCTCCCCACCCTTATGTCTGTGGGTCATGTTTCTTTCCATCTCCACATCTGGTCAAGAATCTGACCCTCTGTGTTGGGAACATGGGTTTAGTGCGGGATGAAGAGGTTGGGGAAGAATCTCATCTTCATGATGCTGGGGTGGGGGAGGGTACTTTGATTTGGTACAAGTCTCCACCCTGCCGGGCTTGGTTGGCTGGTTGTGCTCGTTGCATAATCTGGGCCCTGGGGCCAGCCCTGTGAAGCTGCCAGGGACAGTGTGTGCAAGGCAGAGCTGCCAAACAGGCCTTGCAGGCAGCAGCCATGGGGAGGGGGGTGGGGGTGGAGGTGACTCCCAGATGGGCTCCACAGAAATGTCGGGGAGCAAGGCCTCAGGTGGGAAATCCTTCAGCAGGCATCTAAAGAAGCTATTTCTGTCTCCCACTTTCCTGCTGCTCAGCCTGGGCCTCTATCCTTGCCTCCCAGGATAATCTTAGCCCCTTTCTCCAGCTTGGGATTGCCAGGGCTACAAGGAGCCAGAGCCAGTCCTGGCTGCCAGATGGTGCCTGGACCACTGGCAGAGTCCAGGTGCCAGCTGCTGTCTTTCCCACAGGCCACCCAGGAGCCATAGCTTCCCTTCTGGGGTCTTCTGTCATAGGGGTAGTAGTTGGGCAGTAGGGAGGTGAGAGGAGGGTCCAGTTCTGGGCTGTGGGTGGGGGCTATGTGATACCAGACTACAGGGTACAGGGCCCCTGTACCCTGCCCAAGGCCACCCCCACCAGCTGGTACTCGTTCCAAGCCATCCTGTTGCAGCCCTGCTCACCTGGGGTGCTGCTGCCTACCAGACCCCTTTCTCCCTCGGCCACAGAGGATGGGGATTGGGGCTTTGCGCCATTGGCCTGCTCATACTATAGTACACCCCTCTGCCTGGCAGTGACACTGCTCCCGTGCCTCTCAGCCATGCTTCTCCTTCATGATGGAGGAAAGAGAAGGAGGGCAGGGCTTGGCAGGACGGTCTGAGAGAATAGGGACCAGCTCGTCCAGGGAATAGGGCACAGCATGCTGGGGCTGGAAGGTAGCAATGGGCCCTGAAAAGCTCCCCCAGGCCCTTCCCTCTGCAGGCAGGACCCTCCTCCCAGCCCAGGCTCTGGCAGGCCTCATTCGCTGGCATGGCTGCCAGGGCAGTTGCAGGCGGCGGGGCAGGTGTGGTTTACACTCTGCGCTCAGGCGCCAGCTCCCCTTTGTTCCTGGGGCTCCAGCAGGGCTCTGGTGTGCTGCTCAGACACTACCTGGCTGATGAGAGGGATGGAGGGCATGGGCTATGGGCCCCGGAGGGCCTTGCCCCTGACCTATGTACCCCTGTTGGCTCACTTCCCCCAGCGACCTGGCATGTCACCAGGGAACCGGATGCCCATGGCTGGCTTGCAGGTGGGACCCCCTGCTGGCTCCCCATTTGGTGCAGCAGCTCCGCTTCGACCTGGCATGCCACCCACCATGATGGATCCATTCCGAAAACGCCTGCTTGTGCCCCAGGCGCAGCCTCCCATGCCTGCCCAGCGCCGGGGGTAAGAGCATCCTGCTTCTCTCACTCTGCCTAACTCAGCTCTGGTGGTAGCAGAGGGTTTCCTTCTATCTTAAGAGCTTTGGTGACTGAGGATGGCTCCAGGCTCTCGTAGGGGAGAGGGTCCTGGAGACTGGAGGGGCGTTGTGGGGGTGAGTGTCCTTTTTTGGACCATTGACCTCTAAAGTGGGTTTCTGTCCTCCCCAGGTTAAAGAGGAGGAAGATGGCAGATAAGGTTCTACCTCAGCGAGTAAGTGCTAAGAGGATGCCTGGGAGGCCTGCCCAGTGGCCACCTTGGGGTGGGCGTCTATCTCCCTCAACCCTGGGCTGCAGGAGGAAGGAAGGAAAGAGCCAGGCTTTGGTTGAAGCAAGCTGATGAGCTTCTGCTACCTTCCTTCAGATCCGGGAGCTTGTTCCAGAGTCTCAGGCATACATGGATCTCTTGGCTTTTGAGCGGAAGCTGGACCAGACCATTGCTCGCAAGCGGATGGAAATCCAGGAGGCCATAAAAAAGCCTCTGACGGTATGTGTGGCCCTGACCACCTCCAGCCTTCCCAAGTTTCCTTGCCCTCCACCCCCTTGTTTTCCAGGGGCCAAGCAAGTTGGGCTAGAGCCGGGTTTTTCACATGCAGGATGCAGCCCACTAGTAGAGTACGAACTCAGTTGAATGTGTTGGGGCCAGTATGTTTTAAATGAATATATGACAGTATAATATCTTAAAATACTTCACAGTATACTTACCATAGTAGTAAGGGTATTCTTTCATGACATTTTTATTTCCGATAAATAGGTATGCAGACCTTGGGTCATAATTGAAAATGTAAATCTTATGGGTGGTGGTCAAAAGTTTGAAAACCACTAGACTAGGGGAGAAAGGTAGTTCCTTTCTCCTTCCCCGTCCCTATCCATAGATAATATTTTCTTTTTTTTTTTTTTTTTTGAGATGGAGTCTCGCTCTTTCACCCAGGCTGGAGTGCAGTGTTGCGATCTCGGCTCACTGCAACCTTCGCATCCCAGGTTCAAGCAATTCTTCTTCCCTCAGCCTCCTGAGTAACTAGGATTACAGATGCCTGTCACCACACCCGGCCAATTTTTGTATTTTTAGTATCGCCATGTTGCCCAGGCTGGTGTCAAACTCCTGACTGCCTCGGCCTCCCAAAGTGCTGAGATTACAGGCATGAGCCACTGCACCCGGCCAAGAAGCTTTTCTTAATAATAATGCAGAACAGTCCCCTGAGTGGTAAAGCCTTTCCAGGGGACTAGGATATTTTGGGGCCGTGATGGATGTTTGGGTTTCATGTAAGATGTGAGCCAGAGGCCTCCGATTTGCCTGGTTGCTGTGTGTTACTCCGTCATGCCATAACACCAGTCCCACTGTGCTGGCATTGTTGGTGATGCATCTCTTTCCCCATAAAATGGTGAGTTCTGGCTGGGTGCGGTGGCTCACGCCTGTAATCTCAGCACTTTAGGAGGCCGAAGTGGGCAGATCACCTGAGGGTCAGGAGTTTGAGACCAGCATGGCCAACATGTTGAAATACCATCTTTACTAAAAACACAAAAAATTAGCTGGGCATGGTGGTGCACACCTGTAGTCCCAGCTACTCGGGAGACTGAGGCAAGAGAATCGCTTGAACCCGGGAGTCAGAGGTTGCAAGTGAGCTGAGATCGTGCCACTGCACTCCAGCCTGGGTGACAGAGTGAGACCATGTCTAAAAAAAAAAAAGTCTGGGACTGGGACTTACTACTTCTGATTCCCAGTACCTGACAAGGTGCCTGGCTGACTCATGGTGCTCAGTACCGATTGTTGAATGGTTCATATGAGAAGATGCGGTAGCACTGTGTCCCAACATCTTGGTCCACCTCCAATTGTGATTGCCTTTCTCCCTTTAGCAAAAGCGAAAGCTTCGGATCTACATTTCCAATACGTTCAGTCCCAGCAAGGTGGAAGGCGATAGTGCAGGAACTGCAGGGACCCCTGGGGGAACCCCAGCAGGGGACAAGGTGGCTTCCTGGGAACTCCGAGTGGAAGGAAAACTGCTGGATGATGTGAGTCGGGGAGGGAGGTGTCTGGAGGGAAGGAGGCCAGTGTGGGTTTAAGACTGGGACCAAGGAGTTTGAGACTAGCCTGAGCAGCAGAGCCAGGCCCCATCTCTACAAAAAATTTAAAAATTAGCTGGGTGTGGTGGCATGCGCCTGTAGTCCCAGCTACTCATAAGGCTGACGCAGGAGGATGGCTTGAGCCCAGGAGGTCGAGCTTCAGTGAGTTATGATCACACCACTGCACTTCAGCCTGGGTGACAGAGTGAGATTGTGTCTCAGAAAAAAAAAGACTGGGCCAGACACTTGGGCGCTCCCAGAGAAGTCCTACCATAGGGAGGGGGCGCTGCTCCAAGCCCATTGGAGGTTGATTTGCGTGGTTATTACAATGTTCCTGCAGATGGCAGTCAAGTGTCTCGAGGAAGTCCCTCGTGGGCTGCAAGAGGGCACCATTTCCCTGCCTCCAGCCTGCCCAGAGTCCTGCTTCCATCCTTCAGGGCCCAGGAATCTTCAGTACCCAGAGCTCCAGGGCTGAAATGGGGCTTCTCTTTCTTGGGATTTAGCATAGCTTGAGATTTGAGAGCTAGCAGCACCATCTCACACCCCTTTCCATCCCCAGCCTAGCAAACAGAAGAGGAAGTTTTCTTCATTCTTTAAGAGCCTCGTCATTGAGCTGGACAAGGAACTGTACGGGCCTGACAATCACCTGGTGGAGGTGAGAGTGGGCCTGGGGCAGAAGCAGGCTGATGTGCAGGTTTGGCAGGGAAATGGCCTCAGGGCCCTTGGGAGGCCCTGTGTTCATGCCCACCCCTTGGTGATAAGCCATGCTTCCCTCCCTGCCAGTGGCACCGGATGCCCACCACCCAGGAGACAGATGGCTTCCAGGTAAAACGGCCTGGAGACCTCAACGTCAAGTGCACCCTCCTGCTCATGCTGGATCATCAGGTGACAGAGGCCCTAGGGTCATTTCTGGGGCCACAGGGACCCCTTAGGAGGGGAGATGGTTCCTAGAAACCGTTCCTGTCCCTGCCCTATTTTCCCACTGTTTTACTGTAAGAACCCATTCTGACTCTCCTCCATCCAATTCCAGCCTCCCCAGTACAAACTGGACCCCCGATTGGCAAGGCTGCTGGGCGTGCACACGCAGACGAGGGCCGCCATCATGCAGGCCCTGTGGCTTTACATCAAGCACAACCAGCTGCAGGATGGGCACGAGCGGGAGTACATCAACTGCAACCGTTACTTCCGCCAGGTTAGCCAGATGCCAGCCCCCGTTCTCTCAGCCCTTGCCTTGCCTTGCCTGCTGGGCTACTTTACTTGGCCACAGCCTGCAGACTGCTACCCTCACTGGTCCTAGAATGGTCCACTCCACTGTGCCCACAAGCCAACGCTGAGCCTTTCGTATTTCCTCCAGATCTTCAGTTGTGGCCGACTCCGTTTCTCCGAGATTCCCATGAAGCTGGCGGGGTTGCTGCAGCATCCAGACCCCATTGTCATCAACCATGTCATTAGGTAAATGCAAGGAGGGGGACAGGAAGGCTCTTCTAAGAGCAGATTCACCCTTGGCTTGAACTAAAGCCAAAGAAAGCATCAGGTTTCTTGCTCCCTGAGTGTGTGCAGAGAATGGGCCCTAGCTTTGGCCCAGGTGGGCAGGATGAAGTCAGCTATATGCCTTCCCTCCCCATGTGCTGCCTGCAGTGTGGACCCTAACGACCAGAAGAAGACAGCCTGTTACGACATTGATGTGGAGGTGGACGACCCACTGAAGGCCCAAATGAGCAATTTTCTGGCCTCTACCACCAATCAGCAGGAGATCGCCTCCCTTGATGTCAAGGTGGGCCCTCTGGCTCCACAGCTTCCTCTGGGGCCCAGGATTGGGGTGGGCTGGCTCTGTCCAGCATTTCCATACATGTAGCACCTGGGGGACAGGATGGGAACTCTGGCTCAGTTGTTTGCATTTAAGCTTTGGGGGCACAGTCTGACACATGTACCCTCTCCAGATCCATGAGACCATTGAGTCCATCAACCAGCTGAAGACCCAGAGAGATTTCATGCTCAGTTTTAGCACCGACCCCCAGGACTTCATCCAGGAATGGCTCCGTTCCCAGCGCCGAGACCTCAAGGTGTAGTCCTCTTTCCCAAGGGGACTCCTATGTAAAGCTCTGGGTGATTTTTACCCACAGCAGTTCCCAGGGTGGACTGGCCCAGCGGTGGGGATTATGCTATGGCTTTCCTCCTGGCTCTTTGCAGATCATAACTGATGTGATTGGAAATCCTGAGGAGGAGAGACGAGCTGCTTTCTACCACCAGCCCTGGGCCCAGGAAGCAGTAGGCAGGCACATCTTTGCCAAGGTGAGGCTCTGCCCTGTTTTCCCTCCTTTGGCTGTGAGTAGCAAAGGCCTGAGCCACTTGGTTTCTCCCTTTTCCAGGTGCAGCAGCGAAGGCAGGAACTGGAACAGGTGCTGGGAATTCGCCTGACCTAACTGCTCAGGGATCTTTCTTCCCAGCCCTGGAGCCTGGAGGGAGACCGCCCTCTGGGTCCTTGCTGGGGCCGCAGACACGTAGGCTGGGGTGAGAAGTGTCTGCTGTCACCCTCTACTCCCCAGCTTTAGTTTTATAAATGTAGTGATAGGATTCCTTGTTGCTTGGTCCCCAAAGCCTTATACTTTTTGCATTGGCTTTAACTGGGTTCAGCAGATGCCTCCTCTGCCCCCCTGCAGGCAGGCCCAAGTAGGACTGCTGGAGGCTGCTTTGACATTGTAACAGACATTTCCGAACCAAAGGCTGCTGGGTTTGCATGTTTACAGACTCCCCCTGGGGCGAGGGTCAGAGCTGGCTCTGGGGAGCTGGGCTAGGAAGAGGAGGTGCAGCCCAGACTCTTCCTAGGCTTTCTAAACCAAAGTTCTTTGCCATTCCTACAAGCCCAGGCTTGCTGCTGGTTTTTTCCTTTCCTTTGGGTATTTGCACTATTTTGGGAGCAAGTTTTCTATGTGGGAGCCACTTTTTTTGTACAGGGGTAAGTTGGGGGTTTTCAGGGAGCCCTGTTAGGTGCCTCCTTGTTTTCTTTCCTCAATCTATGCAAGCGGCTCTGGCCGCCATCATCTCCAGGGATGCCAGAGGGCTGCCTCTCCAGCGGCTTGGGCCAGGGAGGGGACACTCCAGTTCTCTAGCATGGCCTGAGGTATGGGTATGCGCATGTGGAGGCCAGGGTAAGGTGAATGGGGAGGCTGGGAGGACTGGTGTTGCCCTTTGGAGCTTGGTGAGGAGGGTGGGCCTAGGGCTTGGCGAGTGCCACTTCTGGCAGGTTTGGAAATTTCCAAATAAATCCTTTTGTCTATTGGTGGTGCCTGGACCTGGTCCTTGAACAGCGCAGCCCTCATTAACAGACTGGAGTCCTAGAGGACTTGGCCCACAGAGCTTTATTGGAGAGATCCACACAAAGGCTGTCCACTCACTTCCATAATTTCTTGATGGACATGTTTTTCTCACTGTCCTTCTGCATGACCTAGGGGTGGGAGAGAGAATGAACGTTATGAACACACACATGCCCTAGCCCACTGCCCCAGAGCCACCACTGGCAAAGGCACAAAGATGGAGGCCTATACCTTGGCTACTGCCATCTCAAAGTCCTCCTGAGTGACATGGACTCGCCGTTCTCGCAGGGCATACATGCCAGCTTCTGTGCACACGCCCTGAACAGGAAAAGGAAATTGAGGCCCCACTGCTGTGCCCCTCATCTGTGGCCCTTGAGCCCAGAGCTTCCTGCCTCTGCCCTGTTTTCGGTGGGTACTCCAATTACCTTCACTTCAGCCCCTGATGCTCCTGGCATGAGCTCAGCAATTTTTCTGAGGTTGATCCCCCGGGTCAGGTTCATCTTCCGAGAATGAATCTTCAAAATGTCCAGCCGGGCCTGGAGATGGCAAGGAAAGGCCTGAGCCCCACACCCCACCGCCACAGCCAGAGCTACTTTGCACAGTGCCCATCACAAACCTCCTCATTGGGGGGTGGGAATTCAATTTTTCTGTCAATGCGCCCTGGGCGAAGCAGTGCCGAGTCCAGGATATCAATCCTATTAGTAGCCATGATAACCTGAGCAGAGAAAGCAAGTGGGGATCAGCTAAAGCTCTTCCTCAGTCTGCGTGGCACCCAGGCCTTCCCTGGGCCCATCCCGAGGATGGTACCACCTTACCTTGATGTTCTTGGTGGCCTCAAAGCCGTCAAGCTGGTTGAGCAACTCCAGCATTGTGCGCTGCACTTCACTGTCCCCTCCAGAACCCCCCTCCAGCCGCGAGGAGCCGATGGAGTCGATTTCGTCCATGAAGATGATAGACGGAGCATGTTCCCGTGCCATGACAAACAGCTCCCTCACCATTCTTGCCCCTGTGTGGAGGCCGAGCTGGTGTTAGGGAGCTTATTAGCTTATTAGCTCCCTAACCCCCTACCTCTTGCTTCTCACATTGCTAGCCATGGTTACCTTCCCCTATGAATTTCTGTACCAATTCAGAGCCAGAGACACGAATAAAGGTACAGTCCGTATGATGAGCCACAGCCCGGGCCAACAGTGTCTTCCCAGTGCCTGGAGGTCCATACAGCAGCACTCCCTACAGGGGAACAGCAGGACTCAGGGCAGAAAGCTACACCCCTCATTTCATTCAGTGAACATTTACCGAGTGCTGGGTCCCTTGCTAGATGTTAGGGATACAAAAAAAAAAAATGAACATCAAGGTCCCTTCTATCCAAACCACCTCACCGCCCTAGGAACACTTCCCCG
The DNA here is from genome assembly GCF_028878055.3 of Symphalangus syndactylus. Classification (NCBI taxonomy): domain Eukaryota; kingdom Metazoa; phylum Chordata; class Mammalia; order Primates; family Hylobatidae; genus Symphalangus; species Symphalangus syndactylus. Next base: position 49,418,979 of record NC_072442.2, on the reverse strand, counting down.
GCCACTCTTTTCAGGGGCAGGGCCAGCCCAAGCAAGATGCAGCCTAGCCCGGTGCCTCCCCAACCCCTGCAGTAGGGCTGGCTGAGGCAGGAGGAGTAAGTACAGCTTGGCTCTCTCAGAGAAGTCCTGCTCCTCACCTTGGGCTGAGCAATGCCCAGTGCTTCGAAGAGTTCAGGATGCTTAACAGGCAGCTCGATCACTTCTTTGATCTCCTTGATCTGTTTGTCCAGTCCACCAATCATCTCATAAGTTGAATCTGGTACTTTCTCCACCATCATCAGTGACACTAACGGGTCTACCTTGTTGGGCAGGATCTTGTGCAGGGTGTAGCTGTCATTCCTTAGAGCCACCCGGCAATTGGGTGTCACCTGGGTGAAGGGGGCGAGTTTCAGAAGTGGTACAATAAGAGCTGACCCTACCACCACCACCACCACCTCACCTGCTACACTCACATCATTGATGTCAATGTTTTTGTCCACATCTACAACAAATTTGCCTTCAGGATGTACCTAAAGAAACAAGGGCTCATGACCTTCCTTGACCACCAAATCACTAATCCTACCCAGGAAGACCTAGGTCTTCCCTGGAATTGTGGGATTCCCAGAATCCCACAATACCTTGACAGAACACAGAACCCTGTCTCCAGAGGCTACACACAAAGGGGTGGGAATGCAGTGGAGACCGAGCTGGTCCCTGGGGTCATGCTGCTTTTACCTTGACCAACACTTTCTTCTTATCCATGGCCCGGACTACTTCCCCCACATAGGAGCCCTGCTCCTGCAGCAGCTGTAGCTCCTCCCGCAATAGGCGAACTAGATGGCAAACAGACACGGTGGTCACCTAGCTACTCCTTTGGAGTCTCCAGGACCCAATTCTACATGCATGAGCTAAGCATCACTCTTATTAAAGGAAGGCCAAAGGTCAAAATTCATGTCTTTAAGGAGGCTACAATGGGGCTCAGGAAAAAGAGATGCATGTGAAACTACTAGATGATGACAGGGAGAAAACAGTAAGCACTGCTGTGAAGACACAGTGCAGGGAAGTTAGGACAGACCTCAAGACAAACTGCTCACATGTGGCTTCCCATCTTTCTCCACTCACCTTTAGCATTTAGTTCATTCCTCTGTGCCTGCAGCCTCCGGAGGTTTTGGCTCTTATCATTCACAATCAACTGTGGCGGACAAGAGACAAATTCCATTACTCAAGGGCAGGAGATAGGAGGAGGTAGGATCTTGGCCAAGACCTCACAGGTCTGAATGAGCTGAGGGAAGGGCACAGGGCACCTGCGTGTTGTTTCAGATTCTCCAGTATGATCCTAATGACCCTGCCCTGTCCTCCAAGAGTCCCTCTGGAGCTTACAGCAGCCATCAAAGAAGGCTGCTTGTCTAATACTGGTCCAGGAATAACAGAATCTAATGGAGAAAAGTTACAGCTGGCTCATGTAACACCAAATGTCTTGCAGGAAGGCAACATCACCTGGTGGAAAGATTGTTAGGTGAGAAGCCCGAGTTCTAGCCCAGCCGCTGTCAATCGAAAGCAAGGTAAAGCTAAGACAATCTATTTTTAAAAATCTAGATCTGTTACCAAACGGCACATGGGTATAGCATCAGCTACCCTGCTTCTTTTCAAGACTACTGAGGTGAATAAAAACACACGAAAAGGCATTCAAAAGTGGTAAACTAAACATAATACCTGCAAATGCACTTGGAATTCAGAATTGTCCTTTGTGGCTTCCCCCATTTAATTTATATTACAGTTGACACTTGAACAATGCAGGGGGTTAGGGTGAAATTGAAAATCCATGGACCTGTCCAAAGTTAAACTACTAACAGCCTACTGTAACACTGTAACGTAACACTGTAACATTAACAGCCTACTGTTTATGTTGTCGGTAAGGCTTACTGCTGGAAGCCATACCTTATTACTGAGAGCCATACCTTACTGCTGGAAGCCTTACTGGTAACACAAACATTTGATTAACAACATAAACGGTCCTTTTTCTACGGTTTAGCGCTTTAAGCTTGGGCTCCGGGTTGCCCAATTCCTTTCATTCAGTCTCTATGGAATTAGCATTGTCCAGATGCCTCAATGATGCCCTTCCTCACATTCTCACTTCACCCTCACCCAACCTCTTGGTGATAAATTTCAACTCCTGAGCTTATGTTTCCCTTTTATAAGAATCCTTTTCATTCGGGCTTCCTCCAAAAGGGTTGACCTTTGGCTAGAGGTACTTTTACTATTAAGATTTGACTCTTGAAGATGTGTAACAAACTGTGAACACTACGACCCTCAAAGAGGTGGGACTGGAAGAGAACAAGGGATTGCTTACTTCTGATACACACACCCTACTAGCTAAGAAACAAACAAGAAAGGAGAAGCAGCAGCTTCTTCCACTGCACTCCCAGTGGAATTAGATGGATTGTAGAAGTCCGTTTCCATCCCCCATCATCCCCCTTCCTAGCTCCCTCTGGAGTCCGTCCTCACCTGGAGTTCTTCAATCTTGGACAGATAATATTGGCGGAGTCCGCTGCCTGCCTTCCCCTCCTCCAGCTCCATCTGAAGACACAGAGTGAGTCTTAAACGACAGGTTAAACATCCGAGGAGGTAAAGCCACTTGCAGGGCACTTTGAATAAGGCTTGACACCAGGTAGGTTTGCGTAGTAAAAAAAGTTTGGACTTCGGAGGTTCAGGATCTGGGTTCTAATCCCTCCCTCCCTTGGAACCCTCCATTTTCCCACGACTAAAATAAAAGAATGGGAATGCCGCCTACCTCATACGACTTTTAGGAGGACCGAGAGGCGATATGATATACACGGGAGCGCTTTGCACTGCGTGAAGTGCTCTACAAGCCCGAGGTGTCATTACTGACGACGGAGCCAGCGGAACGGAGCCGAAGGACTGGCGTCCCGTCTCCTGCGACCCGTGGGCCGGCCATTCCCGCGCCCATCGCTCCCCTCACTCACTCCGCTTCTACCGCGTCTTCCTCTCCCCAGCCTTGCCCTGACTCACCGAGGGCGGCGCTGACACAGCAGATCCGGTCTCAGGCGGCGTCCAGCCTGGACTGGTCCAGCCACCTCCGACCCACCCGACGCTCCTGCCCCGGCCCGCTCTCCACTCAGATCACTCTCGCTCCGCACCCAGCCCCGTAACCTGCCGGGCCGCCACTGCACCCGCCATACCTGCTCTGGCCCGTCAAGCGCCATCTTCTCTCTTCAGCAGAGACCGCCGGCATCCGAGCCGTTTTGGCGCGCAGGCGCAGAAGCGGAGGCTTGGGACCTGAAGAGCAGGCAGAGAAGAATTCCGGGTCAATGGGCGGGGTGTGAGGCGAGACCACACTAAGGGGACCATGATGGGAGGGGCGGCTACTCGAGTTCAGGGGCTTTGGAAGGGGATGAGGAAGGAGTAGAACTAGTCAGTATTGCCTCATTGAAACTCTGTTTATAGTTCTTGTAATATGCCTTCCTAGTCTCAACTTTCAACTTACAAAACCCGAGGACAGAGTATCAAGAACAATCTATGGCCACACTCAAAATGGCGGAAAACCTCGAGCCAGGGACGCAGTGGACGCAAGCGGAAGCGGAAGTACGTTAGCTGCATGCCTGTGCGGTTCCAAGTGTGGAGAAAGCGGTGCTGGGTCTAGGTAGTGTGCGGAGAGGGGCGCGAGGTGGAATTGCTGCGGAAAGTGGGAAACTGGAAGTGGAATCTGGTGCTCAAGAAAGAGACGTTCCCAACTTCTACTTTCTCCCCAGATTGAGCGATACTCCCCCATTCCGCCATGGGCAAGAAGGGCAAAGTTGGCAAGAGCCGACGAGACAAGTTTTATCACTTGGCGAAGGAGACGGGTGAGTCCGGATTCGCTCAGTCTGCGAGCGAGCGAGCGATCTCTGCCCGGTTCGCCTGCTCTTTCCGACCATTATGTACCTCTGCCGCAGAAGGGGTGGTCGGTTGCGAGGCCAGAGAAATCCTACTAGTGAAGCCGTTTGCGCACTTGGTTGTTTTGTCCAGGTTACCGTTCCCGATCTGCTTTCAAGCTGATCCAGCTCAATCGCCGCTTTCAGTTCCTGCAGAAAGCCCGAGCCTTGCTGGACCTGTGTGCTGCGCCAGGGGGATGGTTCGTAACACTCGCCACAGGTTGCTCCTGGTGGCCGCTTTCTGGGTTCTGAGCTGGGATGGCTTTCAGTTTCATTGCGGGAGGGGAGCCCGAATCCCGGTCCTCTTGGGGGCCGTTTCCTTTCTTGATTGCAGAGAAAGGGCTTGGAATACGTGCCTATGACATGCTTTGGCCAGTGCACGTAACACCAGGGATGAGAGGCCAGTTGCCAAGAGGGGGAAAAGGATGGCTCTAGGTTTTTAAATTTCTATTCCTTTTATAGGCTGCAGGTAGCTGCCAAGTTTATGCCTGTATCCAGCCTTATTGTGGGTGAGTAACGGACAGCTCTTCTTGGTGTTTTAAGGGGTGGGTATATAAGGTACTTTGTCCTGTATTTCTCTCCTCCCTGCTTGAGGCAACTCTTTAGAATACTCTGACCTGATTTCTTCCAGGAGTGGACCTGGTTCCAATCAAGCCTCTCCCCAATGTGGTGACTCTCCAGGAGGACATCACAACAGAACGTTGTAGGCAGGTAATAGGAGTCTCTCTCTTCCTTCCCCCTTTATACGGAAACATCTACATCCCTGAAATCATCTAAAGGCAAGTTTTTCCTATTTACCATGCTTTGAGCACGTTCTTGCCTGACATCTGTACGACAAGACCTATGACATTCATAGTGTCCACTCCAGCCTTTATTTAGTCAGGGATAAAGGTGTTTTGAATTTAGAGAAGGGCAGAGATCTTTAGTGAAGTCTTCTCCTGTGAACTCAGTGTCAGACTGTAATCTCCATGAAGGTAGAGACATACTGTTTTTGTTTACTATTGTATGTCCTGTGCCTGGTACAGCATTTGGCCCATGATGGGCACTCAGCAATTGACTAGATGGACAAATGGCTGAACCAGGGCCATTCCTGTGTTTCTGTTTCCATAGTTCCTTTTCTTCTCTTTAGGCCCTGAGGAAGGAGCTGAAGACCTGGAAGGTTGATGTTGTGCTCAATGATGGGGCCCCCAACGTTGGGGCTAGCTGGGTCCATGATGCTTACTCACAAGGTACAGGGAGTGTGGTGCTTGGAGATCAGGTGATGGTGGAGGTGGGCGCATGCCCTCCTGGGCTGCAGAGTGCCTCAACTAATTGTCTCTCTCCTACAGCCCATTTGACACTGATGGCTCTACGTTTGGCTTGTGACTTTTTGGCCCGTGGTGGCTGCTTCATCACAAAGGTTTTCCGTTCTCGTGACTATCAGCCTCTGCTATGGATCTTTCAGCAGCTGTTCCGCCGTGTCCAGGCCACCAAGCCCCAAGCCTCTCGCCATGAATCTGCAGAGATCTTTGTAGTCTGCCAAGGTGGGCATCATTTCCTTTCTCTTGATCCAGCCTCCCAACTCCCAAAACACACTTTTTAATATATCCTGTCATTTTTAGGATTCCTGGCCCCTGACAAGGTTGACAGTAAATTCTTCGACCCCAAATTTGCCTTCAAGGAGGTTGAAGTTCAGGCTAAGACCGTTACTGAATTGGTGACTAAGAAGAAGCCAAAGGTGTGTTTTGGGGAATGGGGTCACCCTTGGGTCCTGGAACTTTAGGGAGGTTGGGCCTGGTGGGTCCTACAGGTACCCTAGAAGGGACTGCCCAACCTTCTCTCTTTTCCTCCCTAAGGCTGAAGGCTATGCTGAGGGCGACCTCACTCTCTATCACCGTACCTCCGTCACTGACTTCCTTCGAGCTGCCAACCCTGTTGACTTCCTCTCCAAGGCCAGCGAAGTGAGTCTCCAGCCTTGAGGGACATGAGGTAGCCCCAGAAACATGGCCTGAGAATCTCCCCTGACACCTTTCCCCCCTCCCAAACAGATCATGGTAGATGATGAAGAGTTGGCACAGCATCCAGCTACCACTGAGGACATACGGGTGTGCTGTCAGGACATCAGAGTGTTGGGGCGCAAGGAGCTCAGGTATGCAGTGGGGTGGGCATGGGGGCCAGGAGCCCTGGAGGCAGGGAAAGGCCATGATGTTGGATCCCTGGGAAGAGGATATTGCTGTGCTAAAGGTTTGGGGTGGGGGCCTGAGCCTTTTGATTTATGTAGCCGAAGCCCGAAAGGTGGGTAGTGAGCCTAAAACAGAAGGGGGCAGGGACAGAGGGAGATGGCAAGATCAGTAATAGTATCTCTGGGGTAGGTCGCTACTAAACTGGAGAACAAAACTTCGGCGATATGTGGCCAAGAAGCTGAAAGAACAAGCAAAGGCACTGGACATCAGGTGAGGAGAGAACCCAGCGAGGCAGCTGTGGACCAGGTGTCCAGGGGAAGTCTGGGAAAATAACCCAACTCCTGGGACTGTTTTGCCAGCCTCAGCTCTGGAGAGGAAGATGAAGGTGATGAGGAGGACTCAACAGCTGGAACCACAAAGCAGCCCTCTAAGGAGGAGGAGGAGGAGGAGGAACAACTGAACCAGACCCTGGCAGAAATGAAGGCCCAGGAGGTGGCGGAATTGAAGAGGTGAGAGGAGCTGGGGTAGAGCTTGGAGTTCCCCAACATAAGGACTGTGTGAAGATGGGAGAAGAAAATGCAAGGCATGGATAGAAACTCTTTGGAGCTGGGCCGGTTTTACTCCCTCAATCCACCCCCTCAGGAAGAAAAAGAAGCTGTTGCGTGAGCAGAGAAAGCAGCGGGAGCGTGTGGAGCTGAAGATGGATCTGCCTGGGGTTTCCATTGCAGATGAGGGGGAGACTGGCATGTTCTCCTTGCGCACCATCCGGGGTCACCAGGTGAGGCAGCATTGGGGGTGCAGGTTTAGGAGACAGAAGGATCTGTTTGGGTGTTTGGAGGTGGGGGGTGTTGAATGTCTTTTTAAGTTGCTGAACAATAGGCTGTGGTTGCTGTCTTTACCACAGGGTGCCTTGGTGAGTATAAGGCCACAAAGAAACATAAACCAAAAAGGATGAAGTTAGGTAGATAGATGAGTGTGATAGATTTATTCTTTTTTTTTTTTGAGACGGAGTCTTGCTCTGTCGCCCAGGCTGGAGTGCAGTGGCACGATCTCGGCTCACTGCAAGCTCCGCCTTCCAGGTTCACACCATTCTGCCTCAGCCTCCCGAGTAGCTGGGACTACAGGCGCCTGCCACCACACCTGGCTAATTTTTTGTATTTTTAGTAGAGACGGGGTTTCACCGTGTTAGCCAGGATGGTCTCGATCTCCTGACCTCGTGATCCACCTGCCTCGGCCTCCCAAAGTGCTGGGATTACAGGCGTGAGCCACTGCTCCCGGCCGATAGATTTATTCTTGAAGAACTAGAACATCAGAAAAGAACTTAGGTTATAGTAGATGCTGCCAGGTTACTTGAGTTACAAGCACAGATGAATAGAGGATCTCCCTCAGAGGGGAGCAGCATTCTTTAGTTCATTGAGACCAAGTGAGCACTCGCATTAGGCTACTTCCACTGAATACTGAAGAACATGTTTTTCCCGACAAAATCAGGGTCACAAACAAAATGAACTTTTGTGGCTTATGTGTGGGAGTGTCATAATCAGGTCATCTTTGTTGTACAGGAGGGCAGTAGAGCATGGTGACCCTAGAGCAGACACAGGCTCAGGTTTCCTTCCCAGCTCTACCACCTGGAGCTGTGTGAAGTGACTGAGCTGACTACCACTTATCCTTACTGCCTCAGTTTCCTCATCTATAAAACAATAATAGAACCTACCTACTAGAGTTTTTGGTGAGGAATACAAAAAGATAGGTGTAATCCATCATATGTGATAAACACTCAAGAAATAGTAGTTGGAGTTTTTCCTTTGAGACAAGATCTTGTTTTGTCACCCAGGCTGGAGTTCAGTGGTGCCATCATGACTCACTGCAGCCTCAAACTCCTGGCATCAAGCAATCCTCCTGCCTCAGCCTCCCAAAGTGCTGAGATTACAGGTGTGAGCCACCATACCCAGCCTAGTATCTTTGCCATGAGGAAAATAAAAGGTTCTGACAATTGGTTTAAGTGGAACAGTTTTGTTGGATGTATGTTGGCTGGGCCCCTTTCATTCAGTGGAAACAAATTGTGTAGACTGTATTCTCAGGAGGTGATTGAGATGCTGTCTGAGAATAATTTTTAAAGGAAAACCAGTGTTGTAGAATATGTTAAGATTTGGTGCTATATGGGCTGTAGGGTACCTTCCTTAAGACCTATTTGTGATACCACTGAAACAAGACAGCTGAGTGGGATAGATCAGTAACCCAGCCTAGAACGGGATGTTGTAAACAGGCCGTTCACTACCCTGGATCTGAGCTTTTCCATCTGTGAAAGGATAATGGATTTGCCAGTGTTCTTCCTAGTGTTGCTGAGCGTAGACTGAGGTGAGGGACACAGAAAAAACAAAACAAAACAGTATGTTTCCTTTTAAATAGTTTACCTTTGTTTCTATTACACTTCAGTTATTAGAGGAAGTAACACAAGGGGATATGAGTGCAGCAGACACATTTCTGTCCGATCTGCCGAGGGATGATATCTATGTGTCAGATGTTGAGGACGACGGTGATGACACATCTCTGGATAGTGACCTGGATCCAGAGGAGCTGGCAGGAGTCAGGGGACATCAGGGTCTAAGGGACCAAAAGCGGTAAGGGGCATGTGTGTGTGTCAAAGGGAATGCTGCCACTCTGAGGGAGTGTTAGGGTGGCAGTAGGGGAGCAAGGGCTCCAGGCAATCTGGGTCTCTGAGCCCCCTACTCTCCTTGGGTCTACAGTGTGCAACTTACTGAAGTGGAAGATGATAAAGAAGAGGAGGAGGAGAATCCACTGCTGGTACCACTAGAGGAAAAGGCAGTACTGCAGGAAGAACAAGCCAACCTGTGGTTCTCAAAGGTAAGGAGAGGCTGGGGGCAAGACTGCGGGGAGATGAGTCTTCCTTGGGAGAAGGGCAGCTGATGTTCTCCCATCACAGGGCAGCTTTGCTGAGATCAAGGACGATGCCGATGAGGCCCTGGAGATCAGTCAGGCCCAGCTGTTATTTGAGAGCCAGCGGAAGGGACAGCAGCAGCAGCCGCCACAAACACCGTCTTCCTGTTTGAAGACTGAGATAATGTCTCCCCTGTACCAAGATGAAGCCCCTAAGGGAACAGAGGCTTCTTCGGGGACAGAAGCTGCCACTGGCCTTGAAGGGGAAGAAAAGGATGGCGTCTCAGACAGTGATAGCAGTAGTAGCAGTGAGGAAGAGGAGAGGTGAGTGGTTGCAGCTGAGAGAAGGGATGGAAAGGAAGCAGTGGCTTGAACCATTTCTCTAAATTGGGGGTTCTCAATCTTGCTGCAGATGGGGAGGGTTAAAAATACTGTACTGACGATCCTGATTCAACTGGTCTGGGGTACAGCCTGCATGGCAGGATTTTTGCAAATTCTGTGGGAGTGCGGTGTGAGTAGTACAGAGTGGTGGAATCACTCAAGAGTCCTCCCCTCTTCACAGCTGGGAACCCCTCCGTGGTAAGAAGCGAAGCCGTGGGCCTAAGTCAGATGATGATGGCTTTGAGATAGTGCCTA